>NC_054541.1:45277485-45607485 GCF_017654505.1 Polyodon spathula | reverse complement strand
TTGGTAAGTGAAGTCAAACACATGCGTCATAAAGTAGTCCCCAACACTGTGATTTGAAAAAAATTATTTTCCTCTGTAGGAACAAGTATTAATTCCCAAGTGCAACATAGAATTGAGAAAAAAATAAAGAAAAAATTCTCCCCTTGCAAAACTTGCAACTGCTTTGGCCCTAAGCTTTTTCTGTATTGGGTGTGCCAACATGTGCAGTCACATGGGCAACCACATGTGAAATGGCCTTGTTTTTGTATGGGTTATGCAGGTATTGAATTACAATAGGGACACCAGTCAAGCAGTCCAGGAATGTCCTGCCCAATATATATCATCCATGAATTACTGGACAGCCTATGCGATAGACTGGCTGTAAAACAAGCTGAAGGATGTTTCAGTGGAACAGTTGCTGACTATAAATATAATGTTTTAAAAAGCATGCCCTCAATTCCTCATTGCAAACAACATGTTTATTTTTATTTCCCCTAGTCCCAAGTGCTCCTAAGGATCTAAATATAACCAAAATTCAGTCATCAAGTGTCACCTTAAGTTGGACCCGACCAGACGTGGTGCCGGGCTACCTGCAGAATTACCGGATTGAGGGGCAGCTGCTGTCTATGCTGTGTAACAGCTGGAACACCAGTGGATGTATTGAGAATAAAGTTGTCCAATACGTCTCCGGGACAGACGATTCTCTGGAGGCGAGCATATACTCTCTATTGAAATTCAGGCGGTATAGGTTTAGTGTTGCTGCTAGCACTAATGCAGGCTATGGCAATTCGACAGACTGGATCTCTACAAACACTTTGCCAGGCCGTAAGTAGAGATGTGTTTTTTTGGGGGCAGTTTGTGTTGGGGGGGGGGGGGGGGGGTATTTGTTGAATTTCATGCTAGACCAATCAAATTATCATTTACAGAAAACATGCTTTAAAGAGCTAAGACAACTTTTGGAGTTTGGACAGCAAAAAACAGACAAGTATGAACCAAAGACGTTATATTGTGTTGCTTTGTATTATTGTTTCATATATCTGTTTTATAAGTAATTTATATTTAAAAAAAAAATCTGTTCCTGTAGTCATGTACATCGACATTCAGCAATACATCAGCTGATATAACTCCCCTGAGCCTTTATGTATAAAATAAAAAACGTCTACAGAAATATCTACAAATATATCAAGGGGTTATGTATATATTTTGTTCTTACTCATTATATTTAAAGTTCTAAGTGTAAAAAGTTGTCAAGATGTTAACAATGAAAATAAAAATGACAGGTACGTTATTTAAACAGTTATAGTAACACGTGGGTCTGTGTGACGCTATATTTTTTGGACCTCACTACTAACTCTTTAATTGCCACTAATTTGAGACTAAGCGAGACATGTATAATTAAATGGGTTAAAGGTTGATGAAAGGTGCAAGATGCAGTCAACACTTACAGACTTGACATCCATGTACTCATCCATGTCATTCCTTGTTAATAAGTTAGTCTTCTAGAACTATTGGTTGGGATTGTGTGTTAAATGATGTGTTATCCAGACTCACCTCCCAGCCAACCTCTGGAAGACCCACATTCCTGAGGAAGGATGGAAGCATGATAATCAGGAGAGAACGGTTATTAGTTACAGAAAATGCATTATTATGGAAGGCTGAGGGAAAGCACTGCAGAGAGGAAGCGATTGGATTATGTGGGAATGTGGGAATGAGGACAGGGCATTTTTACTGAGTAAATTGCAGTGATTTATAAGGCCGGTGGGTATAGTGATACCTCACCCTAGTACCGACTAGACTTGATTTGCAAATAACCTTAAATCTGTTTGTGACAGTTGCAAGTGGGCCAAGCAAAGTTCATAGGTAAGTTAATTCCCAAAGTTATTTAAATAAGGTTTTTTCTTGTTTTTAAAAACTGTTTGTCTCACATAGTTGCTTTTAAAAGTAAATATATTTGTTCTGTCCTTATATTATAAAGTTTTGGACGTCATCAGTCATCTGGTCATCTAAAACGCTGCAGTGTAAAGGCCTAAAGGATTTAGCTGTCAGTTCGGTAGCTGTAAAATGGATGGAAGGGGCATGATATTAGATGCCCAACTCGTCGCTGCACCTGTTTCCTACACTGCAAACGCACCCTCTTTGTTACATGTCTTTAAGTACTGGAAGACATCCAGAAGACAAGAGACTAATGACTCGCAGAGAAACAGTATTAATATGCACCATGCTGCAAACACTGAATGTGGGTAGTTTGACTAGAAGGGAGTTAAGCAAGATAGATGGTCATTATTGTGTACCATTACACAAAGCTTTGCTGACACCATGAAACAGTGTGGACATTTTCAACAGTGGTCTCGCTAGCTGTCTCTACCATGCTATCTGAAGAAGGCGGAAGGCCAAATGTTGTTGCTAATTATTACAATATTGAGTTTTCAGCTTATCAATTACTTCTTCATTACTTATTTCTAGTTATTGTTCAGTATCCTGTTGGATCCTGATTGTCATTAGATATAGAGCTATTTGCTGGTTTTGAATTCTCTGTACTCTCTCTCTCTCTCTCTTTCTCTCTCTCTCTCTCTCTCTCTCTCTCTGTGTATATATATATATATATATATATATATATATATATATATATATATATATATATATATATATATATATATATATATATATATATAGATATAAAGCAAGCCAACTGATTTTGATTGTGACTTTGAAAGCACAGCAAGTATGATGGGGTATGCCACATAAAGTAAAGAATGTGCTCTACTGTGTCACTATGTTAGTGTAAACTAGAGAAGATTGGCGGTCCGAATACATCAGTTGGCGTGGAGAACATTTTACTTGATAGTGCCTTTTCCATTAAGAGAAGAAGGCTGATTTAGAGTTGCACAAGGGAACTTTTGTAGTGAGCACCACCTTAATTTCAAATGAGCAGATTTCAGATTCTTAATGGAGCTCAAAGGTTAGTCAGAGAGCTCATCACTCTGAACACAGTGGAAGATTAAAATAATGGTCGCACTGTGAGAGTCATCAGATAAACAAATAATTATATAGTGAAATCAAAACAAGTGAGAAATGGATACAGTAGAAGCTATCCCTTTTAAAAAAACCCAGTCTGGAATCTGAGATGGTGGACACTTGCCATAAGATAATCACTATTGTAATAAATAGATTGTGCTATTCTTGGCATTATAGACCAGGATACTTGTATCATAACATTTTGAATGTCATGGTGTTTATAGTTTGGGTGCATGTGAATGGCTTCATTGTTATAGTACTGATTATGTAGAGTAGGATTTGTTTACTTTGTGAATCACAAATGTAACAGTAGTTCTTCCACTCCACTGTTCAGCCTCGAATTAACCTGTGAGCAAGTGGGCGTATCGTCTGAAATCCTTGAGAGCTTTTTCAGTCTGGGTCTATAATATGCTTAATAATCGAAGGTATCAGAGCATCTACTTTTGTTTTGTTTTTTTTTATTTCTAAATATATTTTTTCTTTATTCTACAGTATAAAAGCAAATACGGTTTTCAGGTTATTCCACCTAGTTGTAATGCTGCACCAAGTTATATGGATTATTCTGTATAAAACTATTATTATTATTATTATTATTATTATTATTATTATTATTATTATTATTATTATTATTATTATTATTATCAGGGATTTGTTCTATCAGTGTGACTGTAACTCGGTTGTGTTCCAGACAACTGCAGTTCAGGTCATGGGGTCTGTTTTTTAGGGTGAGGGTAATAGGGTAAATAAACAGATCAATAACATGTATCTGTTTTTCCCTGCTTGCATTTTACACCCCTCTGTTGCGCGTTGCACTTTTAAATAGTTTTGTTTTTAATATGGATTGCATTGTATAGTATTTTATTTGCTAAAATATGCCCACTAATACAAAGGGCTTGAGTAAAGCAATGGACAAAAAATACACAAGGTTTTGAGACGTAATGCTTTCTTTCAGACCCTGACTCTCCTCCTCAGAATGTAACTGCAGTCTCAAGATCCTACCATACCATTGCTATCAGTTGGAGAGCCCCTGAGGTTGTTACTGGTCCTACAGCCTATCTAATAGATGTGACTTCAGTAAGTAAATGTTTGTTTTTGGTGCAGTGTATCATAACAAGTGTGTTGTCCCTAGACAGTCATTCTGCAGCTGTTTCTCTGACCCAAAACCAAGACACAGTGTCTTACAATTCTGTTTTTTTTTTTTGTTTAACGCTACACTTACGCAAATTTTATAGCAACAGGAAACTGTTAAAGGTATCAGTGGTCATTATTCCTCCCTTAACAGGACCGTGTCTCTGTGTGTGTCATCCTTTTTACAAGCGCCCTGTAAAAGTTTCACTGTCACGTTGCCTGTGTCAGAGGTGTGAAAATGAATCACACTTTCGATTGTCATTGGAAGGAATTAAAGTCTGTTTAACGCATCAATAGCATCAGTCTTGGTCAGCGCTCAGTAGAGAGACACATCTGTCAGATAGGAATCATGTAACATCATTACACACACCTATCTTACCTATTACTGGAGCAGCTGCTTTTAATACAAATGGGACCCAGTGGGGAAAACTACTGTGTGCACTACTTGGAGGATATCAACACAGGCATCCAGACGTACAGATAGCACATACAAACATAGAGATGAATAATACTGCACCTTCATATTTAAAGGCAACATGCAGCTATAAAACCTGTGGAAACCTTCAACAGACTTGTTTTGGACCTTTTTTTTTAGTTTTTTGTTCTCCTTTTTTGGTTTTCACTTCATTTTTTTAATAACTGGTTATAATCACTGAAGTGCTGAGATAGACAGCAAAATAGGTTGAAAGTACTTTTAAGCCATTTCTATATAGCACTGGAGTGACACAGTCACCTTCAGTTAAATGACTATGATATTTATTTTTGTTCAATTACCTCAGTAGTTAGCTTGGTATGGTCACAGCTGATTGCATGCAATGTAGATTTTGTCTAGTTTAACTGAATTGCTTTCTATATCTAAAACCAACTTAGACGATTCTGTTTCATGCAAGTCTACTGATAGTAAAACATTTTAAATAAACTAAATCTGAACTTCTTTAATAGCCATGTCATCCCCAAAATATACACTGCACTCCAACACGTTTTGGGACACCTGTAACCCGGCACTGTCCCAATGCTGGTTGGTGGGTAGCGTGTATCAGAACGTCATAAATTGGAACTCTGTCAGCATTTCATTTTTTTTACATTTACAGGTAGACAGTCAAGACTATAATAGGACCTTCGTGAAAAGAGATGACGAAAGTAAAAATATTGAACTCTCCGACTTAACCCCGTTTACAAGGTATTCTGTAATAGTAATAGCATTCAGTGGAGATGTTAACGAAGCCCGGATCTATGGAAAAGCCAGTGCTCCTGTAATTGTCACAACACTACAGGACAGTAAGTACTTTACACGTCTCACTTAAGCTCATACTGTACAATAATCTAATAATAATGTTTAAATTAACAGCAGACTTGCTCCTAGTAAGCAGCTTTATAAAAAAGGTCAGAATTGAAATACAATGACCAGTTATCTTATACAATTATCTTGTGGCACCCAAAAACACAAAACATTCTCTTCTCAACAGATTTTACCATGGCTTGTCATCCTAGCCCTTTGCTTTGTTTTTATAGCTCCTCTGAGGGTAAACCATGTAAAGTAGTTTGCACCCTCAATCACTGTAATAACAATGACCAAAATAAAATTAATTTACAACGGAACATGTCAACGACTGAGGGGTCTTTCAAACTTAAATAAAAGGCTTGCAATGATAATACATGTATTTCTGTTGGGTACCATTTTATTAAACATAGCACACAATATAGGGGCATACAGTAAGCAAACGCATTATAGAAATACTCTTCGTTATTTATCCTTGTGCTTTTTCAGCACCTAAAGACCCACCGAAAAATGTGACTCTTCAAAAGATACCAGATGACGTGACCAAAGTCTATGTGATGTTCTCACCTCCATCTGAGCCTAACGGCGATATTCAGTTCTACCGAGCAGTGGTTTATAAAGAAGACGATCCTACTGACATAGAAATTTTGGACCTCAGAATTATCGAAAATAATACCGACACGTTGACTGCTGTCATAGAGGGGCTGAAGGGAGGGTACACCTATAATATAAGCGTGAGTATCATTCAGAATGTCGCTTCACAATGAGAGCTCCATCCAAAATAGCTCCTTATACATGCCTTTGAAACTGACTTTTGAAATCATGTGACATTTTGTTTTTTATTGGAGTGTTACGGTTTTTACATTATCTGTGACGCGAGTTGTTAAATCTTTCTAGGATAACATATATAACAAAAGCTGCAGATGATGACAAAATGTTTTAATTGTATGTACATGTCTAAAATACATATATACATTTACACACATAATATGCTTTCCTAAAGGTATATGCTGTCAATGGAGCTGGTCCTGGTCCCAAGACAGAGCTAAAAATAACCATGGACATCCAAGGTAGGTGTAATGATGTTAAATCATACAAATATCAAATACATACATTGTACAGCAAGTCCACGTTGGACAGAATAAGACTTCAGTGAGTAAGAAGATTAGCTCCATCTCTGATGACAGGAAACTGTTTAGCAGAAGGTGTCAGAGCAAATAGATGCTTATGGTAACCAATACAATGGTTTATGGTTGCTTGTGGTGTCCTTTGATTTGCTTTGAACTTTCCTGATAATAAAGATCTATTTATGTATTACATCTTTTGTAAATAACACCTTAAATTTCATTAAAAAAAAAAAAATAAAACATTTAAAAAAATACATCTTCAGTGATTATACATAGTGTCCCGCGTTTCCGGTTTATTCAGAATTTTACGGAAAATTTACAGGATTTTTTTTTTTAATTTTTATTTTTTTTTAACTGAACTTCATTTTTTATGATTTTTGTTTACTGTTAAATATTTTCCCAGTACTATTTTCTAGGAAATACACAATATTTTGATTAAAATGCTGTTTTATTTTGACTCCAACATTGTAAGCAGCCCTACACTGTATCCTAGGATACAGCAGACGCTTAGACGTCAGAGGATCAACTAACGTTCAAACGTGGTTCTATGTTTCCAAATATTATCACTTGATTAGCAATTGCTAGGCATGCTAACTACTAGCTTGATCAAAAACTAAACTGAAATACTTACACAAATATCATATTTTTGGTGGATGAAGAATGGGGAGAAAACGTAAATAACTTTATGAATATAAAAAAGAAAACAAATGTTTCGAAGTATACGAAAAGCAAAAACAGCAGAAGTGGCTCAGGTGAGGCAGAGGATGCATAGCGCTACGATTACTACTGCATTGAGGTACATGTTTGCACTGACAATAAAAGAACATAGTGAAAAATAAATGACACATTACTAAAACAAGAAAGTGAACTGAGAGAAAAGCAATCCATTTATGCGTCTTTTACAAAAAGAGAGTGCGGAATGACTGTTAATGAGTTTGTCAGAGTGCTATGCTTTGCTGGACAGCCGCTGTTTATTGCAGGTGGTATGTATCAGTGACTTTGTGCGACAGTACTGTCCATCAGCTAAAACACTGCTTAACTCCGTAAATAAA
This sequence comes from Polyodon spathula, assembly GCF_017654505.1. NCBI lineage: Eukaryota > Metazoa > Chordata > Actinopteri > Acipenseriformes > Polyodontidae > Polyodon > Polyodon spathula. The sequence goes on along the minus strand of NC_054541.1, from coordinate 45,599,905 downwards.
TATTTGACATGTTGATGCGTTATGGAACGCATTGATGGCAATGTCCAATGTGATTTTTGACACGTCACCCAATGGCTTGCACCGCCCAGTTCTGTCAATTTTCTTTTTATGATTGCAAGGTGAATAAACCTGGCTTGTTTTGTGCTGATGTCATGTTCATACCTTCTGCAGATACTATTTCCGTCAGCACAGTGATTGCCCAAACATTCGCAAAGTACCAACTAATTAACTAATCAGATTCTGCTTCATCATACATGCCAGACATTAAACTTAATCAGAAACCAGAACTGCAATGCATCGTATTACACATGTAAAGTGTGTATACTGAGATTTTCTCCCCCTGATTTGTATAGCTCTTTCAATTATTTTTTGATACTTTTGCAATTTTATCCCTATTTTAATATATTGTAGCGTGCACTGGGGTAGACTGCAGCAAGGCGCGCCTGCCCTATGCCTGTGTGTGAATTGTCTTGCCTTGTGTGATGCGCCTGCCTGCGTTAACCTATTTTGCTATAATATGTAAAATAAACTCCAAAAAATTTCTGGAACATTTTTTTTAAAGATAAAAAACGAAAATGCAGAACACTTAAGTATATACTATTTCGAAATTTAAATTTGTGAAATGTCAAAATTTAGATTTCCCTTTATTTTTGCTTTAATAAGTTTGGTATTCACGTTGACATTTTCTAAATAGGTGTGATTCAGGCTCAATTCAATACATTTACACTGGGGGGGAAAAAAGAGGGTTAGGAAAAACACAAAATCATGCCATAATCAGGACTCCTGTGGATCCATCATTATTTTTTTTCACATGTTCTCTTATTGCTCTGATGTATTCCGAAGGAACTTCAGTTTCCCTGTGATTTGGTTTGTAGCACCACCTGAGTCCAGCATGATTCCAGTCCCTGCCTACGATGCACATGGAGCCACGGTCGTAACTGCTACAACAATAACAGTCCAGATGCCTGTCTGTTTCTTCAGTGATAGCCATGGGCCAATTGAAAAAATACAAGTTATCGTTGCAGAAGCAAAAGGTAAGAAAGAAAAGCAAATCTGGAGTTGACGGTTCCTCTGTTGAATCCACGGTGAGAAATGTGCTAACTAGAGGATTTTCTTATTTATATTGACGGCACTCTGTGGAATCCACAGTGAGAAATGTGCTAACTAGAGGATTTTCTTATTTATATTGACGGCACTCTGTGGAATCCACGGTGAGAAATGTGCTAACTAGAGGATTTTCTTATTTATATTGACGGCACTCTGTTGAATCCACGGTGAGAAATGTGCTAACTAGAGGATTTTCTTATTTATATTGACGGCACTCTGTGGAATCCACGGTGAGAAATGTGCTAACTAGAGGATTTTCTTATTTATATTGCATTGTCAGTTTTTTTTTAATGTTAATAAACAAATAAACAGAATAGTTTGTTGAATCGCAGCCTAAATACAAATAATAATATAAATGAAAAACAGAATATTAATATCAGCAGACACGACAAGTGGCCAACCAAGCACTTCACCTGTAGTTATCAAGTCATTTTAAATTGTTTGATTTGCCTGAACAGAGATGCATGAATGAACCAATTGGTAGGAAGTCATATTTCAGAGTAATCATTGCACACATGTTTATATGTTTGTGTGTTTCTTTATGTTTTCCTCAAAGTGAAGAATGATGGCAACATTACCACTTGGAAGGATGCTTACTTCAACAAACCGAGACCATACTTGGCTAACAAAGGCTTTAAAAACCCTCCCTGCACTGAAAGGATGAAGAGACAGACTACCTCAGTTGGCACATATGTTTTAGGCGCTGAAGATACCTGCATGCCAGAAGGAAATGAAGAGCAATTCTGCAATGGCCCTCTTAAGCCAAAAAAAGATTATGTGTATGTGCATATTGTTCAATTAATAGTGTACAGGGTTAGTAAATATTCATATTGCAGTGAGCTTTGTCAGACCTTCACATTTACTTTTTTGTTGTAAACTTGATCAGGATTTTCAAGATAATGTTTGCTAAAACAATAGTACTGTGTTATCTGGAATTCTGAATCATAAATGAATGTTTTAAACGATTTTAGTATCGTACTCCCTTAAAAATGTAAAGACTGGGAATAGGTTACTGAAGAGATGGTGGGAATTGTTTAATTATTAATTTACAGGGTTATCAAGTAAACCAGTTCAGCTATCAGTAGATATTTGTAAAGCGTGGTTTAACATTTTTCATTTATTTTTCATTTTTAGATTCAAATTCAGAGCAACAAATTCTAAAGGCCAGTATACTGATTCAGTGTATTCCAAGAGTGTTACAACTACAGGTAAAGTGTGATCTTGAATTCACATTTCCCTATTAAGCAAAAACAGTTAATCTCACAAACATATCTATATGTAAAATGTATCTTTCAAAATGTTACTGTCCAAATATAATAATTCCAATTTTATAGACATCGATTTTCCTCTGGGTGTTCTGCCATTTAACTTAAAATAAAACCAAACTCTCTTGGTCAATTACAGCCTACTTGTGCAACGATGGAAACAATAAGTATGCATACACAAAGAAAAATATTCTGGTTAAATTGCTGTTAATTGGTAACGTGAATTAACAAGGAAAAACCTGTGTAAATAAGTTCTTATTGTGGCAACCAGATCAAAGGTAACATTGCTGCTGATAATAAAACACAAGCCTGTGTTTTCCCATCGGTGCTTCAGATTAGTCGCTGCAGCTCTTAGATACAGCTGACCTAGTGTTTTGGCTGCGGTAGATGTCAATTGATGTGAAAACCAGATTGCTCCGTCTGCTCTTTACTCGGGACACTGCTCACATTAAACATGCTTGTGTAGTGAAGGAGAGGAGGCCTCAAGGCCTATAGCTTGCAGTGATTGTTCGCTTCGGGCACAAGGATCAACTTTTTTGGATCAGGGTTATTCATGTTTCTGGTGTTTAGAGGGTCGATGCATAGTGTACTTCAGTAGGGGATACTTGTCACTAACACCCCCCCCCCGTGGTTTTACTGTTTGTTTGTTTGTTTGTTTTAAAAGCATTTTACAAATGCCTGCTTGTTAAGGTATAAATGTTGCAGTGTTATTACTGTTTTAAAGGACTTGAAAGAAGTACCAACCTTATTTAAAAACTATATCAAAATATATACACCAGCAAGAACAAAGTAAGCATTTAGAATGTATAAATCTCAGTAACACACTTAATGAAACTTTATTAAGATTAGAAGTTACCAATACAAAAGAAGAGGGGGGGGGGGGGGGGGGGGGGGGGGGGGGGAACTTTATATTTCAAAGGTAAACAACTTTTCAAAGTATTTTTTCAGTTCTTCTGCAGAAAGCTCCCAAAATATATAAATGAAAAAAAAAATATGAAAGATTAGTCCATTAGTGTTATAATTAGAATTGTATGTATATGTTTAATACATTGCCAATATCTTATCTGTTGAGCATTAAGGTAAAAAAATATAATACAACTAGTCTTGCTTTGCCATTATGCAATGGTATTGTTTAAATTATGTTTATGGCTGTAATTAGGTGCATTTCATTTGCTGTGTAAAATACACTGTCCTCAAACAGTGGAACAGTGTCATGAATAGCAAACTTTATTTAAAATCTATATTTAAATAAGTCACAAGTTATTTGCAAATAAGAACCCAATGTATAAAAGATCATGCTTACTTGATCCTGAGCTCACCAGAATTATTTTTTTCATTTGAAATAAATGATTTAAATGTATAATCTCACTAATCACTGTCAGTGCCATTGCCCCAGCTGTTTCTCCTGTAGCTAAAGAGCAAATCTCAGTAAATCATCTTTAGTTAATCCACACAGAGCACCGTGCACTTTCTAAATGTTAAGGGCATAGTAGCATGTCAGCTGGATACAGAACATTAATTATGTGTAACATGAAATATTGAGGTTATGGGGTGAGGTTTGGTTGCATGGAAAGCTTTGATTGTTCTTGCTGATTACACCAATGAACATCATTTTTTAAATTTGTATTATTTCTATTCCTTAGAGTTGAAAGATGTACTTAGACTTCATTTTTCTTTCAGGGGAGGGGTTGTCTGGTCGGACCGTGGAAATAATCTTGGCTGTGGCTTTATGCGTGCTTTCAGTAATCCTTCTGGGGGCTGCAATATATGCTTTTGCAAGGTAAGATGATGCCAAGGGGTTGTGTCACATGTAACATGTGTAACATAAGCCTTGGCTATACAGCAACATGAAATATTTATGTGCGATATAATGCTGATGCATACAATACATGTTGTTACTTGATACTATCAATTTCTATAGCCAAATATTGTTATGTGAAGCACACACATTTTGCCGTTAACTATATTAGCTGTGATAGTTAACGCAATTCTAGATTTCCAAAATTCATGGTGCATAACACTCACTTTATGTTGTTCTTTTATAATAGGTTCTGCCTATTTTCTTAATGTTTTTGTCTTTGAAAAGTGGACTTGCTCAGGATAAAAATCAAACTGTCAGTAGAAAGGTTACTTCATACTCTCATACGATACCTAAGGGTTTTCTCTACCAGGACTGACATATGCATTATATAGTAAAAGCATGGTGAAGTGTGCTCTAGGCAAGCATAAGAATGTCCAGTATGGTAAATTATGGTCACAGTAAATAGTAAGTGATGGTAAATGATTGGTGAACTGCAAAATTACCATGCAGATTTACTACGAGAAACTTTTATATGTCCGTTTTTCTCCCATATAGAATCAGGCAAAAGCAGAAGGAAGGAGGAACCTATTCTCCACGGGATGCTGAAACCATTGACACCAAATTCAAGCTCGACCAGCTGATAACAGTAGCAGACCTGGAACTGAAGGAAGAGAAATTAACACGGTGAGTAGATTTTCCTGTCGGTAAAACAGTAGTCCACAGGTTCCCGGCCTGACCCCCTTGTGACCTTTACTTGTTTGTCAGTGTTGTGTAACACGGTTTATTTATCCAAGTCAGCCTGCTCATCTTTCAAAGGTGACCCTCGTCTTCCAGGCACTTAACAGCGGCATACAGAAAAGCACTTAATCTCTGGCTGAACTAAAAAATAGATGTCAGTCTGTGGGAAAAACAAGACAAAGCATTTAAAAACAGTGTAAAATATCTAGAGTGAAAGTGTGCGACCACCTTGTTAATTACGTTGTACTAATTCGCAAGGCATGAGTTATTTGAAAAATGTTTCCATCTATAAAAAAGAGTTAGATATTCAACTGTTGTAGACTGTTATTTGCTTGTTCAGCAACAGTCTAGCACAGTTTCACAAATATGAAACTTAATGTTATTCATAAAAATATTCTTAAAATAACTCTTCAGTTAAAACACTGTGAATAGGGAGTAATGTAAACTAGTCATGTTTCAAATCTTTAATTTTTTTTTTATTAGCTGTATATTTCCCCTGTTTTAAATGCATTTCTGAACCTTCTGCTGAAATTCCTTTCCTGTGTACTGTATGACTTGCTAAGCATACTCTTTTCCTGACCTTAGGCCTAGTGACCATAGAAAGGACCTGAGGTTATGGTTTCACAATGCTGTCAATAGTATTGTGTGCCATTTTAAAGAGCCCGGCTTACCTAATGAATTATTAGAAATATGTCCATAATTGCTTTCCCATATTCACTTAAAGACTTTATGCAAATATGATTTGTAATTTAGGAAAGATTGATTCCATACTTTAAATCAATTTGGCTGTTGGCATACCACCTTGGCTTCTGGTCCCATTGCAGAGGAAAAGCAAGGCTGGGCCTGGTATGTTCTGTGATTGGGTGATCCTCCAAGGTAACTCATTTGCTGTAGAAAGTGGTGTTGACCAGTAGGAGGCGCTCTCCCCTGTGTGCTGTAGCTTAATCAATAAGTCAGCATGTTGTTAGGGGGTGCAGTGCTGTTGGATCTTCAGATGATGAACCAGGGTCCTGCCTCCACTGTGGATATGAAAGATCTCCAATCAAAGCCTATTGACTGACTACATAACCCATATACTGCATTAGCAAAGACCTAGGTAGAAAAGTGCTAAAAAGAATCAGTAGTCTCCTGGTCATTATTGTGTGATGCTGCTAAGTCTACCAAGCATACTCTAAGCATGAGACATGTTGTAAATCTGCTAAAGATAGTTTTCAAGTAGGATCTTCTAATGTAGAACAATAAGAAATGGGTCTTAGGCATCCTTTCCCTTAGACTTACACAACATAATTTGCCAAGAACACCATCTTTATTTTAAAGGCAAGTATTTAAACAATTCTGATCACTGCAGGTGAATGCATTGCCACACTACTTTGTCTAGCATAGCTTTTCAGTGCTTGATAATTACTGCACAATTGTGTATTCTATTGTTAATATTTAGCATTGAAAACTCCAATCCGAATGGCTAACTATACCCTCATACCACAGTGCCTTCAACACTGACCTCCTTTGGGAGACATAACCTTTAACAGGGACATGTGGTCTGTCGTTTATTTGGGATTTAGGGACCAAGAATACCGTACCTAGTGCTAAGATTTCAGCGCCCTGCTGCTATAAACTATGGGTGGTACAGAGATAAAAAAAAAAAAAACGTTGATGTTGCAGTTTGTTTTTTCTTGGCTGTTTTCATATGGGTGTGCTTCATGGAAAAATGGCAATGCCTGTACAAGCCTGAGCAGGTCGGGGGAACCAGTAGGTTGCTGTTATTTGTTGCCAAAGTGTGAGGGACCATTGTTGGGAAGCATCTGCCACTTGCTATGACTGTGTGCGCTTCAACCTGTGTGGCATTATGTGTATCCACCTGTGCTCCTGCTGTGTTTCGAGAGTGTCTGGTGGTAGTAATAGAGGTGATCAGCACATGTTTGTTGTCATTAAACAGCATGACACACACACACACACACACACACACACACACACACACCGGTGGAATAAAAAAAAAAAAATTGCTTCAACATGTTAATAGATCTTAACCACTTCACTGCCTGTTTTGGCATTTTGTTTTCTGCTGCAGATGCCCTTGCCAAACTTGTATGAGTAATTACAAAGTGCTTAGGACAGAACTATTGATAACATCTGTGACTTGGGAGCTGTAGGATCATTTTACCTTTCCTGGTATTCTGCTTGTGGAATAATGTCTTAGATTTAAGCAATCAGCCCTTCAGATTATTCAGGACTTTTTTTTGGCTATTCAGTAAATGTTGTACATGGTACACACATATATATATATATATATTATATATATATATATATATATATATATATATATATATATATATATAGACACACACACACACACACACACACACACACACGATATTGGGGTTTCATCATGTGGTGATGCAATTTTCCCTCTAAGGTAGCATTTGCTTGCATACTAACTTGTTGCTGGATCTTTTATTTCCAGATATTCATCATTTTTCTTTAGACGGAAGGAAATATTTGTCATCCAGTAAGTGGCTCATGCAGTCTTTTCAACTGATTGCCATGCTGTTGTGTGCTGGTTTAGTGGATTGACAGGATTTGCTTACAGACCTACTGTGTTACTCATACCATCCTGGTTTAGTGGAAGGGGCTTTTTACTATGTAACATTTTTGTCATGTGTCTCATTTTAACTTTGTGTAAAAATGGAGCATCACAAACTTTGAACACTGACTATGACAAAACACAAGACTTCCTAAGAAAGTGTTTTTTATTATTATGTATTGCATTTTTAAAGCGCTCTTTATACAATAGTATTGCAAAGCACTGTACAGCACATAACAGAAAAAAGAACAAACCGCAATACATTTGTATAGCATGTCACACATACAACAGCCACAATCAGACCATTTAAATGAGATTTAAATAACAGTATACACGTAATAATCATACAAAAGCAGCCATTTTAAAGTTACATTAAAACTGACTAAGACAAGAAAGCCATTTTATAAAAGTGCGTTTTTAGTGTTGACTTGAAAACTGGAACGGTCGCAGCTTCCCTGACAAACGAAGGCAGAGCATTCCATAATTTAGGAGATCTACACAAACTGGACAGTACTTGCACACTTAAGTTGTACCTTCTTTCCTTTGCTGTCTTCCACAATGAAATCCCTATGGTCACGGGTACATTCTTCTGGGGTTTTTGTGTGGAGGCATTTTGTACATTTTGCTACAATTCTGATTTAAATCCTCCGTATTGTAAAACTGTAATACAGCTTTAAATCTAACAAGCTAACAAGCCTCCATTCCTGACTGTAATCTCGTTTTAAATATCACAAGCGGAGTCTCCAATAGAAATGTAGGAATGTGCTATCACTCAGTAGTTGGGGCGGGTTTAAAGTATTCAGAACAAATCGATGATAGTTGCAAGTCAGGAAGGCGGGACATTGCCCAGCAGCACTGGGAAATGAGTTTATTATTTTTGTAGTAGGTAATCCCTTTGATCTGTTTAATGCGATGCATATATGTTGCTGAAGTTTAATTGAGGCATGCTGCCAACTGCATTGCATGCACATAACATGACACAGTTTAATGACTGTCACTGCATATTAAATATAACATTAACAATGCCTGGAAAAAAAAAAAAAAAAAAAAAAAAAAAAAAAAAAAAACTGGTTAATGTTGGTTTTATCTTGACAGTAGTTTCCCATGCTATTCAGGAATTAATGTAATGGTTAGTTTGATCTCCTTTTGGGAGAGGATCAAACCAAGTCTCCCAACAGGCTGACTAGTTTTTCCAGGGCTACAGAGAGCAAAACAAGCTTCTTTAGTGACTTACATTTCTGTTTATGCTGGGTCTAATGGAAGGTTGTGATACACGATCCTCATATTACATTATCCACAGACACCCTATATTACATATCAGTGTCTACCAAAGGTGATAAATCTTTATATAACTGACCTATTACACAATTTCAAAAGCAATTTCAATAGAAGCAAAGATTTATTCAACTGATAAGCAAAAAATCTTTTCACAAATGAATTAAGCTAATTTATGTAGAGTAATATAATTTGCCCTCATTCTGCAGAAGCACCTGCATGTTTCCTGTGTTTTGCAGTGCATTGCTAAGTTCTGTACTTGCAAGCAATCTAAGCAATAATATGGGCTGGATAAAGGCAAATCAAGCTAAGAAAAGAATGCATTCCTTACTGTTTGTGCTTGCACAATGTGTTATGCATGTTGTATAGTAAAGTAATAATCCCAGTTAGATAATATGTTAAGGCATGCAGTTTATATATAGATTTATTATAATGTCACTTGGCCACTTTTGTAAAATTTCCCTATCAGCTATGGAGTTTGACAGGTCATAGTGGAATAGTGAATGAAATGCTTAGTATCACCATTATTCAGTTTAAGAAGGGCCCCAATAAACAAAATCATTCTGCAAATACCACATTCTCACAATGATACACACAATTTCTATTACTGGTGTCTTTCAATTCAGTAAGGAATGCTTTTTCAACAACAGCAAGTGTCCAAGTGATTTTATAATTCCCCCTGTATGAGTTGTACTACGTACAAGGCATCACATTGATGCATGACTCCGTATATGTATGATATATATATATATATATATATATATATATATTATATATATTATATATATATATATATATATATTATATATAGTTGTTTACTATATAGATTGGTTTTCAATTACTGCTATTTAAAAATTTTCCCTAAAGGGACTAGTATGATCATTTCTGCAAAGACGTATTTATAAAATTCAAGTGTTTGGTTTGTTTGTTTTTTCTTTGTGAAATCTCTATTACAGACTTCTGAGTTATAGAAAGTCACTCAAGTAAGTAGGATGAAGAATTATTTGTGTGGTTCTGTTTTGTTGTTTTTCGTTTGAAAGTGTGACAGTCTCTGTGGTCAGTTGCCTAAGAGCAGCAGCCAGACTCAGAATAAATCATAACAGTGTGACCAATGGCACGGTAACTGGAGAACAGCTTTCTGCCTCTCTGGGGTGAAGCCGGCACGGCCGTGTTTTAGCTTTGGAAGTAATACAGGATGCTTAAACTCCTCAGGGTGCAGGAAGCATGTCATAATTAAACAGTGAAGTCACTCCTAGATTTTTCTTGTTCCACTTTCCTTGTTAAACAATGGAAAACTTCCCAATAGACATAGAGACATGAGAAACTCAGTGAGCGATCCTGCCTTCCAGTACGAGTCATTGCTGTATGCCTTGACAGTCAAGGTTTAAAAAGCATTTTGACTGGCCTTTTGAAGAGGATCGCCCTTGTAATTGTTTTATTTTCAAATAAGCATTTTATTCCTGTTGAGATTATTCAGTTGTTTCCAATGGTTAAAATCTTGGATACGATCGCCAATGTTTACCTATTGAATTTTCTTATGTATTGTCTGGAAATAACGTTTTATTGAAAGTTTAAAAAAAAAACAGAAATCTCTACTGATGTACATGCCGACGTAAGGGTTTAAAAATTCTGTTATTATATATATATATATATATATATATATATATATATATATATATATATATATATATATATATATATATATATATAATTTTTTTTTTTTTTTTTAACATACCTTGTTTATATTGAACAAATTAAAAGATACAAAGTTCAAAGAATTTATTATATATATATATATATATATATATATTCGTATATATATATATATATTTAAATGTACTATGTAGACTTGGATGGATTTTTAAATAGTTCCTGCAATGCTTTCTTTATTTTCTTTTAGACCTGTAAACAAGAAATCTTTTCTGCAGCACGTTGAAGATCTCTGTGCTAACGACAATGTAAAGTTTCAAGAGGAATTTTCGGTATGTAATCAGCAGTTGTCACAACACAATGGTCACTGCATATGTCATGTCCACCTTGTCCATGTGAGGCCACCGAGAATGCTGGCATTGATCATCAGTACCCAATTACCAGGCTGAGTGTTTGTATAGTAAAGTTACACTCATTTTTTGGCTCTTCATGCTTCATGCTGCAACCTGATCGTAATAATTCACAGGGGTGACAGTAAAAGGTGATCCACAGACCTCCCTAAGGTAACACAGAACCCTGTTCGGATTTCACAACACATTTTGTAATGATTCAGACGCAGCTTTAACTTTTGGAATGTAATATACTTTTTTTTTTTCATTTTACCTTTTCTCTATTACAAACTGCTGACCTACCTTTACTGAATAACATGCTGTACAAAGCCACCTTAATCAAAGCCCCAGCAAATTACAGTTGCTGTTTGCTCCCAAGTGAAATACAGTACAAAATGATTAGTATTGAAAGCTAAATCTATCTGGAATTGCTTTTACAGTACATTTGTTCTATGTCTGCTGTAACATTTTTACTGGTTTTAATTCATGTTTCATGTTCTGAGCAAGAACAGATTTTAAAGTAATAACTGTGCTAAATTGCAAATTAGGGAAATAATGTATTATTTTTCTAAAGGTGCTTTAACATTAATTCCAGGAGGGCTAAAATAAATGAGTAGTGCTAAGGTTTACCTTTTCTCTTTTCACTCCCTTATTGAACTCACTTCATAATGTATTAAGTTGGGCAGTGTTTATATGAGATTTTAATAGATTTAATGTTCTAAAGGCAATCTGTGATTTATATGGAGTTGAAAGAACATATAGTCATAGAAGAATAGAAACTATTTTACGCTTGCTTGGTTGTAGTGAGAATGAGTGTATATTTAATGTGTATAACGTATCAAAATACTTGCAAATTAATCTTCTTTAAGGCTGTTGCAGTGTGCTTTACCAACTGCAGCTTTATGGCTATCATATTATTGATACCCCTCAACTAACTGCGTGCATGTTGTTTTAAATATTACAAATCCGTCATAACTAATTACACATGATAGTCTATAGTCCATTATACCCATGGAAATACCCACTTCATCAATCTCCAGTTAGTTTCTTGTGGACCCCAGAATTTCAATTTTAAACTACCCATTGTTTTTTCTTCAGTATAGAGGAGTCCTTTGTAGTGTATACAAAAAAAAAAACAGTCATATGTAACAGTATCTAAGGAGGCAGCAACTAAAGTAACAGCAGATGAATGGCATTGCCAACCATTTTAAGATATGTTGGAGCACTGAAAGATTCGGGTGGATGTGTCCCAATTGTTGAAGTAAAAGACAAAGCCTGGAGATACTAGGCTCAGATGGTGAGTCAACCACCGACTGACACACTACCTGACCTTGAGACAAGTCAGGTCACCATATAGTGATTCAAGCTCTCCCATCTCGATAGAAACAGGTCCCTCAAAGACTTCATCACATTTGGGATGTCTGTGTGTAGTTTATACAATTTTAAAGGAAGAAGAAAATAGCACTGCTTATTGGTGTATTTAATAAAAATGGATGTAATAGTAGAACCCTGGCATAACCTTATAGCTCTGTAGGCACACCAGTTACAATTCTGGGATCAGTGATAGAATCTCAGATGAGTCCCACGTGGACATTGCTCATTTAGAATTTTGCTTAAGTAGGTGTCGGTTCTTAAGAGGCCCAGGTTTGAATGAGCATGGAAACCGGATTACCCTCTCACCTTTACTGCAAGAGAGGGTGGCCCCTTCAGGTCAAGGGTCATGTGCATGGTCAGGGGGGTTAGTTAGGTGGGATTGACTCTGCAGCTGCCTGCGTCATACCTGATCGGTGGATAAATAGAGGGCATCGGTTAACCGTGCCATCAATCCATCACCTTTTCTATAAGCAAAAAATCCATCAGTAGAAAATTAGGGAGCAGAAAAAAAAGAAAATGTAGATTTTCTTTTTCAGTACAAGGGTCATTCCAATGCCATGTCTGCAAACCCAACTGAAAACACAAGTGATAATGCAGAAACTTAATTTAAAGTCATCCTCTATTTCTGCTCACCACTGCAGTTTTAGAAAGACACTACAGTATATTGGATTAGAGATGAATGGGGGGGGGGGGATCACTGTGTTTTGCTGCATTTGTAAAATGTACTGCTACACAGTAGTGGCTCTTTTCACTACTGGTAAACACTCGCTTACTTGCATCTGTTTCAGGAGCTTCCAAAACTGCTTCAGGACCTTGCAACGTCAGATGCCGACCTCCCTTGGAACCGATCCAAGAATCGTTTCACCAATATCAAGCCGTGTATGTATAGCTGTGCATGAGCTAAAAAAAGAAAGCTTAAAGATAGACATTTTTTCTCCTGGACTAATTTATGTGCTGGGAAATATTAACACATCATTAGCCACAGTATGAATAAAAGTACTACTAAGCAAGTTGCATGTACAACTAAGCAGCACCTTCATGTACTTTTAAAAGTTCAGTCATACACAATTTAAACAACAGAAAGTTGCTTTGAACTTCAGTGACATGCATGTGCAAGAAACAATAAACCAAATGTTTTTTTTCCCCTTTTTTAGCTTTGAAGTTTAAACGAAGAAATTGACCTCTTTAACATTCTTTTCACAAGTTTGTTTCACCCCTTTTTCCCCAGTGTAAATCTGTCTGTTTTGGTGTTAAAGTTCCCTTCGAGCTTGGTTCAGCGTTTACCATGATACTTGCAAAGTGTGCTGCTGGGGATCAATGGAAGATCAGAGTGATTGTGAGGGAGAGTTTTGAGCCAATACTTAAGATCTTATCCAAGGAGGGAGAACCCTGTCCCTCTAGTCAATAGTGCTTCATTTCTCAGTTAATAAGGAAAGAAATGCCTTTATTATTTTAGGCATTAGTTGTGATTGTGATTTGGTAATGTAACTGCATTCTGTGATATTAACTTTTTGGAACAGCTGCTTCTGTTGATCCGCAGGTCCTTGTTTCAGAAACATGTCTTGCTGTTGGTTGGAGGAACCAATGGCTCTCATGTTAATTGACTTACGTTCAAGTTACTAACTATAATACTGTCCAAACAATTATGTCTTTCTTCTTTCTTGCATCTTAAGCCCACCCAAGGACACATTCCTTGCCACTAAGATTAAACTGCAGTGCTGTTTCACATGCATGCTTTAATAAATAGAACATACAATATAGGAGAAACACTATACTGCATGTATATTGAATGTGTTTTTAATGTCATTGCCAGGTGGGATAGTTCAACAAGTGTATAGTTTTGAAAATATCAGCTTTAAATAGCAGTTATAAATGTGAATTTAAATTGTTGTTTAAAATTAAGGGAATATAAATCCACACTAAAAAATAAATACTACCGGTTAATTGTTTTTATCAGTTTGTATATTCTGTGCATGCAAATAACTTGTAAGGATAGCAGTTAATATATAGTATCCTGCATGTTAGAATGCATGATTAGTATTATGTATTTAATTTATTATTATTTCCAGTATGCAATATATAACATATATATAATATATATATATATATATATATATATATATTGCAGATAACAACAACAGAGTAAAGCTGATGTCTGAAGCCGGTGTGCCTGGATCAGATTACATCAATGCCAGTTATGTGTCAGTAAGTACACAACTGTTTCTGATTACAGAGAGAGGTAAAGAGATTTATTTTCTGCGTTGTCTGTCCGCAGATCCCTCTACATTGAGAATAAGGATCTGCTAGACAAAAGAACTGCTTTTTGGTCGATTTTAAGTTGTCAAATTACAGCATTGTATTTATGAAAGCAATATCAAATATGCCAGCACCCTTTAACATTAAAGAACTATCAAATACAGGTGTCAGTTACACCTAGATAATAAAAAAAGACGCAGTCATCATAAAACGATATGGATACCTGGCTAAAATAAATATACGTTGCCAAACCAGTGTAAACAAATGATGTTGTTTCAAACGCAACATGAGTGATACACAAAAACTGACACAGGTTCCAGAAATACAGTGAATTATGACTATTATTTGCATAGTTCTTCGTTATGGGTGTTTGCCCTCACAGAAACACAGCATGCCTCCCAGCCCAAAATAAATGGGATTGGATATACATACAAAAGTTGTTGCTTTGACAATATTCGCTTATTAACAATAATATCAGCTAGTAATCTGTTAAAAGTTGTTCTGGGCAGATGTACTATACTTGAGAAAAGAAAACAATGTGGTACAACTATTTAGCTTGTGGCGGTTCATTGACAATTAAAACGTATTTGTCTGAACAGCAGTCTCGTCCTCTGAGTACAATGAGCAATTATTCCTGCCAAACATACACTGCATCTCCTAATGACTTGAACACACACACACACACACACACACACACACACACACACACACACACACACACACATATATATATATATATACCCATCTGTAACTAAAATGTAGTAAAAGGCCAGCTGCCAAAGTGCAAGGCAGAGATGACAGTAAATGACCTCAAACCGACCTTCAGACTGAAGACAAGCCATGAGGACCCCGAAACTGCCCAAGACTAGCTCGCATTTTTTTAAAAAATGCAGTTTTCCAACATTTTTCCTCTCAACAAACTGCTATTTGCAGTTGGTCACTGGTATAAAGCGTACATGGCAGGTGAACATGTCTTGTTAAACCTGTGACTTCTAAGAAAAGTTAGTTGCCTTGAAGGGTGTGACGATTATAGATTGGACTGTTCCACCAGAGGCATCTGGTGACATCTGTATGGGTTTTTAAATTTCAGTCATGTCTTCTCCAGAACCATCACTCTGGGTATTGTCATGTATATTTATAACTTAATGTAATTGAATCTGTAGTCATTATAGAGGAAAGGGTGATCAAAATGTTCAAAATATCATGTAAGTAATGCACAAGGCAGTTAATTAAAGAGCTCGTCATTACTACAAGTAAATCACTAGCTAGTATTTAATACAGTAAATATTATTCATAAATGTAAGTGGGATTAGTTACATGTTGCATGCTTTCTGTGTAGTTGTTATGAGCTATTACTAAACATTTTCCAGATATTTTGGATGTTGTCGCAAACAGAAAGTAATAAAACAATTCCTATGAAAGGTCCTATTTAAGGGGCCTTTAATTACATAAAGAAATCTGATAGTGTCAATTTACTTGTACCCCTGCCAATAGGGAATGCATTTGACACTGTATGCTGGTCACTTCTCTCTATCTTAGGGCTATCTTTGTCCAAACGAGTTCATTGCCACTCAAGGTCCGTTGCCAGGCACTGTGGCTGATTTTTGGAGGATGATCTGGGAGACGAGAACCAGAACGATAGCCATGCTGACGCAGTGTTTCGAGAAAGGCAGGGTAAGTTATAAACAATTAATGAAATAACATAAGACATGCATGGTGTCTTGTTTTGTGAAGTCTTCATTGCTTCGTATTTCAGATCAGATGTCATCAGTATTGGCCTGAAGACAACAAGCCAGTGACTGTATTTGGAGATATTGTGATCACGAAACTAACTGAAGATGTTCATCCAGACTGGACCATCCGGGACCTAAAAGTTGAAAGGGTAAAAAAAAAAAACTACATCCTGTTAATCAAGTGTGTTGAATGAAAACTATATGAACTATATCACAAACTAGTCTGCTCTTTTAGTACGGTGATTACCTATGGTAAGACGATAGCCCGATTCGCACAGGACTAAAAATCGCCACATAAACAGATGGTTTCGGAATTTTTACTGACATCAGTGAAATTTAGTTCTATGCAAACCATCCATTTTTTTATCCCAGATGCTTTTCTCAGAGGTGTTCGATTTTCTTACAGGGGGTCGGGACCTTCTGTAAAACCTTTTACTCCTGTGCGAAGCAACCTTGTCAGTGTTATGTTAGAATCGATAGAAGCATTTCCATAGTATTCGCCTCAAAGCAACACCAGTCTTTACAATAAACCATAATTGGTACGATCTGTACTGAGATTCTGCAGTTTAGTAAAATGCAACGATTAGGCATAACCAAATTGGCGATCGGGCAAAAATACAAAAGATAATTGCAGACTTTTAAAAAATTGATGCTTTGAACAGTGAATTTGAAGGTATGTATGGAAATACATATCACTCAATGGACAAAATGCTTATTCTAGCATTTCTAGAAGAGAAGGCACTACGAAATTAGTTATTTACACCCAATTCACTGTTTACATATCATGCACATAAGTGCCTTCTCTGGCCACAGCATCGCATTTCATTTTTAATTTACTGACTTTTCTTGTTGAAAATCCACGTCTGGGAGGTTACGGGACATCCCCTGCTTTTGACTCTGAGGAAGTCTGATTTTTGGTCCTGTGGGTCATGCTTATGGTTAATTGTGTAGTGCCAACTCATGGTGCAGTGTATAACAGTTTACAGTATGAGACAATTTAGAATGTTGTGACTGTGCGATTTTGTTTAAATTTAGTGTGTTGAACACACGTTTGTTTTACAAGGTATCAACTTATTGTTCCATTGTTCCTGCCATAGCAGTACTTGCTCTCTCTTGTTTTTCCAGCATGGGGACTGCATGGTAGTGCGCCATTTCAATTTCACTTCTTGGCCTGAACACGGAGTTCCTGAATCGAGCACAGCACTCATTCACTTTGTAAAACTAATCCGTGTAAACAGAGCACATGACAACACAACCATTGCAGTGCATTGCAGGTGAGCTGGCCTCATTTACTAGTTAAAGTTATACCAGTCTTATATAACAGAAGGTTTTCCCCATAATAACCAAACTGAGAGGCAACATGTCATTCCCAGTGAGGTCCTGCTGTAGCCTACTCCTGCTGCAAGGAATCAGACTTACTTAGTACTTCAGCTGGCTACTTTCTGAATTGAGATACTCAGCTAATCCTGGCTATATTACAAAAACAGATTTTTAATTATTGATTTCATTTTGATTCAAATGTTGTATAGCATATAGATTTCATCATTAGCTGATTACTACACAAGTCAGGATTTTGCACAAACATAAGACCACATTTACTCCAGTGTAAGATTAACTAGGTTTAAACAGGGATTTGTTTCAGGCGTCAGATAAGGTCAGCAGGGCAATTTTGGGGGTTTAGAGTGGGTGGTGTTATATCACAAAAAGGTTGCATAGGGAAAGGGGAGACAATTTAAATAAAAAAGTGTCCAAGCTAGTGGTTTACTGGTGGCAATATGGAGTGCATATCTAGTCACAAGGGTCCTATATGTGTTTGTAACTTTCTCTTCAGAGCTTATTAAAGCCTATTGTTGTATCAAAAGGAGTGCGTGTTTTCATTCCTTCTCTTTCCTGCAGTGCTGGAGTTGGGAGGACGGGGGTGTTTATTGGTTTAGATCACCTTGTACAGCATGTGAGCGACCATGACTTTGTGGACATTTATGGCCTTGTTGCTGAGCTGCGCAGTGAGCGAATGTGCATGGTTCAGAACTTGGTAAGAAAACTTCAAACTGTGAGCTTAGTTTACAGTTTATCAGGGTCCCCAGGCATGACATGTTCAGACAGCTAAAGCTTCAGGCCCGGTCCTGGCATTCCTCATGTAAAAATTGGACCTCTGGTAATTATACAACATAAATATGCCCCTTCCCTTGAACATGAGGCCATTATCTGTTCTCAAATCTCACTTTCAAATACATGCTGGTCTGTTTGATGAATTGAAGCCAAGTACACCAATTTATTTTTTAATTAATAATAATAATAATAATAATAATAATAATAATAATAATAATAATAATAATAATAATAATAATAATAATTCTGTGAAATGTATAATCTACCCAACTACCTGCACAATACATGATCTTTTTACATTACCATTTAAGATATAATCAGATATGTTTACAAGGCCTTGTATGCTGTAAATTAGGAATATGCAACTTAATTAGCCAAAAATCAGCCTTGTTTGTTTTTATGCCAGTACTGTGTTTTATGCTGTCTAGTTATTTTTTAATGCGGGTACTCTCAATGTTAACGTTAAGCCATCTAGCACTATAGGTTATGTGTCATTGAAGCGATTATACAACGGCTATGAGGTAATTTAAAACAACTAACAGGTTTAAAGAGAACCCTGGCCATGTGCTGAGATGTCACCAAGGCTATGACATTCCACAGGAGGAGCATTCTTGCCATTGTATAATATGTTTTTACTCCCATGATGAATGTGACTTATATTCTTAATATAGTCTTAATATTCCCATGCAGGCACAGTACATGTTTCTTCACCAGTGCGCTCTGGATCTGCTGTCAAGTAAGGGAAACAGCCAGTCTGTTTGGTTTGTAAATTATTCAGCACTTGAAAAGATGGACTCCTTGGAAGCCATGGAAGGTGAGTAAAATGTTTCCTAAACACAGTAAAATAATTCAGCAGCAGTAGGATTTATAGGCAGGGAATTTAGAGAATTTAATTGAGTTTAGACTGTGTTGGCTTATTGTAATGCCAATGGAATATAAAACCTTCCGTGTTCAAGTCACTGGATCCATACGCAGCCCAGGCTGATGTCAAACATTTCTTAAGTGCAACAGTGGTAGAGGGAACTTCACTAAATAAGTATCTCAGCCCCATTCCTCCCAATGAGATTTATTTGCCACCATACATTTATTTTATTTTATTTTATTCCATATGTAGAGAATGTTAGTTTCAAAGAACAAAATCACTCATATGAACATGAGGCCTCATCACGAATGCACTACCAAACTTTTAGTTAGTGCTAATATGTTGCACTGCAATCAAAATGGAGATCCGTGGTGATCAATCCCTCCAAGGCGCTTTGTTGGGTGCAGTGATTCTGCAAGTGTGTGCAGTAGTTGTCCACAGCATTCCAGATCTGCTTCATGTATAACTACAGTATTCACTTATGGGCATTTATTACAGCCTTACTATATATCTGGTAAAAGTGCTTGAAAACAGGAACCTGATTTACAGTGCATTGTGGGACCATTGCAAGTTGCATGGAATAGAATTTTAAGATGAAGTTGCTGCTTGTGCAACCTAATTAAATATCTAAATATTAATTAATTAATTGTTTTGTTTGTTTTAGGTGACGTGGAGCTTGAATGGGAGGAAACTACAATGTAATTTCTATTTACAAGGAAGGTTGGCTTTGTTTTGGGTTATTTAGGTTTTAAAAACCAGCAACAAAAGAAAAGTATGGACATAGGGGCCAAATCTCTGCAAGTAGACCTCCCCCTACCCTTCATTCGGTCACCACTGTGCCTTCAGTCTCTTCCCTCAGATCACGCAAGACAACACATCGCATCTGTTTTGCACAAAAATATATTGTATTGTAAAATCACATATCTTCTTGAACTGCTAATTTAAAATGTCTTTGTATTTCTTACTTTTAATTATTTTATTTTTTGGTAAGGTAATGTAAGCCAAACAGGTTTTTGAGGCAGGTTTTTATTGGATTTGTGTTTGTTTGTTTGTTTGTTTGTGTGTCTGTGTGTAAATTCCAGGGTGAAGAATATCATGTATTTCTGTTTGGATGTAATGTAAAGGCAATAGTTCTTTGACAGGACTGATATTTTGGCCTCTATTTTGTTGACATTTCTTGTGGATTACTTCCAGTGCTGTCACAATAAACTGTGTTTAAGTGTACGTTTTTGTACTCTGGATTCTCAGCTTTATATGTCTTGGCAGAACATCCCATGATCCTGAACAGCTGAGCTGTCACCCCCAGACACTGCAGGGATTTATCTGCTACTGTGGAGCACACAGTAACTCTTCAGGGGCACATAAGGGCTATTAAAACTGACTTCTCATTGTCAGCTTTAACATAGCTTTATGGACCATCTGAGAGCTTACTCTGCAAGCTGAAAGTTCCTAAACTTTCCTGCATGCTCTGTTGTACATATAAATAGGGGGCTAGTCATTTTTAAATAAATCACTACATCTCAGTGATATAATACAAACAAATAATTAAGTTACAACAAAGCAATTAAATAGAAATTACGAGATTTACAAAAATAAAAGAAACAGGCATACGCTAAGAGACTCAAGTGCATGTTTGATTATTATTACCTAGGTACTCAAACAGTCCTATTTTAATTATCTAAACAGTGGCAGTATTTAATAGGCTCGTCATGACAGACGATAGGCAACATTTCTACATTTTTACCATAAAAAATGATCTTTGGAAAGCTCTGTGGTAGTTCCTATAAGTATGTCTGAGTTCAGACTACAATCTATTCAGATATAATAAAAGCATGACTATCTTCATTGTGGGGAATTAATTGATGTTATATTGCAAATCAACCTCCACGATTTAGTTATACAATAGTCATATCTAGACGGTACACGTTTACTATAATAGGAAAGCAGGCAAAGACCTTTTTAAGAACTTTCATTCTCCTTTAACAATACATTTTCATTGGGGGGTGGTTTGGTTTGGTGGAATTAGAGCAAATCAAATCCAGTGTTCAAATTGTTGCTCAGTGCTGACTCGGTGATTGACTCTTACAAAAGAGAAAGACGAATAAGTACATTTTTAACGACACATGGTGATGTGAAATCAATACAAGACTTTGTATTCTGACCAGATAAATTGTTTTAGTTATGCCCTACCAGTAGTGTACATGCATTCGTTGTGTCAATAGGGTGTGACAATATAATATATATCACTAGAGATAATAAAAGTAAAAATGCGCTTTGCTTTTATATACAATTGCTTTATAAAAACACAGATGGACATAAATGGATATCTTGACATGAGATATCTTAGAAAAACAAATCCAATATCCAGTGTTTACATTTCTACAAAGTCCTATCAGTGTATCTTTAAATATAATTACATTCAAGCAGAAGATATATTTAAATGCTTATGCAGAGAATCTTATCACACATTCACATTTTTCACTGTCTGACATTAAAATTCGTGGAGTATGTTCAGCCCTTTTCCAATCTCAGGGTCAAAAGCATTGATTGTAATGTACAGTGAATGCTGATAGCAACCTTTACAGGAAGTAAAGTGGTACATTAAAAGTGCTCAAGCATCTGTACTCTGCATTATATGTACAGTGCCACACATTTCTACCTAAGGTAGTTTAAACTTGAATTGTATTTGTTTCAATTATAATTGGAGCACTTGGTGAACTTGAACAAGATGTTGACAGGTTTTTAACTGCTTGTTTTCTTTGTGTGTCTTCAGAGTCGATTCCCTAGTTACTTTGTACTAAAACCAGATATAACCCTCCTGCACAATGAGTGAGTGTTTCTAACACAAGCCCTAACATGCCTCGATTGTTGGAGTCCATTAGAAGCCATACAGAGTGCTGTAAATGTAATGAGTGACTTTAAAGTGTTGGAGAAAAAGGAACCAACAACATTTCATTTACACGTCATGCAGATATGGGACACTGAGCTAACTTTGAATAAAATTTCTATAAAATCTTACACATTCTATAAAACATGATACTAAACTGTTAAAATTCACTACATACTACTTATTTCATACATCTGGTAGTGTATTGTATTGACGTCCACCGATACTGAAAACATTCAGCATAAAGATATGATACAGTGGTAAAACACAGCTGTGCAAGAATAAAGCTGTTCTTTCTATCTATCAGCATTTTTCACCACCCAGTTGGTGTTGTTAGTTAATTATTATCAAGCTGACATCAAGCCATGCTCTCATGATGCAAACACATATTGTTTGTCTTCACAGGCCAGTGCATGTGTATTTTAGCTCCATATCCACACTAAGCCAACAGCAGTTTTACGTGAGGTCCTTATGAAAATGGACACAGTGTTTAGTTGAACAGTTTATATGGAAAATGCATCAAATCCTCTGAAATCGCTTCAGCAGCTGACGCAGCAGAATAGGTCAATTGAAGACATGAAGAAGATGCCAGTGTCATAGATAGGTAGCTGTCAATCCCAAGAGAATTTGTAGTGTATAAATGAGCACTCAAAATTATAAATGGTTCCAACAGAGGATTATACAGAGAGGAATCGAGAATGTAAGAGCAGGCAGGGGTAGGGCACAAGTGGAATAGGTATCAGTTTATACATAAATTGATGATATGTTTGGTTATGGAGACCAAGCTGTACCTTTTTAGCGCACAATATTAATGTTATTGTCAGTTGTGGCTAAGAAAATAGCACCAATGTGTCCTGGTTTTATTTTTTATTGGTAGTGTCTTGAAGCTGCAACACTGACTTCTACATAATGTGTTTAATATAAAACCAGAGCGTTTGAAATCAAACCATTACAGCATTCCCTTAATTATGGTATGCAAGCTCCTATAAGCACTTTTAAAATGAACTGTAGGGAGGCTGTATGGAGAGGCTTCTGACTTGCTTCCCAGTAACAGTGTTTTCTACTGAATTGTTTGTACCGTGATTGGGCAGGTTTCTCAAACCCATTGCTTTGTCAGTTAAAGAATCGAATGTTTGTACAGAGGTGTCCATTTGTCACTGCAGGCCCTGATGTAGGCATTAGGGAATCTGCCATTTAAACCTCTATGCCATAACTACCCACAACACAGAAACCGGAGAGCTGAAATGGAATCCTCTTTCCCTTCCCTGGCTGCTCTGCAGTGTTTGCTTTGCAAGGTGGTACGAGGGGGGATAGCTTGTAACATGTAACTGATTCCTTCAAGGACACTGCAGAACAAATCGAAATGTTATTAAGAGTAAACAGGAGACATAGTATTAAGAAAAAATGCAAAGCTCATTTCAGTTTTTAACCCATCAGGTTTTTAAAAATGGCAATAAAGGCTCTGAGAATGTGTGCAATGCACGGCAGGGCTATGTTAAGACCTGTGTGTGCACTTTGATATATTACTCATCACCATACTTAAACACATGTGATCTTTGCACTTATTGATTTACACATCCATTTCCAAGTCCTAGCACATCCAGCTCAAATGTTTGACAGCCTTGTAAACATGTTTTTTTTTTAGATTTCTTTTGCTGCACTTGTATTATATTTTGTTTTTCCGTTTTTCCAATTAACATTTTGCTGCATTAAAGTGTATGTTTGAACAAAAACATATTTAGAATTTAAACATAATTCTGACACAAAAAGACTAAACATATTTTGATTGACAAATTGAATTATTCCTTAATTAATGATATTACTGGATGTATTATATGGTCATTTTACTATATTAATTTATACTGTAACAACAGTGAATATACACTTTGCTCCTGATTTGTAAACCTTTAGATCAGGTCTAAACAGTTTGTTATCTTCTGAAACCTGTTAAGGTTGGTGCAAAATTATTATTATTATTATTATTATTATTATTATTATTATTATTATTATTATTATTATTATTAGTATTATAGTAGTAGTAGTAGTAGTAGTAGTATCATTCCAGCTACGTGATCAAGACAGCAAGATAGTGACACGTTCAAAAATCGTAAAGAAGATAGACAAATAGATACATGACAACACTATAACACCACATTTCGCACTATTAATAAGAATGAGGAATGACTTTAAAAGCGACATGAAAAGAACACGTCCATAGTATAAAAAGCGAAAGTAAACTGTAAGTCTGGTTCTGCAATAGAGAAGTGTTTCAAACATGTCTAATCTAATTAACCAGTCTATTATGTTGTCATGTGCGTAATTCACAGCGTGCCGTTATGCACACCAGTCTAAGCAATAGAGGATATTTAATTGCCTCCAGTTACATTTTTTTTCAGCAGTGCAGTATGCATCCATTTGTCCGGAATAAATATTGTTGGCACCTGTTATCTGTTTGAAGTTGCATTTCACCTTTCCTCGAGAGGTGTTAATGTGTAGTTTTTAAACGAATGGTGCTCCACTAGTCGTCGTACCCCTGCAGACGCATTGAACTCAGATTTAGAGTTTGATGCGCTGCGACAGCTAAAAGTTGGGTAGAGTTTCACCTGCTACTATATATATAAACCGAGTGACTTGTGTCATTGCGCTATTTAAATGCCATCGCCTGGGTTCCTCTGCTGGTTTGGATCACTCCTGTCAAACACATACCTACTACAGGCCGCAACAGCACCATGATGGACCTTTTTGAGACCAACGCTTATTTTTTCAATGACCTTCGCTATCTTGATGGGGATACCGGACCTTTGCAGCACTTGGAAATGGCAGAGGTGTCTCCCTTGTACCAAGGGAGTGATGGCACCTTGTCACCAGGGCATGAGCAGGCACCATCCGAGACTGGTGATAGCAGCGGGGAAGAGCACGTCTTAGCACCCCCGGGTCTCCAACCCCACTGTGCGGGGCAATGTCTGATTTGGGCTTGCAAGACCTGTAAACGAAAATCAGCCCCAACTGACAGGAGAAAAGCAGCAACTCTTCGAGAACGAAGGAGGCTTAAAAAGATTAATGAAGCTTTTGAGGCTTTAAAGAGAAAAACTGTGCCAAACCCGAGCCAGAGGTTGCCGAAAGTGGAGATTCTACGAAGCGCTATAAATTACATTGAGAAACTTCAGGACCTTTTACGTACACTGGATCAACAAGAAAAGTTGCAGGGAAATGTGGACCCATTTAATTACAATCTGAAAGATCAACATGTAAGAAAGATTCACAGCGTGTTGACTATTCCTATTACATATTAATATTTTGTTAATGGATAATGTTATGTGACAAGTGAGGTTGAGCGACAAAAAAAAATAAAACCGTAATTTTCAATGTTTCTAAAGTACATTATTTGATGACTATTTCAGATTAACTTGATAAACCATTTATGTAATTGTGAAGAACTGAGTTCCAGCACACGACCTTTAACTAGCATGCAAACTTAACTTTAGCTGTTGTTGCAACATTGTATACCTTTCTGTGTGTAGATGCCCAGTGCGGAGTTCTATGGAAGAAGCACCTGTCATTCTAACTGGCAGAATCTCTCAGATCATTCCAATACAGCCGGTGGTAACCAGAGAGAAGGTGAGTTATAGCGCAAAATAGTACATCAGCACACAGTATGTATTAACTTGATAAGTTAAAACAGTTGTGTGTTTTCTAAACACATTTTATCGTTTAATATAAGCATGCCTCTAAATCAGTTGGGTGAGCTGGGGGGGCAGTAATAGTTTTTGAATAACGCTTTCTTACTGATTTTAATTTTAGGATCTGGTGTTGAGTCTTCAGCTTCCAGCAGTCTGCGTTGCTTGTCTTCCATAGTGGACAGTATTTCAAGCGAAGAGCCCAAAATAAACTACAGTGAAGAAGCCGCTGAGAAATGAACTCTTATGGGATCATCTTTTGATCGGGGACATAAAACGCCTTTTACATTTCCAGGGCCCATTTGAACTGATTCCACTTGCTTGATTACCAGCCCTCTTTAATACTGCGCGCTTACTAGCCATCGTGTGTTGTGTGTCAAAGTTAACCGTTCATTCCTTGAATGATCTGGAGCAAAAACCAAAGTGGCCTTTTTAACAATTCATGTAAGAAGTCGGTATGCTTTTGTTGTAAATATCAATCATTTCTTAACATTTTGTAAGAACTAAAAATACGCTTTAAACATTTTGTATTTAAGTTATTGAAGTAAATAAAAACATATTTATACTATAGTGTGTTCATATTGAAAAATAAAAATAAAAATACAACAGGCCATTCATTTATAATATGTTATATTAAACTAAACAATCAATACCCCTTATGAAAAAGTATCGTATATAAATAAATATAGTCTAAAGTCCTATATGGTAAGAATCAGTTATCCTAAATACCACGGTTTATATATTCCTGTAAAAACACACAGTGGGCCCTGTTCACAAAA
The DNA here is from genome assembly GCF_017654505.1 of Polyodon spathula. Classification (NCBI taxonomy): domain Eukaryota; kingdom Metazoa; phylum Chordata; class Actinopteri; order Acipenseriformes; family Polyodontidae; genus Polyodon; species Polyodon spathula. Next base: position 45,573,422 of record NC_054541.1, on the reverse strand, counting down.
CTTGATTAAGAGTTTTATTACATTAATTTGATAAACTAATTTCATGTGTTTGTTCTAAAATAATAAAACCGCTTCTGAATAGGGCCCAGTAAGAGAGTCCGCAATAGAACCCAATATAAGACGAGCAGTAGAGCCCAAGCCCTAGGCAGGGCGTTTCTGTGCAGACAAGGTCAATTATGCTCATAAACAAGGTTTTATTGCAATTATAATGTGCTAAACGGTGCATTTGAAAACTTTTAAATATCAAAATGACATTTTAAAAAAAAGCAATAAAAAAAATTTAAAAAATCTTTTTATTTCCTTTAATTTCGTCTTTTTAATGTTATAGCAGCCAAGAAAGTCCGGCGGACAATTGTCATGCGTTGTAATGCCCTATGCTGCAACTTCCTTGGGGGTTGGATGAAAGCTCTGAAGCTTCTAATACACCAACTTAGTTAAAACGTTTCTGTGAATACAGCCTATTTAAATGAAATATTAGTTATCTGGGGTTTTTTTTGTTTTGTTTTTTTACATTTTTTTTTTAAACATGGGAGCTTTGCTTTTACTATGATATTAGACATTTTTATGATATGCAGATAGGCTATGTATTAGTTATGTAAAGTCATAACTAATATATATATATATATATATATATATATATATATATATATATATATATATATATATATATATATATATATATATATATATATACAGTGCATTCTAATAAAGAACATCAGCCCATTTCGTAGTGTGCTTACCTTCATTGACAGGAAGTCGTTTTTAGTAGACTACTAACCATATTCAATTAAATGTATCTTAGTTGTATCTTATGTATATATATATATATATTGGCAAGACTGTCTATAAATAACATCAGAGGCCTTTTCTTTTGTATCAACTGTATAGGCTTGTCATAGTATTCCTTTATTCCTCGCAAGAAGTCCCACAAGTGATTAGCCTTATGGTAACTCCCTGCTAAAGCTTCGTCTATTGTTAGATTAACTCTACAGCAAATAGTCACAGTGGTGAATGTAATACCCATGCTGTCGTTGTTGGACCTAATGTGTTTGACACCCCACAAACCGTATGGTGAGGCGCTACAATGATACAGATCAAAGTTAAGTCCACACACTCCAGTGTAAAGCAAGCGCAGCCGAATTAGGTCTATACTTACAGTAAATTACAAGAAATGTCAGTCATGCAGGCACATTTATTGTACTGCATAGACCTATTTTACATTTTACAAACTTAACACCTGATGTAAGACAATCATATGTTTATTATTCCTAACCATGGAGGAATCCAATACATGTCAATTAATGCAGGTGATCGGGAACAATGTTATTTGCCTCAATTATTTATTTTCTCTACAAATTTGCCAGTGTAGATTAAGCTGAAGGAGTAGTTTATAAACTTCATTATGCTGAGAGTGTTTCAGTCCATTTTGTTGTTGTATTTCTGTACTTTACCTTAGCATAACAGCACCCATAACTGATGATATCAGGAAATAACAGAACGCAAGTCATGTTTCTGGCCAATGCACTTTTCAAAACAATGTTACTTAATATAACAGGCTAATACCTGCAATATGTTCACCTTGGCATAGTGTTTTTATTCATGTGTGTGTGTGTATTACAGTGGTAAAATATACGATCCGAAATCACGTTGGAACCTCTGAAAGGGTTAAATTAGGTAACTCATTATATATAATAATATATACTTGACCCAAACGTTAAGTTTGCTTGATTAATGTGCAATACAGAAACGGGTTGTGTACAAAGCGTTGGAATATAAAAGTCACACCATCCACCAGCAGATCTTTATGAGTATTAAGCTAGTATCATATATATTAGAAATTATATTACTTCTTGTACCTGTTTTAGTAGTTTGCCTCAAATAATATGCTTTAGCTTTATGCATTATTAGTGCATAGATGCCAATGATGTTCCAGAACACAGCCAGCCTCTTGCTCGCTTCAAATCTTCAAACTCTGCCTGTCTCAAGCTTGTATCCCTGCTGTTCCAGGACACAGCCAGCCTCCTGCCCACTCTAAATCACTCTGCCTGTCTGGAGTTTGTAAAGAGAAGACCACAATCCCACTACCATCTACTACCTCTAAAAACGGACAGGTTCAGGGTATTAAAAAAAGAAGAAAATTAAATACATACTTTGATCTTTTTTATTACTTTCCAGTAATTCTGAGTGATTCATATTGCATTTACTCAAATACTCTGTGTAAGGGGCTTTCATCTGAGCTCCAGAGTTGTTTTCTAGCAGCCTGCCATTGATATCAATATATAACACAGGCTTGTGTCTTTATAGATGTGAGATTGAGCACCACCTATTATGATCTGTCTCTTAGGATCAAGTTTCTAATTGTTCTGCTGGCAATGGCTGGTTTGTGGTGTTGTGAGCAACAAAGATGTATCATAGCAATACCATGGGAAACTATTACACTAAGCACATGACAGGTCTAGAGTCATTTCTTGAAAAATAAAATAATACAATCCAGTGACATTATAGCGAATTGTGACTGCAGATTTATCTGTAGCCTTTATGTGAATAATCAGACTGAACCCTGCCACATTATTACAATGACTCACCAAGCTTATCATTTTCTTTAATAATAAATTAATTGAGGCTTTTGCACTCTTAAATTAATACTAGTACATTTTACAGGGTATTAAAATACACACTTCAAAGTAATTTGATTCCTCATTTGGGACTCCTTATCAACACTTCAAAGAGCATTTCAATGAAACTGGATATAACATAGTTACTATAAAAGATTGTATTTTCTTTTTGTATTAAATAATAATTTCCCTCCCGCAAGTGACTTGTGCAGCTCAGATTAACATATAAGTCTTCCCCCTGAAAATCCTGAATGTGTTTGCAATTTAACTGTTTGTGTTTGATAGTAATAACGATAATCTTTACCTGAGTCCAAATCCAAAGTCTACACACTTGTTAGACCTCCAGTAAAGCCAATAACCTGGTCAAGATAAAGTAGTCACTCATGTAATCCAGTCTATTTCCAAGGGATTTGGGTGTAAAGTTATCAGCTTTTAACCCGATGAAAGTGATTTTGTACTTAGTGCCCATTAAGTTGACGCTGAGCTTTTTCAAATCCATTCCTTGGAAGTTCCTTCCTAAGGATCTGGCTCCCAGAGCTCAGCCTGTATTGTCTAACCACTCTGCTTTCAGGTATTTGTTTTGCTTTGCAAGTGGAGCTTATGAGAAACGGCTTGCAAGTTAAATGAAGTCATCAATGTGACAAGAGCCCCACCATGCATAAGAAAGATTGCTGGGTTTCAAATATTCCAAAAACCATCATCTTTTAAGCCTGCATCTTTTCAGACACCAGTGCATTTATTTTATGAATAAAAGAAAAGTCAAGTACCGGTATGTACTGTAGATATGAAAATAAGATTGTGACGTTTCAATTGGTAGCACAAACTTAGTTTTGAGAAATACCACAGCTTCATTGTGGTACATTTTCACCTTAACAAAAAAAAAAAAAAAAAAAAAAAGTGTGTGTGTGTGTGTGTGTGTGTGTGTGTGTGTGTGTGTGTGTGTGTGTGTGTGTGTGTGTGTGTGTGTGTGTGTGTGTGTGTGTGTGTGTGTGTGTGTGTGTATCAGGATTAGAAGCTGTCAGAGCAGCGCTGGTTTATCTTGGTTAACAGAGTAATTAAGGGCTGCCCTGTCCCTTATACAGTACACAGTACTAATACAGTCCTATATAGCACCTCCTAGAGTACAAACCTGTGTGGTCTTGTGGGCTACAACAAGATTTCATAAGGCTTGTGGTGTTTATTCTGTATACTTAACCTTTCACAGCTGTCATTAGCAATGTATCCTTCTTTTTTGTGATTGTATATTTGTGACCTGTGTGCTATAAGGACCTACTGTTATTGCCCAACCCACCTGCAACCGAAGACCCATGTGGCCCCTTTAAAACCACTGTAACTAATCCATACTGTCATTAATTGGTACAGAACATGCTGCTTTGCAAATTGATGACATTGTATTGTTGTTGTTGGCTTCTGGTCATGTAAACATGGCAATCAATTGTTAGCTAAAGGTTAATATCAAGTTATGTGTTTTATACTTGAAGAACCAAGAGCTGTATTATAAATAGATTTCCCTGTTTCAATAACCTTTCCAATAAACAAACAAAGAAAGCAAAAAAGGGGGTCTGTGGGAAAATGTATACACGTTGATCAGAGAAAAAAATCTAAAATTATGAAATGTTAATAACTGAACATATGCAGGACATCAGCTTTTAAATATTATTATTATTATTATTATTATTATTATTATTATTATTATTATTATTATTATTATCACCATGGTGACTTGGGATATTAACTATATTAAATGTGGCCATTCTACATAAAATATTAATTATAAGTGCATATTATTTTATTTTACAGTAGTTTGTTTTCAATAATTTTATTAATATTCAACAATAACATTAAGTACAGAAATCACATACGATGCTGTATAAATATTCCTATAATATGGCATTGTATTTTGCCTGGGGTATTACTGCTTTGTCTTTATTACACCACGTTTGTTTGTTTTTGATAAAGTAAAGGTTGTAATTATAAAAAAAAGAAAACGAAAAGAAGGAAACATAATCGATACATCTGGGAATATGCAAGGGCAATATAATTGTGCCATGTGCTTGTTTAATCTTGGGTTACAATAGCAGTAGCGCGCAGGTATTCTCGTTCTCCAGGGCAGTTCACAGTCAGTTGACTTTGATCTCCCCAGTAGTCCCAATGACCAGGCAGAGGCCAATGGCTTCTTCAGCTGTCCCCTATACAAACTCTGCCTGCAATTCAATGGCAGGTACTAAAATGTTTTCTTAGGCGTGCCGGGTTCCCAGAGATGGAAGCAACCAAACGTTTTAACACGTACTGAGGAATATATTCGCCTTGCACTGCTAGCATATCATCGCACTGTCTTTAATTATTCTTTAAAATTAAGGTTAACTCGTTAGCTATGTAATTGGTAGTAATTTGCATGAGAAAAAACATACAGTTTTCTATGAATGCAAAAATAAGTAAGTAAATCTAATGATGCAGCTTATACTAGTTTTTACTTATTTGTTTATTTCAGCAATGTTTTTATATAGTACGCAATGTTACGGTATATATCACTGTCATTTTTTTATTTTTTTTTGTTAAATAAAAATGGAAATAAAAGTTGATGGAGAATGTTGTCCAGTATTAGTGTTAGCCATATTATAAGAACAAAGGGGACATCATGAATTCAGATCATTGAGCGACTAATGTTAAACTACTGTTTTTCTGAGAAGGTATGTAATTTACAGTATAGTAAATTATAGGTTGTTAATGTAATGTACAGAAATAATTAGCCATCTGTTGGCATGGAAGGACTACACACACACACACACACACACACACACACACACACACACACACACACACACACAGCATGTAGTAGCCTAATATTAAACACGTTATAAAACGTTTATGCTTTATTAAGTATCAGATAATCAAACTTTTACTGATTGCGAAAAATGTGATTGAAACCAAAGGGTGACCGTTTTTGTCAACTTTTAAAGAACCGAAAATGCAGACTAAGGTTATTATTATTATTATTATTATTATTATTATTATTATTATTTATTATTAGGCCTATTTTTTATCACTTGAAAATATGTCCCTACATGTGTATAATGCGCAGCTACAATATTTAATTTAAAGTTTGCATTAATATGCCTAACAGATTCAGAGTTGTTAATGATAGAACTGTACACAATAAACAATTAATAATAACTTAATATGCCTTTTTGTTTGTTTGTTTGTTTGTTTGTTTTGTTTTGTTTTCCTTGCAAATGCATAAATGTGCATTTGACATAGTTTCAAAGCATGTCTGTTTTGTGGCTCTCCGGATGGGTTTTAATTGTACTCTGATCTTATTTTCATAACTTGAATTCCCAGTTCGTTTCCCCAGCACTAACACGCCTCGCTCGCCCATCAGCTAGTCTTGTAATGTAGTGCTCTTCTGGTGTTATTTCGTTCCAGCCATGCGCTTTGCCTTCAGAGAAGGGATCGGTTTACAATAGATATTTCCAGTCCGCAAAGGGATGCTGACATAGGCGAGGGTTAGTTTATAAGAAAACATTACGCTAAATGTGTTTAATACCAGTTAATGGTAGGCTACTCTTCACTATCACGTATTACTGTGAGCATATAAGGTGTTATAAATGTATTTTTAGAAAGTGGTTACCAAATAGGCGATGGCAGCATAAACACTGAGTTTAAGATAAACAAATAGAAAGAGAGCGACGGAATTATAAATGGATAGATAGCTCAAGACTAACACAATGTTTGTATTAAAAACAGGCCTACTGTGCAAAAAAAAAAAAAAAAAAAGTTCTACCAATAATGATCTGGGTCTGAAGTTAAGAAATGTAAATACAAAATGTCCTGGCAACGATTTCCTTTCTTTTGCTCCTTTGTAATGTCCTTCAGGATTTTGTAAAAGGATGCCACCACCTCGGCGAAATCGTGCTAATGGTTTCATTACCAATTTAATAATCACTTGACACTTGCAATGATCCGTTGGAAGTTTTTTGGAGCGTTGTCAGCCACTACACTGTGTGAATTTGCTCGGTTTGTAATTTTACACTTTGCATCGCAGCTGGGACAGATCTGTAACGGTGCAATTTGTCTCGACCATAAAAATGAGCAAACCTTGGAAAGCTGAGGAAAAGCATGGCTTTACTGTTTGGTTTGAAAAAAGATCAGGTCACAACCGCAGTTAAATCTTACAAATATATTTTATGGAGGTACATTTGAATTAGAAGTTTATGGGGGTATATTTATGCAATATATGATTATATTGCATAGCACGTTTTTATCGTAAACTTCTAAAATAATTGATACATTTAGGTGTTTGGATCAATCCAAAAAGTTATACATCTAATAATCCATGTTTTAATTCAATAATAATTTTTCACATGTGGTTAATTATTGTAGCTACATCATTTAAAAAAGCATACCAGTGGTGATCTAAGTTAAAATAAATAAATAAATAACATCAAATAAAATTGTACAGTATGGTTGGAAAATGTATTTAAAAAAAAAACGTAAATTGTTCTCAATGTTGTTCATTGCAATCAACAAACAAAGATTATACTATTATATATGTTAAATAAATGGTCGATTTTAAACAGATAGATTGCCTGAAAATACAGATGTGAGAACAAAAACAGCAGGGTGCGTGAGCTTTAAACTGGGAGGGTGGATTTTCTCATCCTTCAAGTGGGCGATGGGATATGCTAATTAACAGCTGGCCAATGTGGGCTAGCTACTCCCGCCTTGGATATATAAGAGGCCCCTTGGCTGCAGCAAAGACACTTCACTCAATTACCTAGCTTATTAAGAACTTTCCTGTTGGCATCACACTGAAAGATTCCACAGCCTTCATATTTGAGCGATCCTGTGAAGGAACTCCAGAAGCTTTCTGCCTACAGCAAGCAGCAATGGAAACCTCAGACAGCTGCCACTTTTCCCCATCTCAGCTGCTTCATGATAGTTCTTGCATCCCTTCCCCAGAGGGATCAGAGTTCATAGATGACTTTGAGCACAGGCTGGCCGGTTTGGAGGACCTTCAAGGGTCCGACGAGGACGAGCATGTGAGAGCCCCCAGTGGCCACCACCAAGCTGGCCATTGCCTGATGTGGGCTTGCAAAGCGTGCAAGAGGAAGTCAAGCACAGTGGACCGGAGAAAGGCAGCTACCATGCGGGAGAGGAGGAGGCTCAAGAAGGTGAACCAGGCATTTGAGAACCTCAGGAGGTGTACCTCTGCTAACCCCAGCCAGAGGCTGCCCAAGGTGGAAATCCTACGCAACGCTATCCACTACATTGAGAGTCTCCAGGATGTCCTGAGAGAGCAGGTGGAGAACTACTACAGCCTGCCTGGACAAAGCAGCTCCGAGCCAGGCAGCCCCAATTCCAACTGCTCTGATGGAATGGTAAACATTGTTTTTTTTTTTTTTTATATCATATTCAATGTGCTGAAAAGAAATGGAAATGCTTCATGAGTGTATATAATGGAATTGTGATTAGATTGTGTACTATAAGGCTTTGGATTGAATACAATTAGTAGATGTCTCATAATACTAGCAGAAGCAGGATAACATCACTTACTGCATAGCCTTAAAAATACACTACACTACACTTATTCTAATATGGTTTTACCTTTAAAATACAAATAATTTCAATAATATGTCCAGAAACAACACATGTCTCTATGTGTACTGTAATTTATGATTTTTTTTTTAAAATGCTGTCCTGAGGAATACTTTGTGGAAAATAATCCCAGTTCTGCAGATTGCCAATGTGCCACACACAATGCCTTTTAATAGATGGGGAAGGGGGGGTAATGAGTTTCCCACCGCTGGACAATTTATAGACTAATAACGGAGTAGAAAGACTGTACCTAACTGAAGTCTGGCGAAGTCTACATGCTGAAGCATTCTTTCCTCACTGCATTTACTATCTTTGTGCCAGGATTTTCACGCATATTTGCTCTGGGAAAGTGTCATCTTGCAAAAACCGGTGTAGCTTCCATTGACACAATCAATTTGCCATGCCTAGCGCAGTGCGTATTACTGGTGGTGCTTTGCTCTGGCGCCAATGAGCTGAGAAGTTTTCTGTTGTTCTCTTAAACAGTCAGCATTCATTGTATCTTTTGTTTCTAAAGGAGTGCAACAGCCCCGTTTGGTCACATAGAAACAGCTGCTACAGCTACGAGTTACAGAATGGTAAGATCCTGTGGCATCATTCTTGTATCTTATTTTCAGAACAATCCTATTGTAAATAGTGATTGCTTACTTCATTGTATTATTATAGAAACAGTTGCACGAAAAAAAAAGAATGATTTGAAACTAATTACCATATATCCCTAACCCCTGAACTATTCCCTTACCTCTCAAAGTATCTTTCACTAAGGACATTAATGTTTAGTACATGATTTTATCTTGGGCCCTTCAAACTGCAAGAAATAAAGAAACGACTGGGCCTATGACTCTGCTGTACAGTACATTACAGTACTGATATATTATTAGAAATCGCTGTGTGTGTATGTGCAGTACAGGGTATTTGTGTGAATAATCAATGCACTCCCAGGTGCTGTTTGTATTGGTTATTTATGGTGTTTTCTGTTTTCCCGCTCAGTGTTCCCCGGTGAGAGAGGCCCTGCTGTGTCCAGTTTGGAATGCTTGTCAAGTATAGTGGACCGCCTTTCCTCATCCAATCAGTGTGGTTTGGCTGTGCGAGACAGCAGCAGTGCCCTATCACCTACCAGCACTAACTTCCTACCCAGCACTCCAGGAACGCCGCCCACAAAACCTGTTTACCATGTTCTGTGAACCACTGAGAGCCTCTCTAACAGACATTAATATATTAAATGAAGAGGCCAAGAACATCAAGAATGTACCCCATTCAAAGTGTATATTTGTAAATATGCCATTCACAGTATACTTTTTATACTTAATTATACATATTTAATTGAACTAAACTGTACTTTGCTAGAGAAACTGCTGAATGCAGTTTGTTATTGTATGTTTCTTTTCTAAAGTAATTAATACATTGTTCTTAAATAACCTGTGTTCCAGTTTGTCATGTTTATTCTGAATGCTGCCTATTAAAAATAAATACATATGCATACATCTAAAATGCTTGCTATGTAAAGAAAGGTATTAGGTTATCCCACTGGGTCATATTACTTTAGCCATATAAAGCATTGCTGGCTAATTTCATTTAAAATAAATATGTAAATATATAGACAATTAAAGGATCCAATCTTAAATTAGGCATTTAGCTGACTATTCTAATGGTGTGAGAGACAGAGAGAGAGAGAGAGAGAGAGAGAGAGAGAGAGAGAGAGAGAGAGAGAGAGAGAGAGAGAGAGAGAGAGAGAGAGAGAGCCTTATGGGTGCGTGCATTTGTTGGTGGAGCAAAAGCTGCATTTCATCAGCACTTAGGGAATGTTGTTTTCAGCAAATGGTCTCAATCCAACATTTGCTTATGAAGCGTTAGAGAAAGGGGGGGGGGGGGGGGGGGCTTCAAAGCCTTTGTTGAAGCTTTTGGGACCTGCTGATTCAGTTTTAATCACACTAATGTTCAAGCTGTACATTATAAAACAACTCCGGTAATGTTTCCCATTCCTCTGCCACATACCTAATGGTGTCTGCACAGTATTTCTGTAGCAACAAGGGCTTCATGCAACACCTCAACTCTACTTTTCTTTTTACTTTTCTATATTATCTTATGTTAAACATTACAAACATTACATTACATTAGTTAATTCTTTAGTATATTACTTTCAGTAAGGCCAATTTTTGTATGTAAAACAACTATGCAAAGTCTGGACTAACCCCTTGTCTAAACTAGCATTATGCGAACCAATAAGGCTTTAGAGAAGGCAAATGTTTTGCACAGTAGTTTTAAATGAGAACTACTGTAAATAGTTAAATTATATTAAAATGATTACAAGAGCTGAGATCTTGTCACATATATTTATGTCTCTCTTTGTTTCATTGGCTCAGAATGCACAACATCATGTTCATAAATGAAGAGAATACAGACATCAGTACAGCCTCAGCATTCATCTTTATTAATGTAAACTTCTGTCTTATTTTCTTTAAACTGGGATCAATGACAAAACGAGACACAGGTTGTTATGAAATCATTTTTACCAACAAATAAATATGTTCATCCTGTGCAATTGTTGTACTGTTAAATAAACAAGTAATTATATAATATATATATATATATATATATATATATATATATATATATATATATATATATATATATATATATATATATATATAAAAAACACATTTTAGAGTCACAATTTAATTTTATAACTATACCTTTGTTACTATCTATACACATGTTAATAAAGGTCTTAACGATTTAGAATAATAGGTTGTTTGCAGTATATTTACACTTTCTCATCTATACAGTATCTGTACACATGGTTTCATAATATTTACATTCTAAATACTCAACCGTGTATGTACAAACATTGGAAAACCAAATATATTAGCAACTGTCTAAAATGTGCCGTGTGTGTGTGTGTGTGTGTGTGTGTGTGTGTGTGTGTGTGTGTGTGTGTGTATGTACACACACACACACATACACATATACATATACATATATATAATTACTGTGCTGTTACATTATGATTACAGTATAATATAATGTTTCATTCAGCTGAACGGACCACCACTATGAACAACAATCATCTCATTTCACTGAAGTATTATTGAATACCCACCTGTTCTCTTTTACTTTCCATGTTCTTTAAGCCTGATATCTACTACTAACTACTGTGTTGCTTCTGCTATTTCATGTATGATAGTAACATAATGTATTATGCACTTTACATTGTATTTAATGCACTATTTCATAAATGATGCACTTTACATTTTATTTAATGTACTATTTCATGCATTATGTTACTATCATGCATTATGCACTTTCTAGTGTATTTCATGTATTATACATTTCTCTGTATTTTGAAGTATTATGGATTTTCTTGTTGTTACTGCATCTTGTAAGGCGCTATATAAAATAAAGATTGATTGACTGATTGATTGATTGTTTGCTGAGGGAAGGCATATGGCATGTTACACCGACAGTGACTAAACCCTGTGCTTTAAACTGGATTCCTTTGCACTATATCCATTGCTGAGATGAGAGAGTCATGTTTTTATTTTATCTTGTCCAATCTTTGCAGCAAGAATGTAGATAAAGCCTGTGATTCATTACTTGCTTGACAAACTTCAATAGATTCATGCTGTCCTGCGCCGGTTTCAGCACTTGACACGCTAGAGAAATTAAACTGGCTTCCTTGCAGTCCAGATGACAGTTAAACTGTTTGACAGCTTTTATGAAGGGCTAAGGGACATACTGCCCCCTGTCTATCAAACTCTGTTATTTTATTGTATACTGTATCGTCACTACACGACAGCCTTCAGGATTAGAAAGTCGTTTCATTAACCAAGGAACTACTATACCTGCTATGTTGTTTCCTCATTATCAGTCATCTCCAGTAATAGATAGCTGTCCGCCAGTAATAACAGAGGGTTCATTCTGCTCAGTGAAACTCTCATTAATAAAAGTCTTATTTCTTACTAAACAGAAAGAGAATGGTACGTGCAGCAGTTTAATCAAACACACCACAGAACATGAAAATATTTTTTAAGTAATTCCAGCCTGGGTATAAAGGAGTGGGATCAACAAGTCCCCACGGCCTGTCAGAGCCACCAGAACCTCCCGCAGACGATGAGACATTAAACACTCCTGGGACAGCCTGTACTGTAGAGTTAGTGAAAACCACACGCTGTGCTCTTCGTGCGGCTGACACATCTGCTGATCACTAACTTAAACAGAGAACGCTTCGTGTCTATTTTTACTGTCATGATGGTCGTGTGGTGTTGAGTTGGGGGGACACGTCTATTATATGATAATGAGTGTTTGATGCATCTACCCTTGGCCACGGGAGGGCCACCTAGCCCCCTCTGCTGTTTAACTAGATGCAATGCATCACCCTACTTGAAACTATTATTATTATTATTATTATTATTATTATTATTATTATTATTATTATTATTATTATTATTATTATTATCAACACAGTGTCAGTTGCCAGATTATTCCAATTAAAAACATCTGATTTATGTTAGCGTCTTTTTACTACTCTCCCTTCGATAAAGTTGTAGCTGGTATTTAATATATATAATCTGACAAGTAAGGGGTAACTTAACTTGATTATATATATATATATATATATATATATATATATATATATATATATATATATATATATATATATATATATATATATATATATATAGTAACTCCAATACTGTCAATACTACAGCTGAGGCCACTTGATTTCTGTAAGCCCCATGCTGAGAGCTGGATTCATGGGAGAGATTGAGAAGGTCAGGTACAAACAGCTGACTGCAGTTTAGTCTTCAGAAATAAAGCGATTCATGCATTTAGTTCCAAACGTGCATGATCAAATATGACAGGCCTCAAATAGAAGGTGCCGGTGGTGAGCTGTGAATTTCAGTGTATTTGACAATTGAAACCCCTTAAGATGCAAGCAGCTCATACATCTTTTGGAAATTACGATTTCAAACTGACTTAATCACAAGCAAGTACATTAAGGACCTGTTTATTGAGATAGTCACGTGATTACTGGCAAACTTTATTGAAACTTCTATTGGATTCTTCTTCACGTACTCTGGAAATAGCCTGCAAATAAACCATTATAAATGGCTTTAAAATACATGTCAATAATTCAAATATAATTATGTAGAACCAACACATTTTTTCCATTGAATTCATATAAAGCAAGCTTCAATTCAGGATACCTGCTATACTCATATTGGTGACATTTTACATATATCATGTGTCTATTGGGCTGAAACCATCATCTGCAAACAGTTAACAGAAGGGCATTTTAAATAAATTAAACAACATAATGTAATCCAAACATGTTGCATTGTAACTAGAATTGGTACCTATGTAATATGGCGTATGGTAAGATCCCAGCATCATTTAGTTATTTAGCCAATGGCATACTATTTTACAAGCTTCCTTCAGGGTGTTGAAATTCTTTGAACCATTTTTTCAGTTCTCCTAATTAACAAAGTGAAACTGCTCAGACATGCAGTAGAGATCATTAAAAATGGACTGAAAACAGCAGGATGCTAGAACTTGATTATTACAGTGCACTTAATTTGACAGGAATTGTGGTGGATTTTAGTCCATTAAATTCAACCAGCTGCCTCTGTTGTTTCAGGTTTGATTGGGCCCCTGATACCGAGCATGGAGCAAGCAGTCGGATCAGAAGTCAAGTCATTTCATGGCCGAGAAGATCAAAAGCTTTGGGTTGCTTAAAAAAAAATAGGGAATCAATGAATTACAAAGACACTGGAAAACAACACTTCAGGACAGTGCTACTTGAGGGCTGTAGGGCCTTAAACTAACCTAGAAAAGTGAAAATTCAGGACAGTGGAGACTCTATTTTGCCACAGAGTAATTGAAAGGTGTCTACATATTTACGAAGGTTGCCGAGACAGGGTAAGTGTCATGCACTGTGTAAGGCTTGCACCGTTTGGAAAAGCTGAGGGCTCCAGCCCTTCAAAATACACTTAATTCGGGGATAATAAGTTTCAGGTGCAAACTGTATGCAGAAATAATTCAAAGACGTGAAGTGCACAGGTCGAAATGACACGTTTTTATTAAATGTACTGTCTTTCTGATTTTATCTGTCTGATTGCAATTGTTTTCTTATAAACCTGCATTGAAAGTATCAGCTCTACAAACATTTTTAATGTTAAAAAAACAACTAGATAATAAGCAATGTATGTTTTCATTTCTGTTTTGCCTTGCAAAGTGTAACATATCTTTAAGATGTAATGTATAACCTCATAGGGCTGCAAGTAATATCAAGTAATGACAGGCTGGCCTAAAACTACCTAGGGATAATGGAAAAAAAACTAAAAACTGTCAATTAACTTCTCTGCTTTCTGATAAGAGTCGTGTTCACAGAACACATGCAATAAAAAGGTAAACAGAAAACAAGGAATTTGATTTTAGTGTGTAAATTATACATGATTGTAGGATACTTCAGGTAGTGGTATATTGTCTCAAAAACAGAAAATATAATCAATATGAAGAATACGCAAATCCAAAAACCCCAACCACACTGAATTCGAGGGCTTCAGTATTTTGCCTGAACCCAAATTGTTTCTGGATTCTTCATTGGATTCATGTGTTTGAACTTTCTTCCCTGCTCTGTCCTCCTAGTCCCTCCTCCTGAATAATCATGGAAACCATCAACTCACCTCTCTGTTTTGGAGCTAAAGGTTGAAACAGAAACAGGACAGAGTGTGATTACATTTCAGTGGAAAGTGGATTTTAGAGACCTTTCAGTCTGACTGTCAGGACTGGTGAAGCTGCAGGACTGGAGAAGCAGCAATCGCAGTGGCTTGTTATAAAATACTGAGACTGTGTTGTGCGGGTTATTGGTTTGTGCTTCAGTCTGTAACTAGCTGAAAGCTGAATGAAATAGGGGACTGCAGTCTTGAAAGGCATATATTTTCGAAAGGGTGTCTCCACTTGGGACTTCATATTGTAATTGCAGTATTGCAGTACAGCAGAAGGTCATTCTTTATTTAGATAATGTTGGTGCTTCGGGCATTATAGTCCTGTCGGTAAGTATAGTTCTTCCCTCGAGGGCCATGGTTTCCCACTATGAGCCTCCTCTCCTGTCCATATACTGTATATGTAGATACAAAATGCAACATTAAAGAAACAATAAAGAAACAACATTATTATCTGCAATGTATTTAATTTTCATAAGTCAATGGTCCCAGATCAGTGAATGAAAAATGTTCAACACCTCCCACTATGTATTCATGGTCAATGCCAAAAATCATGATGAATAATACAACACACTGGCAGACTGTAAGGATAAATGCCAATTCAATTTTTGGCACATACATGAAAGCCCAAAATGCAAAGTCTTCAGTATAGAATTTTATACATTTTGTACAGCATCACTTATATCATCGCCGTCATAATGTTCTTGCTTTTGATGTGTTTAAGATTCCTGTCACTTCCAGCCCTGAGAGTCTATGTATGATTTCAGACAGCACTAAATTCAATTCTGAATTGACAGCATCACAAGCAGAAGAAACCTGATTTATTTTCTCTTAGTTGTTGTTTTAGGTTGTTTTTTTGTTTTTTTTTGGTTTGTTTTAGAACTTAAGAACTTACATTTATTTTAAATGGTCTAAATCCTCAGTTTGAAATCTTAATTTCGTAAAGGAAATAATTGGACCTCACACTGTTTCTGTTATGTTCTGCCACAGCATCTAATTTGTGTCAAAGTAAAAGCTTACAGAGAAAACACGCAACCTACAAGCAGTGGAAATTTCACACTGATTCATGCTTCTGCCGACACCCACGTTACAGTGACTTTCTCAACCAAAGGAAATGCTGGGAACACAACTTCACTCATATGGCTTTTGGCAGTGTTGTTTGCACACTAGTTAGCATGGAACTTGCTAGGTATCTGCCTGTGAAAGAAAACATACATGTATTTTGTTCAGGGAGTGAATTGGTATCAGTATTATAAAGTTAATTCAGTCACAAGAGGAAATGACTAACAGTCAGATGGTATTCTAAGGCATGTTATTCCACCTCATTATTTTAGTATTAATTATTAAAACAACTTTAAACCAACGTGTTTGACCACGGGGGAAACTGAATTCAATTCAGCTTCAATTGATCAAGCCTTGCTGTTAGAGTTTGGAAACAGGCTGTAAGCTCGGCTGAATTTTCCAATTAGTAAGTAGAACATACATTTCATTATTCATACAAAAAATGATTTGTTTTGATTAAACCAACATCTAGCAGGATATTTTACATAGCAATAGCTACAGCACAGTTATGTACATACCATAGATGTGCAGATGGGTTGAGATGGGTTGCTGTGCCAACTTCACATTTGATAGTCCAAAATAACCAAAATCAAGAAAATATCAAATTATATTATCGATTATGACTTGATCTTCTAGAGCAATACACCCAATACATTGATTCTGGTGCATCTTGACTTTTGAATTGTTGCCATGCTAGGAAGAATTATAATATCACAGGTCTTCTTTAATTAAAAATTAAGTTATTTTTTGTTAGTTTTCTACCATTTTATTTTATTCCTCACAGACAATTTGCTTTTGCCTTTGCACTAATGAATTCACTTCCTGTGTTATAGATATTCAGACTTACAAGTTACAAGGATCCTATAACTTGTAACACAGGAAGTCAATAATTAGAGGAAGCTATTCTGTACTGACATCAAACTTAAAAGTTGAGAAAAGATAATTGACCTAAACAAAGATTCAAGATGCAAGAAAATGTATTTGAAATCCTTGTTTGTTATATGATTGGCACAGCAGTGATAAAGACATATTGCATGTATACTGCTTAATCAACAACAACCGAAAAACATTTTAATATTGAAAGTGACGTGACTTCACTTGCAAGACAGATTTAGAAAGGCTACATTACTGAATTGAAGACGGTAGTTTGAAAGTATGTCATCTAGTTATCAAAGTCCTGCAAGTAAATATCTTAAACAGTGGGCCTTAAACCAAAGTTTTGTGTGTCAAGGTATCAAACTCCTGGGAGCTTATTCTTAGTACCTAGCCAGAGAGAGAAGCTGTTCACACTTTACAATCACAGCTCGTCAAACAAACTTCAGATACATTTTTCTTCTTGTACACCTTATTGGCTTCAGTTCTTTTTTTCCACCAAGCAAAGTCCTATTTGGCAAAAAAAAAAAAAAAAAACACACAGACGTAAACATCATTTCTTAATCAGTTTGGGAAAAAACATATGCCTGTATGTGCAACCTACAGCCTTTTCTCCATCCACAAACCATAATGTACTACTGAATTAGTTAAACACATATATTTCAGTGCAAAGGCTTTCATATTGGTTTTATTAAAAATGTACTCATACAGTACTGTAAGTACAACAGGAAACCCACTGGTCTAGTCACAGCATATCAAAAGATAATATATCATAGATTTAAATATTCTCATTACAAAAACAAAAATGAAGACAAAAAATAACAATGCATTGTAAAAATTGTATGCTTTAAATGTAACTGTACTGTCTTAAAAATTCTTGACTATTGGAATGTTATATATTTATAGATAGAATACCAACACATACAATTTTAACACCTACAGTATATAGGAACTATGCTAGATTCTTAAGACAACTGATGAGTCACTCTGTTTAGAACACACTATGGTGGATATTTGTAAGAGATTAATAACAAAAGCACTAATAACAAAATTATAGTTTTGAAATATGAATATTTAAAGATGCGTTAATCATGTGACATACGCATAGAAATCTTATTTTTAAGTTACTATGTAGTTACTATGTTCTTGTGTTTAGCCAGAGAAATCCAAATAGATTTGAAGTAAAATTCACAATAAAACTATTATATATAAATTTCAATTATGTGTCTTTCACAACACCGCAAGCAAACCTAAATTGTATTAAACCGATGCCATTTCTTCAATAGACTCCCATCCTCGAAGTAAAAACTAGGGCCCAGCATTCTTAGACCGTTTTTGTACAGACAACAAAAGACTTAAATTGACAATCTCAAATGTGTTTTCACACAATTACAGCAACATCTTTGAATACATATACATTTTAACAGTTGCATATCAAAGATCATTAAGATTTGAACTTATATAATGTGTATTTTATAGTGACACACAGTAATACAGCACGTGAGTAATAAACAGTAATATCCAGTGTTGTTCCATATTGTACGACAGTATGTGCAAGATTCAATCACAGCTAAAGGTACAGCACTTAATACATTATCTAAGCAGACATTAGCAAAAGGGTGTTACTGTGGTTTATTTATTTAATTTTTTTTTTGCAGTTTTGAATGCTGAAGCTGCAAGGCTTTGAAAGCTGCATAGTGGTGTCCGATGTCAACACTGATGCTCTTAACATAGCTGTTGCCAACAATTTTACAAGTATAGTGGAGTCTGTCACTTACCAGCTCCGAAGAGACATTTAAATGTTTAAGGATGGGTTAGTCATATTAGAAGGAGCATTTGAAATTGAATGGAAGAGATAGTGCTCTTTCTATAAAGCTGTTCAGTGTCTAATATATATATATATATATATATATATATATATATATATATATATATATATAGATAGATAGATATATAGATAGATAGATAGATAGATAGAAAGATAGATAGATAGATACACCTTTCACCATGCTGTCATCTGATTGGATCTTGGATGATGAATGACAATATAATAGCTAAACTGAAAATATAAATAGCAAATTTCTGGTTTGATTAAAAAAAAAAAAAAAAAAAACTTGAAGTTGTCTAGTGTCTATCTAGAGCACAAGAGAAGTCCATAGATAACTAAGTGCGTGCCTTGTTTTCACATGACCGTCTTGTAGAACAAGTAATTCAATTATGATATCTGTTATTATGATTGCAATATTGATTACTTTTGAACTGTATCAATAGGGTCCAGGAGTTGTTTTCTCTATCCCCCTATTAATGAATCTTCTGGCTGTACAGGGACAGCGGATTATAAGAACCAGGAGGAATTGAATAGATCTTGTGAGCTGGAAGGACTATAATATTGCTAATAATACAATATTCACATGAAGCGTACCTGTCTGTCGTGCACTGCCATTCACTCCGGAGGTCTCACACGTGCTGAATCACAATCACAATGTTTTGGGGAACAGAAGTACATGACTGGTAAGATGGACCTGCTGTATTTTATACTTTTAATATTTCTTCGTATTATAAAATAAGGTTACTTTTTATTGTAAACTATCAGGGAAGATTCATGAATCAGAATATAAACTGCAATATAATCAGCTAATGAAGAGACAATCACTTAATATTGTTTACCACGTACTTAACAGGGAGCTCCAGCTGTAATGAACAATTGAAAGTTGTGACACAGAACAGATGTAGCAGGAATTCGACCTTCAGTTAAACTGACTTTCACTTGAGGAAAACATAGAACGTTATGCCCCCAGGTACATCTCAACATGTAAAACTCCCCAGGAAACTGATCTGTTGCATTGCAAGCTGTGTTTCAATGAATCAGCTTTCCGCAGTGACCCTGAACTGACGAGTGAATACACATTTAGAAAACACTGCAAACATTAAGCGGTTGATTTTTGCTCCGAGGAAAAAAAAAAATACCAGTGGTGCTCCCTATATGATATAATCAGTAACGCATTATATTAAATTATATATTATATATATATATATATATATATATATATATATATATATATATATATATATATATATATATATATATATATTTTTAATATAAAATTAGATTTAGTCTAACAGTGTGCTATGCCAGGTACAAAATGATTGCATGTGTCAAAAGTAACAGCATCACTGAGACGCACAAGTTTAATGTTTATTTACATCTTTTATATTAAGTGAGATACATCAACCAGTGCGCTACAGTATAAGAAATAAAAAATAAAAAAAACTCTGGCAAAATCGAGGTTTTTTTTTTAAAGCATCATTTAAAGAGCACCAATGTACACAATTCAGTTAAGCTCAATTTCACAATTGCTAACAACTAGAGGTACACAGCAGGTGTGTAGAAACAGATTAATAAAAGATACTAATATCTCCAGGTTCATTGTTTCCCCCAGGAACCTTCTGCTGAACTTACAACACTTCACTCCAGTCATTTATTTGATTGCAGATTTCTTCAAGTTTTTCTTCTGGAAGAAAAACCTAAAACAAATGAAACCAAACATCTGTGTGCATCAGACATTAATGACTTATTTAATTTCAAAACATTTCACAAGAGCTTCCCAGATCAAGCCCATTTAAAACAGTGTGCGTCTGTTTTACTGTTTCAGATATAAAAGTGGTGGTTCAGGCAGGGAACTCACTTTTAAACTAGATTGAAATCGTAAACATCAAGCCTATTAGGCTTCTCCATCACCAGACATTCGTCAGTCAAATGACAAGTATCTCATTCACCATTCGGTTAACAGCACGTCCAATGATCAGCTAGAAAGGGCTTTATATTTTACCTCAATCCATTAGTCTCTGTTGTGTGTCACAGTTTGCCTCCTCTTCCTAGCCTTCTTTGTGTAAGGGGGAGGGAAGCTACCCTGCCTCCCTGCCCATGGCTTCCCTATAGTCAGAATCCCCACTATCAC
The DNA here is from genome assembly GCF_017654505.1 of Polyodon spathula. Taxonomy (NCBI): domain Eukaryota; kingdom Metazoa; phylum Chordata; class Actinopteri; order Acipenseriformes; family Polyodontidae; genus Polyodon; species Polyodon spathula. The sequence continues at coordinate 45,552,596 of NC_054541.1, read as the reverse complement.
CAAACGTAATAATGGGCAGGGGTACCTCAAAGGCCAAAGATGTAATGAAATGTAGTATCATCTTGTCTGAGCTTTAACAAATATTGTTCTTTCTACCGCATGAGATTTCCTGACTGAAATAATAATCCTGAAGGCTGCTCTCGCAAAAACTAAAAACAAACAACAACTAAAACATGTTTGGTTTGGTCGCTTTGTGCAGGTTTATTGTTAAATAAGTGTACACAGTTATGGTTTTTGTTATTTGGTAAATTTGTGAAACTGCTATAAGGATGATGGTGTCATGGGTACATTTAACATGATGTCATGGCTGCTTGCAAAATAACATTCAACTGAAAGCTCTAACTCACACAAAGAGTCATGTTTTTCTAAAGGTCAGCCTCATGTTTGACTAACACATGCTGCAGCTCTCACAGCATAGATAATTAGCATATTTATATGCATCTAATGCCACTGAAATATTGTAATTTTTTAAATATGTGTCAGGGAACCAAAAACCTCTGGCTTTAAGCCAGATGGATATAAACACATTTAAACCCTGCAAATCCAATGCATTACAAATCTATTCATTAACAACAACCAAACAGCATTCAGTTAAAAATCACTACAGAAATGAGACTAAGTCCTTTTTTTATGTAAGGGCTGTATAAAAGGTGTGCCACATATCATTTGAATCCTCTTGTGTACTAATACAATGCTGGAAAAAAAGGCATTCTTTGTTACGATATTAATGAGAAAGTCTTCATTTAAAAGAGACCATTATGACATATGCATGGTTTCATATACACAGGCTGGCAAGGTATACAAATGTTTGTGTACATGTGAGGTGTCATGTGATCCCCTACACCTATATGTTGTGTGCGAGATTTGTGCAACTATTCAGCAACAGTCCTACAAGCCAATGACTGCACTGTCCATCAAGAGAGTGTCTCGGTGTCCCTGGAATGATAACATTTGCAGAAAATCACCATCCTGATGGATATATATTTTTGGCCATTCATTGTGTGAAGCTGCGGTTTTATTTATCTTGGTTTGTAATTGCAGTGGTTGTGTTTTTTTTTTAATTCTTACAACATCTCCACAAACATTATTTTCTAATAATAAAACATGTGTTGTGACTAAACCATTTGTCTGCTATAAAGACTGCCACTGTAATAGAACATTTTTTGGAGAGAAGAAATACGATTTTAAATGCAATCATTATTCAGGATTTGTTGACTGTTAAACTGTAAATAAATATAATTTTTAAATGTATGTTCTTTCAACAATTTGTTGAGTAAGGCAGAATCTTAATTAAATAAAACCTTTGGTTGTTGTTTTTTTTTTTAGGATGGAAATAGATGGTTATGTTGTATAACACCAGATTTCATTTGTATTTTACAGCGGGTGATGGATGAAAATGTAGTCTCTAAAGACGATAGCACCTAAATGGTTCGGTTCAGTTAGGAAACTCATACGATAAAAGATAGACGAGATAACACTACTACATTAAACATATTTTATACTTCACTCTTTGGCCATTGGCTTTGCCTTTCGAGATAACCCAACCCATAAATTACCTCACAGTGAAGTGCAGATGCTGACTGTAGGGAAGCCATAGGCAGGGGGGCAGGATAGCTGCCCTCCCCTGTTAAACTAAACCAAAAAGCAGGAAGAGGCTGGGGAGGAGGAGACGCATGGCAGGGATGCAATGGTTTGAGGTCAGATATAAATCCTTTCCTTGCTGATCACTGGATGTGTTGTTTATCGAAGGACAAGTAATATACCAGCTACTCGGCTGACGATTTGATCTGGTATGGAAGCGGCCTATAATATGCTTGATATTTATGTTTGCGTAACATAACTGAACCTCTCCTCATTCCATCTGTATATATCACTCAGCCACAGCAGCGTCACATCAGGGTCTTGGGTGCTTGTGTCCTGAATTGGATGGAGTCCAAATTTGCAAAGGACACAGGTCCTTAATGCATTCTTTTTTGTACTGAAACAGCAGAAGGGCAGCAATGTCGAAACCATTATGTTCGCTAATAGTTCCCGGATATCTTATCATTCGAATGGGCTTTTTCATTATTATTTGCAGATGAAATAAAGAGAGTAGGTGTGGAGTAACTTATGACTTACAATTACTATTAATTAACCAGTAGCAAAAATTGCTTCCATCTTTGATTCAGATATGTCCTATTGACTAATTAGGGCACACACATCAGATAATGGCTGATTTTGACACTAATTAGAGAAACAACTTAAAAAGACTCACAAAGTTCTATTGATGTAGATATTTTAGTATTAAAATATTATTAAACATCTGCTGGTTTAGTTTTATAGCTTGGCGTGCTAAGGCTTTGGGAATGGCAGGCTGTAAAAAACAAAGCATCTGTTACTTAGGCTTGAAATAGAGAAACACACATACATATGAGACAGGGACACTGGCTCAAAGCAGAGGGCACTGCCATTGCGCAATTAAAGATGAGCCACAGATCATCAAGTATGTGGCACAGGGCTCTCAAAGCTATCCTGTTCTGAAAGCTGAAACGTATTCTCCTAATTTCCGGTTTTGTACCAAACAGCCTTTTCCAGTTTACAGTTTGTGTGAGGAAACCACGTGCTTGTTCATTAAAAAAAGTATTGTGAGCTTAATTAACTGAAGAGCAAAGTTATTTATACCAATAGGGTGAAATAAATAGAGCCTTTTTGTCATCAGAAACTATATTTATGGTCTGCTTATGGCGCTGCTAGATTTGCAGTTCTTCACAGGTCATCATTGGTGGTTGCTACGGTTACGACACAGTACCTGCTGGTATTATGTGCTGCCAAAACTAAATGGATTGTTCCTCCTGTTCCTTAGGGGGTGAAAGCAATGAAAAGCCTCACCTACGACATGTGGTTCTGCTGAGCCGACAGTGTCTGCTGCTGCTGTTGCTGCTGCTGTATTAAGAGCTGCTGCTGCTGTCTGCGTCGGGCCATCCTCAGTTTCTCAAAGCGGGCCTCCATCTCCTCCAGCACCTTGGGAGTGTAGCGCACCACCAGCTTGACGCTCTCCTTCGCAGCCTTAAGCAGCTCTACTGCCATTTCATGGTGCTCCCCTTCCACACTCTAGAAGAACGTTTGAGGGCAAAATTTAAAATGAAAATGTATAATACTAAAATCTTACAGGAAATGGTACCATCAGAAAGAAATTCATAGCTCCACAACACAGGGAATATAATCTCAGAACAAATGCCTAAGCTAATTAAAAACAGAACTATTTACTGAAAGAGCAATATGCCACATGACAACCTAGTTCAGTGTGTGGTAAAAAGAAGATCCATTTTTTGGGCTTACCACTCCATTCACGGACAGCAGCTGATCCCCTCGCTTGAGGCCCCCGTGTCTCTCTGCCACTCCCCCGGGAATGATGCGTGAGATGTAGATGGGAGAGTTCTGCTCCTTCCCTCCCATCACATTGAAGCCCAGGCCCTCCTCTGTCTTGGGCAGCTCCACCACCCGAGGGTGCGAATGCCCTTCACTGGCTGCAAACGCAGCTACCGTCGCCTGTGCGAGAGAATCAAGCTGTTAGCTTCATGGCATGTTGACAGGTGGAGGAGAACCACTGTAGTGAGCGTCTGTTTTTCTCAGCAGCAGTTGGAGACAGTACCTTTATAAAGCATGAGAGGTTATTGGCACATACACAACTTGTACTTGAGTCTTGTAATACTGAGTTAAAAACATTGTATTAGAGTGATGTAATTATTTTGGAACATTTGCACTGGTTTATCTGGGTGTGCTTATATTAGTAAGTGAGTAAGGAATTGAAGAGGTAGGACTGGGTTACTCTGTTGAATATCCCTCCAGTTTAGAAGAGGACAGGAAGCTGTGTAAAAGCTCCTTGGGTGTATATGGAGTTATGTGGCTTAACAAATGTGAGACAGCAGGTTAAACAATAGAAATACAGTAGATGCCAGTTATTAGCAACTCTGGTAATGACAACTTTCGGGTATTAACAACATTTTCACAGGAACCAATCCCGTCCCATAGACTTTAATGTGAATGGAATTCTGATATCAGCATGCCGCTTATTGACAGCTTTATTGCTAGTTGTCAGTGCTACGGAGCACATGTGCATGATTTATGCACATACTGCATGCAGTTTTCATAACACGCTGACTTCTCAACTGCGTATTTCTGGCGGACTGAGGCAGAATCATGGCTTTGAAACTGGCTATGAAAAATTGAGATGGATTTACAGCGGGAGATGGTACATTGTAAAAAGCAGACAGCGTTGGACGATTTCTTATTTTTAAAGTGTGTTCTTTAGAATTGATTGTAAGTACAACACATCTTCTTTATGTTTGGTTTACTCATTGTAGGGCCAATTGTACTATACCATTGTGTAGTACTATTTAAGCCAACTCCCTTTTTGTTTTGTTTTACACACGCGTGAAGTAAACAGTTCTGTTTAAGTATTTCATGTTTCTCATGTTCATTTTAACACTAACATTTAAAACATGTACGTCAGAGCCATTTTGTACAACTCAGTATATACTGTTGTTCAATATGAATACACTTGAAAACTGGAGCTTTTCGCTTATTGGCAAATTTTGATTAATGACAACATTTTGCTGGGAACTGAGAGGTTATTAATAAGCATCTACTGTACCTGACCCTCACATCTGTATATTATAGAAAGGAACTGATGAACTATGTGTGGTCTGAAGCATTTGACTATTAAAATGTGCTCTGTGCTTGTCCATGTTCTGAGCTAGATTAGCATCAAACCAGCCTGTCCATTGTTACACCCAGATAGCTACAAAACACTGCTGAAAATGAAATGCTGTACAGTACTACAGTGCAGCTGTTTCAACAAAACAGAAATAAAATTGAGACCTAAGACCTCTCCTCTCCCAAAAAAAAGCCCACTCCACTGCCTCAGCTAAATGCATTCACACTTTTATTTCTGTGAGGTGTGCATTACAAATCAGATGTTAAGGGCTATTAAAATACTATACATTTTTTACAAGAATAGGTACGATTAGCAATTAAATTACCACAGCTCATTTTACACAGCGAGTGGAACCAACTAGTTTTTTTTCCTCTCTTTTTGATGCTTTTAGATAACGTTTTTATTTATTCCCTCAAGTCCAACTTTTTGGAGATATTTTTGTTCTCTGCATATTTTTTGCCCACACTGATTACATAGACACTTAAGCCTATGTTTAATATGCAGTAAAAAGACATGGCTTTTTAATATAACATTTTAATATAAAATAAAAGGTCAGGCATTGCACCAGTGATGATTACATTATGTCCTTAAATGAAGAACTTCTTAATTAAATCCACAAGGTGCTTATGAACACACAGAACGTTGGTGAAATTAATTACATAAACGAACAAAGAAAGAAAGAACGATTAGAATTGAATTGGTATTTAATTAAATTCTGAGCGACAGCATTAGTGCCAGCTGTCTCAATGTTTAAAAGAAAAACATTATCAGTTAATGACAGATAGAAAAAAAAAAGAAGGGTATTACTTCATATCTGGATTCTTAACACCCTCTGCATCTCTGCAACACTGCTTGTAAACAATGGGGCTTCTAAAATATAAAGATTGATTTTTCAGGGTTATGATCTGGTTGTATTACCTGGGAAGCAACAGCACTGGGTCTGCAGTCTGGGCTGCCACTGCTGTCTGAATTTCCTTACAGAGTAAACACCTGTAAGAAACACCTCAAACACACATTTACAGCATATTCAAAAACATCATTTACAGCACATGGATTATTGATGAGCAAAGAGCTTACCTTTGCAGTGGCGCGGGCCTGGTATTCAGGACAGCCTTGAACAGTTATGGTTTCATGCATGTACTGATAGACCTAGAATGAAAATACAAGAGGTCAATTTTAACCATTTAAACAGTGGCAGATCCAAATACCAAGTCCTAAATTGTACAGCTCTGTCCAAAAGTTTTGCATCACCCTAAAGAATTAACACATTGTGCTTCATAAAGTCGAATGAAACCTGTTGAATAATGATACGTTAACATATCGAATTATGTAGCGCTTTGTAGCTGTCCACATATTTATAGCTTTTGTGATATTTTGTAGTTTCTTTGATTACAGAATGTTAAATAAAATATCTAAATTATGCTGATGTAGTTTATTTTTATTATGTCTTTATCCTAAATTTTCGATGATGCAAAACTTTTGTCCATAGCTGTATTTGCCATTTGGCAACTAGAGGAGGGTTTTAAGAAAGTTCTTATCTGATGTTCCATTAGGGTTTCATTACAGTAAGAGTTGTAGCTTCAGCAGTTTTGTGGAATCTGAGCGCCGTGGGACAGGACTTGCAAGGCACTGCTATTCAAACTCACCACCACAAATAGCTCTGCCCACTTTTAAAGTCTGTCAGCAAAGCTAGATCTGTGATCAACTGACACATGTATGGGACACTGCTTTCCCAAAATGTGGGTCAAAATGACCAGCAACCTCATTCTTTGTATTAAACCAATGGCATTAGTGGAATTCATCCAATGGCAAATGCATTGATGTTTGTAAGCTGTGCCTTAGATTGGAGTTCGTTGAGTCATTTTCCAGCACAAATCAACATAGTTAGTGTTTTTCATATTTTAACTTCAGTTAATATTGAAGCAAATGGTAATCAGTCCATGCGTTGATTTCATTATTTCAACTTTGACCCATTTGATTCCTTGTGAACAGGATGGCTTTGCAGGGGTGACGTCAGACCAGAAATAGACTCCAAACACTGATGAATGGCGGTGAGTTTTATTGCAAATAATAATAAACAAAAAGGTTTCAACAAAACACACAAAACAGGACATGGCACTTGAGGCCAAAATAAAAAGTTAAGCAAAACGTACAACACTAAACAAGACAGTGGACGAAAAGACAAATAAGTACTGTGCTGGCACTTCCAACACACTGTAGCAATTGTTATCTCAAAACCCCAAAAACTCCTTCTCTCTCCCGTTCTCCACTCACGAACACACAACCCCGAGTGAGTGAAAACATGCAGCTTTTATGCAGCTGTACCGAGACTCGATTGCTAATCAATCATTCAATTGGAGTCTCGGTACAACTGCACGTGAATTAATAAAAGTGCAATTCCCTGTGCTCACATATTATTTTACTTGCACGTGAAGTGCTGTGCAATCCTCATGCCGAAATACAAATATACATTTTAAACACTTGTGCTCGTAACCCATATTTATATCCTGTGTATTTTATACATAAACACCAACATTAACACACTACATACAACATAAAACACTAATAAACATAAAGGGGCGGGACACTCCGCCACATTCCTCGAGACCATCACTTTCAATTCAAACACACCCACTCAACAGCACCCACAATACAGAATAATGATCAACAAAATGAGAATACGTAAAAAGAAAATGATGTAAAGTTGGTACATTCATATCTCAGAGAAACTGGAGAGGAACGGGAAATTAAAACAAGGTAAAAGCAATCATCCAAATAAAAACTGAAGCACTAACGGATAATGACATAGAACGTGTGCACAGCCCTGTCTTCTTCAATAATAGCATACAGCCATGTTGATATTGTTTATATTTTCACATGTTATTATAATAAGCAGTACAGGATTTTTATGTGATGTTATTATAATAAGCAGTACAGGGTTTGTATGTGATTTTGTCCTTGTAGATTTCCCCAGAGGCAAACATCTGCAAACAAACATCTTTCAAAATAAATTATTACTCTACAGCATGAGAATGGCAAATGCCTTTACATTCTTTATTCTTCAGTCAATACATCTTTAGAGGTCTCTTATTAAAACTTGCAGAAAATATAAAAAAAAGGAGACAAGGCACGATGCCATTTGGGTGTTTATTGTCCAATAAGAACGCTTGTTTTGTGAGGAATTCTGGCTGACAATGCAGTTCTTGTACTCTATGGAACACAACATTATGACATCACGACCCAGTAGTTAGATTCCCTTCTCTAATACTGGGCTGGTACCATCTTTTTGCCAGAAGAATGGAAACAGAGCATATCTATAGGTGAAATACAGCACCACTGAAGACATTTCAGTGTCAGTCATTTTTAAGTGGAATTACTACAATGCTCTTTGAAGTCCTGGTTGACTGAAGCTTGGGATACCGAGTTGGGTAAACTGGGTGGCACACCCAGGGACCACATCACAAAGTCTTTGTTGACCTTACGTTGTGAGAATATTTTAAAACTCTAGTTGTTCTCTCACTGAATTTCTGCTTGTGGCCCACTGAGAAAAACACACTCACACTGCATGTAGATCTGATGATTTGTGGGTCCTATTTACAAAATGTTATTTTACTTTTAAACCCTCTCATAGATTAGACTACAGGTTTCTGATACAGGATCTTGTTTAGCAAATATTGAAGGCACAGGGACTGCTGGTTGGGGGGACAGTGTGAAGCAATGTTTTTTTAGAATTCTAAAATCTTGGCTCACAAAATGATTCATTTTAAGAACTAATCTCTGCTACTTCCAATAGACTTCTCACAATGAAACTACTATCCGATCCTATGTGAATTAAATATCAAGATGGATGAATAGGCAACCTCTTCCATGAGTTTTGGCAGCACATTGGTATCTAATTATTTGATATACAGGACACCATGGGCTCCCACTGCCGCATGCACGTTACGCACTGTGCGCACCATTGGTTTGCAAAATGTCAGCTTGATAACCATGGACTCACAAATTATCTCACGCGACTGGTTGAAGCAAAACAGACATTTGAAGCATATAGGATTGTACTGTTTATTTAGGGGTAGTAAAGAGCAAACAGTAGCAGATAAGTTGGTTGAAGCTTCAGTAAGAGTGTAAATCTAGCACTCTGATAGGCTGAAACACTTTACAGCATGGTGATGCAGAGTCGTTATCGGCATGAGATGGGATGTCAGTGCGGCTCAGTTTTGTGTACCATGTGAAAGATTTCTGGGATGCTCCTGACGTCAAGTAACCAGATAAAGGGGGTGTTGGCAGCCCAGTTCACTGATTTTCTGTATAACTGACCCACATCCTGAAAGCAAAAATGATTGCATTGCAGAAAACCACTGCAAGAGCCAACCTTTGCACATTGCTGCCAGGTCTGGCTTTTATACTATAGCCTGCAAAACCAAATCAATGCTGAACACATGAAAAAAATATGTTTTAGTGTGACCAAAATGGATTAGAAAAAAATGCAGGTTGAAAATCCAGCAGTGTTCTTTTTTATGTTTTTGAATTTCAATGGAGGTAAGACTAGGGCATAAATTAGCCCACTCAATATTTGATTAGAGATAAATACATCCTGCAATTCAGTATGCTCCCTCACAGACCTTTACCACTGTATTTTTGCACCGTAGTTTTTGCAGTTTTTCATGTTTATTAATATGATTTACCATACCTCTCTGTGCTTTATATTGCTTACCTATGCTTTACCATGCCTCCACTATGCTTTATCACACTTTATTATGCTTTACTATGATAAACTTTTTCATATGCTATACTTAAGACACCACAAGGAATTAGTTGCTTAAAACCCAAGTCATTGTAACCCTCACAGCATTTGTTTGATCCAACTGGCTAATATCAGAAAAAAAAGATATATTTTTTTAGTCTGACTGAAAATATAATGCAATAGATAATGAGCATTCGGGCATGGTATAGTTGCCATAGTAACATTTGTCGAGTGAAATTCTAATTTATGTAAGAACAAATCTGTGCTGCATACCAACAAGGATTATTATTAGTGTTTTTCCAGTAACAATTGATCCTGTTAAGAAATTCAACAGCCAGTTTCTATCAGGGAGTTTATATACAGTAGTCAAGTCTAATACAGAGCCAAATAATTAAAATGCAAACTCTGTACATTGTTGAAGGGCTGCCAACATTAAACTGTAAAATAGAGGCATTATTTTCAAAATGAAAAGTAGCCTTTAGGGGAGCTATAGGAAACCAGTACATTATATTTTTGGCATGCAACATTATACTGTACTTGACTTTCTAACAAATCTGTCACTGTATTTAAAAGCATAAAAATAGCAAGAGAGTATAAAAAGCACAAGTGCACAACGTTCAGTTTTTAATATAATATTCTGCCTAATCCACTAAACTTAGCATTACAAAAAAAACATTGTCCTAAAACCTGTAGTCCTTCCAGGGTTTCTGTATGTTAGTAGGTTCAATGTTACACTGAATATAGGTTACCAGTCATGTCATTTAAATGTGAAAATTATCAAAGTAGAAACCAAATTGTTAATCTCAGGTAGATGAAATAAAGGATAAAGGATACAAAATAATTGTTTATAGTATATAAACATGCTACCCAATCTTGCAGTGCTGCTGAAAGAGTCATTGGCTTAAAAAAATAAATAAGAGACCAGTAAATACATTAAAGTTGCATTAGTTTTATTTATTTTTAACATACTGGTAATAAATGGGGTTGACTGCAAAGGTTAACAATGCACAAAACAATCTTGTATGATGAACAAATCTCTCATGTGTATTCTACCATTACGTGTAACTCATTCACAGACAGTACTGTATTAAATAACCATAATCAGTGCAGCAGTAAACTTCAAGATGAAAAGGGCACAGCTTTATAGGAATTTCTGGAAGGGTGAAAACAAAGGTAAAACACAGTTCAGCAGGCAGCTAAAGGGAACAGTAACTCAGCAGCCACCTAACTGGCAGTGATTGCTGACATCATACTTTTGATAAGTAAAATGGTTTTGAATGCGTGATTTAATGGAAGTGCCTGCAGTCTATAAAATAAGTATGCCAGCCAGCAGACTGTGTGTGGTCTGCAGGATGGCTGCTTTTCACTCTGCTGCAGAGGTATAAACAGGAGGCTTTAGGAGAAGACAGCTTAACAGGGTTTAAAGGTAGTGGGTGACCTTTGTGGTGTTTCTGTCAAGATAGTGATAGACTCAGGGCCTGAGAGGCAGTCTTCAGCCTCTGTAAGGGGGTTACTTGTTTCCAATGGCATGTGGCTATCCAAAACAAAAGTCAAACTTAACTCCATTACTTTCAGATTTAGCTTCTTTTTTTTGGCAGCCCGATGGATCCCAATTGTACAAGCCTATCTTCTTGGTTAACATTACTTTGATTCTGTCCCTGAGCTCTGTGCCACCCAGTGGCTTGCTTACTATACATAATCATCTCAGCGGTACCGCAGCCCTGACCTTTGAACTATACACTCATGCCCCAGATACTATATGTACAAGCTGAGACATTGCAGCTCTTTATTTTAGTTACAGACTTAGAGCAGAATACATCGATCACACACTTCATACTGACTCTACTGGAGAGTGTCTCGAAAACGCTTGAACAAAAAAATGCTTTGATATAAAAAGAAAACCCTAGTGAGACAATAGAGTTGCTGTACATGCTCTCGGCCTTAAAAAACATTTAAAAAAGCTATTTTTGTTGGTGTTGGACTAAGAGAGTGACAGAGTGACTCATGCTGAAACCGTTCCAGTAACCCGGTCACCAGAAAGTAAAACATTCCATTTAAATGAGTTTTTAAACATGAACCTATACAGACAGGAACACATACTTTTTCATTCTGTAAGATCGTAGATCGGTTGCTGCAGTAAGGTTGTATTTTCCATTCATACAAGACTGTCAGTAAGGTTTTTTTGTTTTTTTTCACAAGTGTGTCTTTAGAGATTAAATCAGAGATCACGACCCATCCAGCCTGAAATATGTCATATTAATTTCAGTAAAGGATCTGGTTTATATTTGGAAATGTTTACCTTAGTTTCTTAACTGTCCCATTTTAGGATTATTTGTCCATTCGAAGAAGAATTCTGTACTCAGTCCAGGGAATAAGAGCAAATGTCAATCCCAGGTCATTAGGGCTCACCCTGAACTCACCTGAACTGCACCGAAGCAAGACAAGCAGGGGGCTTGTGTGATTATGATTTCAAAGGTAACACTGCACATCAATGCGGGTAAAGAAACTAAAATATATAAAGTAGTTTAAATGAAGACCAATATACAAATCACAACCACCACTAGATTTAACTGCCGTTCCCAATCCTGGTAAATTTGAATGTGCCACTCCTGTTTTATGAATAACTGTGGCAAAGTGCCCGTCCCTGTGTGTATTTTGTGTGGTGTGTGAATGTTGGTGTACAGTCATTGGTACACGGGATATAAACAGATCTGTGTAAAACGAGTGTTTAAAATGTATATTTGTATTTAGGCACGAGGATTGCACAGCACTTCACGTGCAAGTAAAACGTAATAATATGTGTGCACGGGGAATTGCACTTTATTAATTCATGTGTAGCTGTACCGCGATTCCAATTTAGTGATTGATTAGCAATTGAGTCTCGGTACAGCTGCATAAAAGCTGCATGTTTTCACCCACTCGGGGTTGTATGTTCGGTGAGTGGAGAACGGGACTGGAGACGGAGGTAATAAACACAATAAAATAATAACGTAAAGTTAAAATATCTGCTCACCATGTTTTGTGTCGTGTTAGTCCGTTTTGTTTGTCTCTTTTGTTTTGGCGAATGTGCCGTGTCCTGTGTGTTTTTGTGTTTGTTACAACTGTTTATTTTCTGGCTGTCTGTTCATTTATTAAATGCTGAGAGAGACCATTCGCTCAGCTCCACCAAACTCCACCTCTCGCTGTCGTTTATTTCCTGTTTCTGGTCTGACGTCCCCCACTCCGGCCGTCTTTGTGACAATAACACATATAACTGTACCTATAATACTGCTTAGAAATCCATTCTACTTACCTGCATTTGATCCACATGTTTGAACCATGAGTACTGCTACTGCAGTACAGAAGTGGCTCTTTTTTAGAGTAATAATAATAATAATTGTGCAATGCTCATACTTATTAATGTGTTACATATCCTCAATATAATCACAAAGTAATGTTTCTCTTGTCAGTTCCAGTGGGTGTAACTGGCTTAAAACATAATAAGACTAGTCTAATGGTGTGGTACTATATACAGTAGTCACAATGTACAAAAACAAGCTACCAGGATTACACACTGTATCAGGATTATAGAAACATACAGCAGGGCGCTGTCGTGCACCATCAGGTTTCATGTAAGCAGCATTGAAATTGATGACATTTCTTTCTTTTTTGTTTGTGACTCTGCAACAAGAAGTAACAAATAATGATCACTTTTAAATGTCACCAGCATATTGATTCTCATGGAGACTGGTGTGGAATGAACTGTGAGATGCAGTGTGTCAGTATGAGACATAGAGTATACAGTACACCTCGTCATGTTGCAAGCTTTACAGCACCAGGGATATTACTAATATTGCAATTATTGGTTGAGACCCAAGACCTGTTTTAACCATAAGTGACCTTGAATTCAGCACCAGTAGTAAAACTTTGTTTTCAATGTTGTAATATGATAAAAGGTTAACATTTATATTTTCAAGTATGTGCAACTGCCACAGCAAAATTAAGAATCCAAGCAAATTCTATACATTTGTATTGTCACTTGCTTCTGCTTTTTGGGTTCATGGACATTATAAATACCGACACATTTCGTCTAACTCCCTAGCGTGGAAGGACAGAAAACAGTTACGTACCTCTCTGACGGCAGTACAGAACTCGCTCTGTAGCACTTTCCTTAGAGACTGTAATTTATGGACTGGCACTTCCCCAGTCTCCTGCAGCTTCTCCAGCAATTCAATAGCTCGAGCCACATCTAAATGACCAAAAAACACAAGACTTTAATAAGATTGGGGCTACATACTATTAAAAACGTGTTCGAAAAACAGAACACTGGAATCTGATTCATTTTGAAGAGAACACACCAGATTAAATAATTGACTGTATTTTAACCTACGCTTTGCCATTCCCAAGAAAGAGCATACTGGTGAGTTTTGAAATTTGAACTTGAAGCATCCAGTGCACTGCCTGAGAGGTCCACTCTGCACTGAGCTGCAAAAACCTGCATTCCAACGTATCCCTGGTGGTGTTGTCCTTGGTCCTGGCTGCTGCCAGTTACACTTTAGAGGGTGTTTAGCAACTCTTTAAATCCTCTGTCACAGAGCTGCTTCCAGTGTTTGTTTTAGTAGATTCATATCTGGACTTTTCCTACCATTAAAGATCTTTTTGTTGGTAATATCCCCTGCTTTGGAGATTTACAAGAAATGTATTTTTGTGGCACTGCAAATGTCGTTAGACTCCTAGGTATATTTCATTTTCAAATGGGCCATCATAAAAAGCAGTTCTGTTACAAATTATATCATTTAATATTGGATTTATATTTTAAAATAGGTGCATAGTAAAACTGGCACAGAACCCAGCATGAGGCATTGATTACGACAGCTTTTAATTTGGGTTGGAGCAATTGATTTTTTAAAGAAAACAGGTCATTTGCCATATACTACACATTCAGTTAATATATCACCCTATTCTATTGAAATCACACTTCAAGGTGGAAAGGGTGAAATCAATCACCCAGTGCTAAAAAAAAAATAGAAAGAATACACAGGACTAAATAAACTGGGAATAGCAATCTCAGATGTAATGTGCACATTTGATTACATTGGCTCGAACTTCTCTTCAAGTGTAGCTTCACAGATGCATTATAGAATTACAGCTGAAACCTTTACACTCCATGTATTTTACTTTGTGAGAATGAGAGAAAGCACAGTTGGATTAGACCTTTACAGTTTGGGGGCTTGATGGCTCTACAGCAATCAAACTGCAAGACACACAAATTCTTGGACAAGACAGCTGCAGTATTCCTCTTATCGTTAATCAGATAAAGGTGTCGTTTCACACAAGTCATTGTTCCATGCTTTTTTTTTTTACAATTTCTTGCAAAGGCATCCCATGGAGTCTCTGTAAAACAGCATCATTATTTTTCAGGAAGCATATTCAAAGTTCCTGTACACTCTACTGTAAAGTGCATGCAACACAGGTTAGTTACCAGACATATCAAGATGTAACTAGCAGATTACCTGGATGGACATAGACTACGAGTTTATGGCACCTGAACAGACCAAGACTGATGAGCAACTGGTGAACAGGTTATCCTCGGTGTAAGTCCATACAGGTGCCAAAGCCATTGGTCTGGTCAATCCATCTGATCCGGTTGTTACAATCTTTTGTTGAAAGTCTGGTTATTGGTTCCCAGTATAAAACATTACTTATCAAAATAGTTTGAGTTAGTAGCTTCAAATTATGAAGATTACACTCCCTCCTCCTCCCTCAATGCTGGTGCTCTAGTTACAATGAGAAGCATTGCTGCAGAAGGAAGCATGATCTGAATACACCGCAACGTTTACAATGATCTTTCTCCTGGAACATGCTCCTGTGGAAAACCTGATACATTTATTCCTCAGGTAATTACGACCCATGATGTGTTACTTCAAATATCAAAATAATCTGATTACACAGTTAACAGCAAAGATACTGGAATGTGTTTTTGTAAACACGGCAGGGGGTTGTGTAGCACTTAAAGATGATTCAGTGTGAGTTCAGGAGTTGCTCTTATGTTCTAGTTGCCTAGCATAGAGAATTAATCAGGCTAGATCAGCCAACGCTAGAATCAGAGCCATCCACTGCACAGCTGTGTATTACCAGCTAATTGTACAGGCTGTTACTTGTATAATCTGATTATTTTGATATTTGAAGTCATACATCATGGGTCATAAATAACGTGAGGAGGCTGTGTGGTCCAGTGGTTAAAGAAAAGGGGCTTGTAACCAGGAGGTCCCGGGTTCAAATCCCAGCTCAGCCACAGACTCACTGTGTGACCCTGAGCAAGTCACTTAACCCCCTTGTGCTCCGTCTTTCGGGTGAGACGTTGCTGTAAGTGACTCTGCAGCTGATGCATAGTTCACGCACCCTAGTCTCTGTAAATCGCCTTGGATAAAGGCGACTGCTAAATAAACAAATAATAATACAAAAATAAACGTAATCCCTATCTGTTCACTAGATGGCGCTGGTTCTTGATCTATAGCAGGCAAACAGAACTGAAGAACAATCCCATAATTCAGATAAAAGCACCTTAACAAAGAAATATCAAAATAATAATAAAAAATAAATTAATTAACTGAGTAATTGCAAGAAGGAATGTGAGTAGCAAATCCAGAAGAGCAATACGTTACGTGTGCAACAGTCTCAAGTTGCCTTGTACTACTAACCGAAAAGCAAAAGTACTTTCCAAAATAAATTGTGCTGTCACCTACGATTACTGTAATCATATATAACATGAGCAGCAGCAAAACATATATCAAATGACAACGATTGCATGATTTCGATTTTTTTTTTTTTTTTTTTTTTTTTGATGGGGTTTGTCTTTTGTACAACTTTTTTTTTTTTTTTCATACGTCTGACCTATTTTATCTGGATAATTGAATATTATAAATACATGTCTGGCAGTTTTTCTATGCTATGGGAAATTGCGAAGATCGCCGCAGTGGTTAGTTGAGAGGAATAGATACTACGTATAGAAAAGTTGTCATTTTGCAAACCAGCAAACAGAAACCTTGAACTCACCCTAAATAACAGTCACAATGCCACACTTCAATCTACAGAACCTGTGCTACGTTTTGTAGATACCCAGCTCAATTGTCGACATGCGTTTCTTTCTTTATCAAATGGTTCCTTATAATGCCCACTGGATCGTCAAGAAGAAGAACGACCATTCATGCAAAAGCTCTGTCACAAATGTAACTATACAGACACATACACAACACAGCCATTGGAAAAAGTGGCCGGTCCTGGTTCCTTACCTCTCTCCAATGTGAGCGGCTGGATCACTGTCGCCATGTTTTCAGCTGTAAGAAATAAAGTGACTGGAACGGCAGCATCTGAAGCAACTGGGCACGAGTGCGTTTGACAGGGGGGGGGGGGGGGGGGGGGGAGCTAGACAGCCAATGGGAGTGTCTGGAACCTGTAGGATTTGAGGGAATGTATTATGAATCTTTTCCGAGGTCCAACACCATCTGGTCTTACAATGTAAGTGACGTCAGAGTGGCTCTGTTTTGCTTATACTGTATTTCCAACTACGGCTACATCATGTCTAGCTCTCGGTGTTGCATCGATTTATTTTTAATGATAAAGGAATTCACTAGAGGTGCATTCTGGTTTATGCATTATAAAACAAATGAAGATACCGTATTAAGCATGAAGCATTTATAATAATAATTAAAAAACGTTGCTTTTTGTAGGTAGTTCCATGTAAACCATCCGTTTTGCTCTTTTGCCAGGTGAGAGTATCTAAACGTAAGAATAGTGGAAGTTCAACAATTGGACACGTTTTTGCAATACCCTAGGGTTTCCATAAACTTCAGTCCCTTTTGTGTTTCCGCTGCACACGTCTTAGCTGCACAGTCACTGCATGGGCTGGAGACCTCATTGGATTAAAGTACATAGCACTGCATTATAGATAATAGAAGAGGATTATATTTTTACAGTATAAGAAAAAGTTAAGGGGGTTAGCAGTTAAATGGGAGATGTATCTACATCAACCTATATGTACCTTGTGGTTATTTCACATCAGATCCAATACATTCAATGTTATTCAGTAATAGGATTATTGTACAAATTATGCATCATATTCATTTCAGTTTAATAATGTATTTAGTTATTTACTACAATGTATGTTAGTGGCATGAAATGGCATAAAAGATCCCTGGTGCTTTCTGTACCAGCAGTTGCATCAGAGTGTATCATTAACCTGTACACCAGGATCTGGTGTACTGAACTAGAGAGATCTCCTTTGAACCCACGTGGGTGGTTTTAATGCCTGGGCTTTAAAAAGTCACCATGATGTGATGACTGAAAAAAACAACGCTATACAAAGTGCCTATATTCGTTAAGATAACCGGGATAATTCAGAACAGTACCAAGGATTTATACAAAGCATAAACTGCAGTATGCTCTGCATTTTTTATTGTGATGTCAGGTGTAAGATAAGAGGAGAGAAGTGCACAATTGGATAAGCAGTTTGGGAGATGATGATTCAGGAGAGGTGCTGATGATTGGCTTTCTCCTGTGACCAACATGATTCACTTCTGAGATTCAGAGCTGCAATGTGATAACTGTCCAGTAGATGGCATAATTGGCTGTTCCTCTAGTGCCTGGGCTGGGATTTGAACCCAGGATCTACTATCTCTTACTGCTTTGGTACAGTTTTGTTTACATCCATAATGCAAAAACTAATGTAAAATTGTATCACAATAAAGATTGTGAAAAATACTCCATACAAATCTACATTGTATTGATATCACCATTTCCATCCCAAAATCTTGCTCGCTATTAATACTGTACAAAGAAGTCGATGATCCTGCAATGTCACATATATGTCTCTATAGTGGATTCAGACTGGAAAGGGTGGTTTGCTTCATCTTTGTAGACGGAACAATTTGAAGGAGAAACACAAATTGTTGAACCAAGTGGAAAACAAACCGTCTCATACGTAATGTGTCCTACTTAAAGAAACACAGCACAGAGGAATTATATGATATTGATCCTGTCTTATAGATCTGTCTTTGTGTGCTTTATGTCAACATTAGATGTCTATTATTCATCCACTAGGGAGAGAAGCCTTCATGTAGTTTATCTCTTTGTGTCTGCAGTTAGCTGAACAGGACTTTTGAACAGAACAGGGTATTTTGCTTTATATATTTCACAAATAGAATAATATCAAAGGATACCTTTAGTATGTTTCATTTATCAAGAGAGAGAGAGAGAGAGAGAGAGAGAGAGAGAGAGAGAGAGAGAGAGAGAGAGAGAGAGAGAGAGAGGAAATTAAAAAGTTGACAATCATATACTAGAACATTTTTGTTTGTATTTTAAAAGGTCTCTTTAAATAGCAACTGCAAGCATTACAGACAGCATGCATACAATCCCTTTTCAGACCCAAGAGTTCAGTGCACCCAAAAAGTTCAGTCTTGAATACAGTAAGTGTAAAATGTGTTGCTGGTACCAGTTTTTTTAACCCTTTTTACCCTCACCTCACCACTCTCTCTAATGATCAGAAATCTTACAATGTATCCTAGCTAACTTATCTATTGCACCACTTTTTGCTCTTATAAGGAATAGCAGCTTCCCCAAGCAGTGCCAGAGAGTTATACAGCATGTGCTGGTAATGTAACTTGCCATTGACTGTGACACATAATATAGGGGTGAAATACTTGCTATACATTGTGTTTCTTGACAAACCAAACTGTATATTTGGGCCCTATATAAAGAACAGAGGTGCACAATACGCTAAATTATTTTGTTAGCTATAATCACTTTAATATCCTGACCTATGCAGATTAGTTGTACTGTTTTCTGAAGGCTCTGTACTCCATCACAGAATCACTTGTGTGCACTTGTGTCCATAAATAAATCATATATAGATTCTAATTTACTGGAAGGGGGGGATTATGTTCTGCTCAGCATATAATTTAGAGAAGTCACATTTCTTGTCCATTGTTTAAAGGTTGGTGTACACATTTACAAGAATGTATACACAGAAGCCTTTTAAAAAGTTATTCCTTCTGGAAATAGCTGTATTAGCTTTTTCTCCCAAATGGGAAGCAATGTGTTCTGTCAACAGATATAGTCCATTTGCACATATATGGAATACATGGTCATAATTTAAATATGATATTATCCAATCCTAAATTATACACTCTGATACTGTATCATCTCAATTGTGTATGTCATACAGTATATCTAGATAATTAGAGCTCATTGCAAGATGTTGAATGAGCATAGCAAAACGAAAGTCCAAGCTGCTAGATCAAACTATTTTTTTCTAGAGTTCCAGTAGCATGTAGCTTTGTCAGCCAGAGTGGGATCCAGTCTGTTTGTGTATTTTCAGGCCATGGCTTTAGGCTATTTTTAATGGGAAGCCTATATATATTGGCTTTATTGAGTGATGGTGAAGATCCACAGGGAGAATTTAGGAATCATGTTCAACTTCTGCATGGTTTCCTCTGCCCTCTATTCAAACAGACACCAGTGTGCTTTAATATCCTGACTTATTTATCACAAATACCACTAAAACCATTTTATATCTGCCCCTGTAATACCAATACTAATGCTAATACTAATACTACTAATAATATATTCACTCTTTCTTAACGGAAAGATTCACTGACCTTTTAATACAAAGCCAACTCAGTTAAAAGGCCACAGTGCATACCTAACAGTTTTTACCATCTGTGGCAAAGTGTTTAACAGTGTGCAGGTGAAGGAGTGTTGTGGTGATCAATAAACAGACAGACCACGATAATCCAGGTTCAATGGTGTTTTATTTTTGTAATCCAAAGTCTGGTGACAAACAGTAAACAATAATGATAACAGACAATATACAACGGGTTGCGTATTGCTCTGTTGTAATCTATGGGTTGGCCCTGGAATAATAGTTCCAATTTTTAAGCACCCACACATAACACAAACACGATCACAAATCCACAGGGAGTGCTGTAGTGCTCGTGGTGCAAATACAGTTAATTGTGAAACAAGTGAAATGTTGTCCGGGTTTGGTGTTGGCCTTTAGCGACAGCTCCGGATCATGTTAGTCATCTAATAGCAACAAACAAACAGTTTTTTAGACACGCAAACAAACAAAACACTAACGATTTTCAATATAGGCCTCTTTCCAGTTTAGCGTTAACCATAACAAATCATCTTGCTACGTCCCCTTTTGTACCCTCAATCATGACCCCTTGGTTGACGAGTGCAACCGCTCCTCCAATCCACGGCCGCCACATCGTTTCTCTTCTGGGTTGATTATTTAGTGTACTGTAGCTCCGCCCCATTTCTAGATGGCCAACATCTGTCTAACCCTGGGAATGAATTGTCTAACCATCCAGTCCAGGGCACCCTGTTCCCTTTATACAGTGCCCTCACGGGTCAGGAGGGAGATTTATCATCAAGAATCATTCTGTCTGTCACACCATCACAGATAAAAAGTGATGTACGGTACAAAATGTTATGTGACAGCACGAAAAACTCATCAATGCCTTTGCAACACATATTTATCACATCCTGTTGATATCTCTTTATTTGTTCCCAATTGACCTGTACTGGGGAAGCCAATGCAGGGCTGTTATTATTCCTGAAGGGAGGCATATTTAATGAGTTTTGGTTATTGGATTTTTTTTTTTAAAAACAGTAATACCACTTTACAGCCTCAGGCTGTATCTCCCGATGGACAAGCCAATGTCACAAAACCACCCTTACATTCACATTGACTTTCTGCACTAATTCATTTCTTGAATGGAGATCTTACAGAGATTAAGTAAAATGAATATGGAGACAGAGCCCATTCTGTTTTTGTGTTTCAGTTGACTTAATGAAGCAATCAGTTAAGAACATAAGAACATAAGAAAGTTTACAAACGAGAGGAGGCCATTCGGCCCATCTTGCTCGTTTGGTTGTTAGTAGCTTATTGATCTCAGAATCTCATCAAGCAGCTTCTTGAACGATCCCAGGGTGTCAGCTTCAACAACATTACTGTGGAATTCATTCCAGACCCTCACAATTCTCTGTGTAAAAAAGTGCCTCCTATTTTCTGTTCTGAATGCCCCTTTGTCTAATCTCCATTTGTGACCCCTGGTCCTTGTTTCTTTTTTCAGGCTGAAAAAGTCCCTTGGGTCGACACTGTCAATACCTTTTAGAATTTTGAATGCTTGAATTAGGTCGCCACGTAGTCTTCTTTGTTCAAGACTGAACAGATTCAATTCTTTTAGCCTTTCTGCATATGACATGCCTTTTAAGCCCGGAATAATTCTGGTTGCTCTTCTTTGCACTCTTTCTAGAGCAGCAATATCTTTTTTATAGCGAGGTGACCAGAACTGCACACAATATTCAAGATAAGGTCTTACTAGTGCATTGTACAGTTTTAACATTACTTTCCTTGATTTAAATTCGACACGTTTCACAATTATATAGGGTGAAACAAAACTTTTGGCCAGAGCTGTAGACAGTTGATGCATGAAGGCACAATTGATGTAATGGCCGTTAATATTAATGATCTTCCACAGTTCATGAGCCAAACACAGGTCAGAGTAAGTCCAGTGTTTGACATTGTACTTACATATTTTTGCCAGTGTACACAAACCATTGTGCACGCCTGCGTGTAATTCAAACAAACGTGCTGCCAAGATTGTTTTTAAGGACTTATGTTCAAATGAAACCAAACAGTGAGATACAGAAAACCTGGCTTGGAATCTTCGCTCTTGAACTGTGAAATGTAAGAGTCTCTTACTTAAAAACGGGCCGAGTGCAGACCTGGATTTACTTGCAGCGTTAATACACGCCCGTCTGTTTTACACTTTTATAAACTAGCAACTGCGTGATGGGGATCATGCGTATTTTTCTAAACAAAATTATTAATAATGCATTCAGAATTCGTTCAATTACATCATCGGATAGGTGTGTGCATTTAATAAATACCAGAAAACTTTACAACTCCCGTGTCTTGTCGGGAGAGATTCAAAGCACACAGAGTTGCAATTTAATCGGTTCACGGAACGTATCAGCTTTTTTAGCCTGCAACTTTGTAACAAGGTCTTGTGACAGTTTTTCGCCAAGCGTGTATTTATCTACACGGCGTTATTCGACTACTGTAGTTGGCAGTGAACTATACAACCAAGCATTCAGCTCTTCAATTCAGGATCCAGAAAAGTTTTGGAGTGAAGCAGCGCAGAGTATTACTTGGTTCGAGCAATGGAGTAAAACACTGGATAACTCCAACCCCCCCTTTTCTAAATGGTAAGCTGTTTATTACGAAACCTATCTTCTATGCATTTGCTGATAATTTAATAAAAAACAACCCAATTATAAAATGAGAGGCTGTACTATAAAGGTTTATGTATCGCTCAGTTGTTTTTTTTTATAGTGTCGTTTTGCAAGAGTATACATTGTTTAGTTTTTATGTGTCGAATATGAGGGGGTTTCCTCACTCACTCGGCGACCGAGGCAAGTGAAAGCGCCAGTAAATGGCACTGGACAAAATCGGTGCCCTGACTCCGAATTCGAGTAATTAACACATCCAATTAAGATCCTTATAATTCAAAATTTGTGGCAGGTTCGTTTTATAGGGTAGTGGTACATAATTAAGATGTAACCAGAGAAGAAAAGGCACACAGACCAGAATACAAAGTCATGCAGTGTTTATTTGGGACGTAGGCAGTCAAAGCAAGAGGGTCAAGCCAAGTAGGATAGCACATTGTATGTAAAATCAACTCATTACTACACACAGTCGACAGCTTCAAGAAATACAGCAGTGTGTACTGTACAGGATAGTACTAATATTGAAAACATGTACAAACAAGTAGTGCAAATGACTTATTAATAAATACAAAAGAAGAGAACAAAAATCGTAATAACAAATCAAACCAACAAACGTTCAAACCTTGCCATTAGTTAACTATATATAGCTATCTCTTTACAGCACACACAAAGCGGTACCGCCATGCAGCTAGTTTTACCTAAAAACAAAAGGGGAGTCGCTTATTGGGTGAATTATCACCTGCTAACACATCACAGTTGTATTTACCGAGTCTGTTGTAATTATTTATTTGTAGCAATTATATTACAAGTCTAGTGCTTCACAAAATATTATTGTTAAAAACCGTCGAACTGCTGAACAGAAACTAAAATAAACAAACCTTATACCCTACAGAACGACAGGCTGTCGGATTACACTATATACCAAGCTTGTGTATCATTTTACAAGCAACAGGTGTTATGAAAATGTGAGCCTCCCCTCGGATTGAGCCTCCTTAGCACAAATTATCACACAGCTGAAAAACTGAGCCTCCTGACATAGCTCACCTGAAAGGGAGGCACAGTTTTTCAGTTATATCTGATATGTGCCACCACTCCAGATAGGCTACCTCAATTAAAAATATAGGGTAGCCTATTTGGAGCATTTATTGTTACCCCTCCAAATGAGCTACCCAGGCTTTAATGGGTTAAAACCAGAACCCTTCTGTCAAATCACAGGGTAGTCCATTTGGAGCAGGCATTTTTATGGTTCTAAATGAGCTACAATGGCTTTAGTGGGTTAAAAACTCAAATATATTCTGAACATCATTTCAGTTCAATTGTTATTAAAGGACAACAGATTTTAGACAACTGATACAAAAAAAAACCATTATGTGCACTATATATATATATTATGTCACAAACTACAGCTTTTATGTAAGCCTGGTGCCTGTAGCAACATATCCAGACTACCCAGAAGCTGAAACGGTAAAGGGAAAATCCTTTACAGTCATTCTAGATATGGCTCCATGTTTCTGGGAAAGTTAAACTTGCATTGCAGTGCATTCTGGTAAGTGTAGTCCTGCTTCTCTAAGATACACATTGAAGGTAGCTGAGACAGGTACAAAGTACCAAAATGCATTGCGACAGAAGATTTAAAAAAAAAAAAACAAACCCTGAACAGTCCCAAGCTGTTCCAGTGAACATAAGGCCATATGGCCACCCTAAATATGGTATTACTAGTTTGGTTTTTCACTTACTCTTAGATATCAGAGATTCTGTCCAGTGATCGCAAGAGTTTCTTTATGCAGACCAAAAAGAACTCGCAAAATTTGTCGACCACTGAAAGTCATTTTATGTGAAGTGAAAATGTTACAGAACTAACAAAGTTGCGAATAGGAGCTTCCAAACTAAATTCCAGGGTTATCTATAGGAAGCTTCTAAAAATCAATATGTTGCTTTCTTTTTAGGAAAAAAACAAAACTGGGTGATAAGTGTTTTGGGAATATGGCTCTGTTATTTTTAAGTTGTGTTATTTAATGAGATTAACGTGGGGCATCTTTTTTCTTTGGAAAAGGTTTGTTGATGGGAAACTGAACATCTGCTACAACGCAATAGACCGGCACGTTGAAAATGGACGAGGGGACCAGATTGCCATCATCTACGACAGTCCAATTACAGGAACTAAACAGGCCATCACATACAGCCAGACACTGGAGCAGGTTAGGGAAGTGAATGATTTAGCTGGAGCCAGTGCATACCAAACAGGTTTTAATAACTCTATGAAAAGAAAATCCCTCTATCACTCCTGTTCTACTTCATTGCTAACAGAGAGCCATCTTCTGTAACTTTTAGTGCAACAAAAAATAATCACATGGTGAAACGCAGATGTCATGCACAATACTTGGTATTAAATGCTTTTAAGGCAGCTTTTGAGGGAACGCATACTCAAACTGAAAATATATTGCTGTGTTGTCTCTCTGAAGTCCCCTATTAGGAAAATTGCAAAAGGTAGTAGTACAGCTGTGTAGAAGCATGATGAAGAAAAACATGGTAACTACGATGAACTGTGGAAAATGCAAATTACTGTACAGACATGGGACCATGATGTTAAATTGCAAAATTACAGTACAGGGGCATGGAACCATCAGTTTGCATATTTGATTTTGGGTGACCCTCACCTGTTGTCTAATCTACCTTCTTATATATCATACAGGTCTCCCAGTTAGCAGGTGTTCTGGTGAAGCATGGTGTGCAGAAAGGAGACCGTGTTGTTATCTATATGCCCATGATTCCCCAGGCCACGTTCACAATGCTGGCCTGCGCAAGGATAGGAGCCACACACAGCCTGATATTTGGCGGCTTTGCATCAAAGGAGCTGTCAATCAGAATTGAGCATGCCAAGGTAAAATCCTGTTTCTGTC
The DNA here is from genome assembly GCF_017654505.1 of Polyodon spathula. Classification (NCBI taxonomy): domain Eukaryota; kingdom Metazoa; phylum Chordata; class Actinopteri; order Acipenseriformes; family Polyodontidae; genus Polyodon; species Polyodon spathula. The sequence goes on along the minus strand of NC_054541.1, from coordinate 45,526,981 downwards.
CTACACCTTATGACCTTGTTATGAAAATATTATGCGTCAGTATCTCAATGCTATTAATGTGAACACCAACTTTTCTGAAGGAAATGACCTGATGACCCTGTGTTTTTTTCATATGGAATGGTCATTAAAATGTCATTAGTTTTTCTGAAAACATTATCTGTATTTATTGGCCCCTCCACATTTAATGCATTTTTGGTACATTGAAATTGGTCACTACATGTATCTGGATTACTCTCAATTTTAAACTGTTTTTTTTTTCTTTCATTTTTTAACTGTAGCCCAAAATAATGGTGAGCGCATCCTTTGGCATTGAGCCTGGTAGAAGAGTGGAGTACATCCCTCTGCTAGAGAAAGCAATGGAGCTCTGCAAGCACAAACCTCAGAAAGTCCTTATCTATAACCGGCCTAACATGGTGAGTCTTAAAGATCCAGTATCATAGTTTAACCTTTACACTGTTGCACAGTACATGCATTCTTTTTCAATTATAAACTGGTTTATCTTGCCTGAAAGAGTTTTTGTGATGTGTTTTGCCATCCTCTCGTTTTCCCATTTTGGAGAGACCCGTTTCCTGCTGGGTTACCTGTGCGAATCCTTAGTTTATTTTCGATTTAGAAATAAAATTCCAGCCATCAGAGTGCTAATTAAAAATAACACCGACCGTTATCAATATTTACTTGCTCACCACCTTGTCAGTGCATGTGAATGACACTAAAATGACAAGTAAGGGTATATAGGTTCTTGGAATCATGTTTGCTATAAACAGTTGCAAATTGTTGAGAATAAAAGGGATAAATATAGTTTCTGTTTAGTATTTCATCCTATGTTCGTGACTGCCAGATGGTGGTTATTGATCTCTCAATTTCACTATGTCAACTATTAATTGCACTTAAGTTGACATATTAAAATTTAAACTTTTTATGTTGATTTGGAATAAAAAGTCAGTTTGGGAATGTTTCATTTTGGATTAAGATTTGGTGCATTTTGAAATGATTTATGCCAGATTGATTTTTGGATACAAGTTCAGCATCAATTCAGAATTTTTGCTTTTTGTACTGCGTTTTTATTTAACAAATTGGATAAAGCAAAGGCAGAATGCTGCGTTCATGAGACGAACAGGTACAGGTAATTCTACTTTTATTCATAATTATAATCTGGACCCCAATAGGTTCGTTATAGCGAGGTTGTACTGTATATTTCCTGCACAATATACTAAAACGTATGTTGGTAACATACATACACTGACCCTGCCAGAGCTACTAAAGTAGAGATAAACCAGTTCTCTTGATATATGTAAAAACTGGTAAATGTAAACATAATTTTCTTAAACACTATTGGCAACACGAGAACTACAGACAGAGTGCTAGTGTTTAGGTCACTATGGAAATCGTTATTACCCCCCCCCCCAAAAGAGGCCAGTTGTTGTTCTTGAACTTTCCTGAAGTACCCTGTTTAATTCTAACAGAGTGCTTGAACTGCAACTGAGGGACTGGAATACAAACACACAATTATTAGTATTAGAACTATCTGGACTCTTCAAAAATGTTATTTATATAGGAGTTCTGTCATTGCACTGCTTCCATGGGGGTTAATATAATTTTTTTTTATTTCTTTAAGCAAATCCAAGACTGTTCCAACAGGAAACACAATACAGATATTATTTAAAAAGACCTGTTTATTTAACTAATTAAACAACAATCTGTGTGTGCCTGTACTGCACGCATGGTAACCGTGGGTGTGGTGTCCTATTGGCTTCCAGTGTTCCACGAATGAATAAAGTGAGAATAAGAACACATGCTGATTTTTATTGATTTCTACTTGATTTGAATGCAGGAGTCTGTTTCCATGACTGCCGGCCAGTGCCTGTACTGGGATGAGGAGATGGCAGCAGCTTGCCCCCATGGCTGTGTCCCTGTGTCCTCAGATCATCCTCTTTATATTCTGTATACCTCAGGAACTACAGGGCTGCCCAAGGTATGTCATGTAGAAGCCATTCGCATTGGTTAAGCATTATTAAAGTGCACTGTGGTTTAACGGTCCGTGGAATGGGAAAGGGAGCAGGAGATTGAGGGTTTGAGTCCCTGTTCAGCCACTGGCATTTTTTCACGTTGTTTGTTGAAATTCTGTGATTGTTAGGTATTCAATATATGTGATTTTAATGAAATTTTGGAAACTTAAAACAAGATTTTTTTTTTGTTGCTGTTCTTATTATGCTAAACCAAAATGTGTGGTAATTTCTCTATTATTATTATTATTATTATTATTATTATTATTATTATTATTATTATTATTATTATTATTATTATGTTCTTATTCTAAAAGTCAAATTATAGGAAAATACAGTACCCGATTTGTATAATAGGTCCAACCTAATTGCAATAAGTTCCAACCTGTAAAAAGTATTTCAATTTCTGAGTACATTTGAACACACTGTGTCTTTGTGTCCTACAAGGAGGAATACGCATTGTTGAGACACAGGGGATGCTTTCCTTTTGTTCACAAAGTCACACTTTTCCAGTTTGTTGGCTAAACCCTTTGAAAGTGGCAAGGCATTCCAATTAGCAGGACCCCTGGAACAGGACAGGACATCTGCACGGAAGCCTACAGATTTTTCTAGACGTGTAGTTTACTGATTGGCAGTGTGATTTTAATTTTTTTGCGTCATGTAAAATCTCACTTTATTTTTTTAAATATTTAGATAGTCCTGCTGTAGTCCTTCCTAGGTCCAGGCATAGGTTAAACTGTGGCAAATAAGAGTACTTACCTCTTCCTACATATTTCTCACTCAGGTCTAACGCTAAATGTGTTGCCATGCAGTTCTGTGAAATTCATGTGCCATGGTTCAGTTAAAACTCTGCACATCTCGGTTTCATTATTAAAGATCCATAGCTGCCTCCTTTCTGTCCTTTCTAAAGCCACACAGATAGAAGGAATCGTAACCTTAATACCCAAAGCGCCAAAAAAAAAAAATCAAATGTTCATTGTCTTTATGATTATTGTTCATAACAACTGGACTGAAACCACAATGCCCCTTTTCCCCTCATTTAAGCTCTCTGCTGTTTAAATATGTAGAACATCCTTATCGGGACAATTTAGTCTTGTTCTGATTGATGCCTATTTCAAGAGAAAAGACATCCTGTTCCAAACTGGGTAAAAAATGTGGTATCAGACTTGTAGTAGGTGCACATCTACTTGTGGAATAGAACACAATCAGGAGTCTGGGGGAAGCAGGACCCTGAATGCAACACGCTGCAGCATGTCTATGTCAGCCGCGGTAACCTTGGATTGTGTTCAGATGTGATGCTGAGCTTGTATATGTAATAATGTGCATTTAAAAAGGGTCACATGCAGGTTAATCAACTCGGTTGTATAAGACAGACAATTTAAAAACATGGGATTAAAAGAAAGAGTAATTCCATTTAAAGGGACCTGCCTTTGAAACTGCTTCACATGACATGGCTTAAGCGCCAATATGCTGTGGTTTACCAAGTTAATTGTCTTTAAGACAGTTGTAGCTTCAATTCGTGCACAGTGTAATTGCATAATGCTGTTAGTTCGATGAAATACGTTTTGCAGATCACTTGAAGTTGATGATCAGCGCATCCCATATGAGCATGTGTGGTCCAGCGTTTAAAGAAACGGGCTTGGAACCAGGAGGTCCCTGGTTCAAATCCTAGCTCATTGTGTGTCCCTGAGCAAGCCACTTAATCTCCTTGTGCTCCGTCTTTCGGGTGAGATGTTTTAAGTGACTGCAGCTGATGCATAGTTCACACACCCTAGTCTTGTGTCTTGTAAAGCGATTTGTGATGGTGGTCCACTATGAAAGGTACTATATAATAAATAGATTATTGTTATTATTATTATTATTGTTTTTATATTAGATATAAATCTCTGCTAATCCTCATGACCCTGTCTCACACTTCTAGATTTCAAATGACATTTCTCCTGCCATGTTCGGTGCCAGAAGAAGCACTCAGTGATGGTATTGCAAAACACATTTAACAAAATATTACTGGACAGGTTCAGTTTGGAAGCATGTCTTTTAGAAATAATTATAACCATTATTAATAATAATTATAATTATTGTTGTGCTGCTGTTATATTTAGGAGGCTTTTTATCAAATAGTATTTTTCTTGCACTGCTAATATCCCCTTTTGCGTGAATTTGAAACTTAATGGTGTAAGATACACAGGTATAATAAACATTAATTTTAAGTATGCAAAAAAAAAAAAAAAAAAAAAAAAAACACCACCACATAAATCAATGTTGAACTACTGGAAAACAGATAACTACCCATCAATGTTAATTGGAGGTACTGTGCTGAATATGTACATTACATTCAGACCTCAACAGCTGCAGGTTCTCTGTTGGATCAAATCTTTATAAGCTGTTTGGCTACATCATCTATTTCTTGGCTGTATTCAGGGATTTCTGTAGCCTGTAAATTACTAGTAAATCAATAAAACTAGTTTGGGGTCTTTTTTATTAAATTAATTATTTGGAAGTACAGTATTTTCTAAAAGGTTGAAGTTTATGAGACTCTGAATACTCTGCCCCCTGTCTAAGGAAATTCAATAATTTCGTATCTGTCTTAAATGGAACACATTCAATGTATGCACTTGTTTTTAATTCTATTTTGTGTTATTAATGTGGTGCATGTGCTGTGTTAAGTGCTACATGATATTGCTTTTAACCATGTTGACTCATCTATATATATCTGTATGAATAACTAATATAAACATGTGCTCCATTTTGAGCTCCCAAGTGACAGACACTAAGACACACACACCTGTTTTTTTGTGTGTGTTTTCATCCTAGATAATTAATTAACTGAGTCTGTTTATTAGATCCCTTCTCAACAGGTGACTTGTTATCCATCTTTTTCTTTGCAGGGTGTTGTTCGAGATACTGGCGGATATGCAGTGATGTTGAATTGGACTATGTCAAATGTGTATGGTCTCAGTCCTGGAGAGGTAATGGTTCTGGTCTATTTATAGTTTCTATATACAGTAGTGTCTTCAATCCTCTGAAATAGTGCTTGCTTGTGTTTTATTTAGTTACATTTTTGTATTTATTTTCCAGGTCTGGTGGGCAGCTTCTGACCTGGGCTGGGTAGTCGGGCACTCCTATATCTGCTACGCTCCTTTGCTTCATGGCAACACTACCATTCTGTATGAGGTACAGTAGGTCACTCCACTGAAAACAATGGTATGTCAAATACCAATACACTGTTGCAGACAACTCAGGGATATTCAGCGTGTGTATTATCAATCTTGTATTGATAAAGTGGCCAACACTAATCTAGAGAAATGTTTGATGTTATGTGTGGTAAATCCCCAAATTCTGTATTTGAGATCTCCAAATATCCCTTGTTTTGAGTCTGCTAAATCCTATTCAGAATAAGGTTTGAGATTTATTACACTGGAGTCACTAACGGTTCACGTGATGGGTTCTTATACACAGAATACTGGTGGATCACTTGGTGTAACAAATGTTGCAATTCCAGGAATGGCCCTGTAGTGAATGAACATCCCTTCAGTTGGGTTAATCTCCAGCGACTCATGCTGATTGGAGCAGGAGCACAGTATCCTTTAACATTTGCATAACAAAGCATGCATCCCATGAACAACGCAAAACACACATCATAAAAATAGGTCTTAAAAATGTCTGTTCGTTCCTTTGAACACCTCACATCCTGTCTATCTTCCTGTCCTGGGTATTGCTTATTTTCAGCGACTGATATCAGACAACTGGGAATGGTCTTCTAGCTTTCAGTGGATATGTCCACAAAAACATCCAGGACTATAAAGAATTCCGTCATTCCAGGTGGAATATTATTAGATAACACAGTGGCAAATCTCATGCTGCTGTTAATCATTATAGTGAATCCAAACACTTTGTTTGAGTCTGCTCTAAAAGGTGAAGCTGAATGAATCTTTTCTACATTGTTACTAGTGAATTGTAGACGAGCAATCAAATCATGTGAAACTATTGTGTGGAGATGTAAACCAGCAAAGAATGAGGCAGTGAGATTTAATTGTATAAAGTGCAGAAGAGCAGAATAAAATGTCATTCTTTGTATAAAAAAGCAAATGTTTACATTTTCTTAGTGTAATGCATTCCTAGTTTTTATAATTTTAGATGAGGTATTCAGCTGAACGAGGCAAAGCAATCATATAATCTGTTGAGAGATCAAGAACAGGCAATTCATGCTTACTTTAAAGAGAGCTATTGTAAACCATTTTTTTTTTCCTTTTAAACATTCAGAAGCAATTGTAGTATCATTCTAGTGATACTACTAGTGCTGTTATGCCATCCATTAAAACTATATATATATATATATATATATATATATATATATATATTATATATATATAATATTTATTATAACCAGCTTGGCAAATACTTGCTAAAGTATATTCAAAGTTATTTAATTATTTATTTATTTTTTTTAGTTATTACTCTCATTTGGTCACCTCTCATAAAAAGACCTGCAGCCATTACCTGTGACTTACATCTGCATCATAGGAAGAGATGGGACCATAGCAGGCAGCTGCATGATCAAGCACACCTGCTGTCTGGTGACCCCTGCTTCAGGTTTAGAAGCTTGTGCTCACTTAACCATTGCCGGATATTACACGCTTACCCCAAGAGGGATCATCTCGCCCCACAGCTCTGAGCAACATGAGCACTAAACCAGAACAGCGGTGGTATTGCAACTTTACTTCACTGATACACCGTTGAATGCTCGAAGCTTCTAAACCAGATCAACAAGGGTTTGGCAGCAGCAGCCCCTCTCCCTTCCCAGCTTCCTAAACAAGGGTTTTGGCATTTCAAATAGGAAGTTCTGTTGTGTGACAGTACATGTTGTATTTGGGTGCCTGTAGATGCATTATACAATTGAGTAAAACAACAGGGAATAAATGAAGTATTTTTTTGAGTGGGGATTTTTTTTTTACGCGACATTTATATTTTAGTAATTGGTACTCCGGCCTTTAATTGCCCAAAGGTAATGTTGTTTTTTTGGTCTTTTTTTTCTGTGCTGCCAGGCAAGTTAAAAATGCACAAGCTGCATGAGGCATTTACATATTCTGTATCTTCAGTGCCTCGTCTTTAACTGAACTCCCTCTGCAGGGCAAGCCCGTGGGGACACCAGATGCTGGAGCATTTTTCCGTTTGATATCGGAGCACGGCGTGGCAGCCATGTTCACCGCTCCAACAGCAATCCGAGCAATCCGCCAGCATGACCCCCAGGCAGCCTTGGGGAGACAGCATCCCCTAACGAGGTAAAATACAGGGTGGGGCAACCTTCACCACACAGCTATGAAACTTATCTATTTATAATATTGTCTAGAAACATGATACAAATGTAAAATGGTGTTGCATTGCAGTGTGAATGGAATTTCTCGATTTCTCCACTGTTGAGAAACGGCAAAGTGTGACTGCCCGTGGCTGTTTTATCTTTGTTTGCTGTTGACTATCTAAAACTTGAGCAATTCCTGCCCCTGTGGAAGTCCAAGCTGAATGCCTCTGCCTTCCTCCCTTGTGAAGAAAGTTCCTGTAAAACAGCATACCAATAAGCAACTTCACTTTCTTTCTGTAAACAGGAAGGACACTAGGTCTGTTTGAACTTGCCCAAAACACTGGGAAACAAAAGCACCACTTTATACAATGCAGCTCTCATTTTAACTGTGAAGATGACACCCTTCAAGCTATTTCCTTCCACCAAAGCATACATGCAGCTTGATAGAACTACTGCAAGCTCTAGTACATGCATTAATGGCACTGTAGGTTAAGAGTGTATAGTACTAAGGGATAATGCTTTCTGTTAACAGATACATTTCAGGATCAGCCTATCAGAATTACAAAACGTGGTTGCCTGACCAGGTGGAACTGCTGTAAATTGAGCATGGTGTCCTCTTTCCCTCAGAAAAGCTCCTCTGAAAGTATCTCTTTGCTGTTGGCAATTTTCCTGTGTGGTTTATTTTTTGTTTGTTGATATTTTGCTTTTTGTTATCTTATTTCTTGTTTTTTTATCCTGTCAGTTCTCGCAAGCTTTACTCCGCTTCACTTTTCTTGCATGTAATCCTTGTGCTAGGTTCATCATGGTCACTTGGCTTGTCAAGCCTGTGCTTTTCAGACAACAGTGGAAACAACAAACTTGAGTTCAGTTTGTGGTTGGCTATATTGCTTGCGTCTGGTAATATAACAAAACTAAAACATTGTAGTGTATGTATGCTAAAATTGAAAAACAGGAAGATAAATAGCAGGGAGTGTTGGAAGCGAGATGATGAATTTAAATAAGGCTTGTACCTGTTGTCCTTTATCAGATTACGATGCGTTCAGGGTAGTTTGTTCAACAGAAAGCCATTTCTCTAGTTTTATCCCCGGTAAATATCTACCATGTTTACGACATCCCATCACTCTCAACATCTTTTACATTTTTCCCTTGTTTTTTTTTTCTCTCAGACCAACAGGTTGAATGATTTTTATTAATGAATGGCTGAGGTCTTTGTTGTGCACCATGTGTACGACACCATGAGTCAGTTACGTGTGCTAATTCCCATTAAGATGATAATTGTCAGCTTGCATATAAACGTTGACTGGCAGCGTACAAGTGCTTATATTGGAGTTAGAAAACAGAGACTGTATCTGACATTGGTAGAGTATGTTTATATTGTTACAGTGTATAGCTAACTTGACATTTTGGTTGTCTTTGAACACTTGCCATATGTCTGTGTTGACCATAGCCAATTAATGTTAACACAGGTACATGTCAACATCATTTTCCACTACATTTGTTATGGAGTGGGCAATTTGCCTGCTAGTTCACTGCCTGAAGTAGAAAATACAAACTGTTGTGTTTTGGGTCTTTTGTTACTTGAGGTTTTTGACCTAACCATTTCCTTAATATACAATTTTGCTATACAGTGGGTAGTATGCTGTTTTCCCATGTTTCGTTGGCCTTTACTACAGTTTTTACTTTTCTGTATGTTACTGGTTTTGAAGGGAGAAGTCACAAGTGTATCTTTATTTACAGCATGTTTGTAAACTTCATACCAATATTAATAGTTAAGTATTGCACTACTTTTAAATCCTGCTCTGCAGTGTATCTGTGGTACAAACTAAGAGCCACATGCTTGGTTAGTATGCTGCTTGTCTATGATTAACAGACACAGAGTATTGAAACAGACCGTTCTCTGGTTCTTTTGTGGCCTTTGTGGATTTAACATGCTTGGTGCATTAGTTTCTGACTCTCCTTTAACTGTCCCATAATTCATCACTTCAAAATTCAAAATTTTTGCCTTGGCCCAATCCAAGTTACAGTACATGCTTACTTGCACAAGCAAGGGCTGGTAACCAGATGGTCCCGGTTCAAATCCCAGCTTGCTCACCATGTGACCCTGAGCAAGTCACTTAACCTCCTTGTGCTCTGTCTTTTTGGGTTGTTGTAAGTGACAGCAGCTGATGTATAGTTCACACACCCTAGTATCTGTAAGTCGCTTTGGATAAAGGCATCTCTAAACAAATAATAATAATGATAAAGCAACATCCACTTAACCAAAGTGCTTTTTACATTCTTTTTTTTTTTTTTTTACGTAATTTAGATATTTTATAATTGTCCCATCCACCCGATTTCATTTTTGCAAAGGACAGAATGGAATACAGCAGGTGATAAAAATATTCATCGATGATGGCAACATTTGGATTTTAATCAATGAATTTGAATAGTTGTTGCAGTACTAGTGCCTACTGAATGCTTGTTGTGTGCTGTAATCTTGTTTTTGCATTGTCTTTACTGATAAGCGTGATAAGTTCACCATGTTTAATGATAATATCCAGAGATGTTTAGATGAGGCCAGCTGTTTTCAATTTGATCAAACAGTGTAGGTAAATATCTTTTATCTTTTGAAATCAAACTGGTATTAACAGTCTCATTAGTTGCAGAAATACAAACTAGTCTTTACATTTCCAGTGTTTTTGTAGAAGGTTGTTTACATTTGAAAATGTAATATCACAAATGCTAGAATAAAACAATGAACTCTTTACAAAAAAAAAAAAAAAGCAGTAATGTGAGTAGGTGTGTGAATGTAAGCAGTGGGTGACTGGCTGCTACAAGCAGGTTCTGGTACTCGCTAACAGGCTGACAATCGATGTTTTCCCTGTAGGATGCGGACACTCTTTGTTGCTGGTGAACGCTGTGATGCAGACACTTTGAGCTGGGCGAAGAAAACATTCAAGGTTCCTGTCCTGGACCACTGGTGGCAGACTGGTATGCAAAACATGGATAATGACTGCTTTATATTATTCATATTAAATTGGTCAGGTAGGAGATAAATTATCTTGGCTATGTGGTTGGCCTTCTCTATTTTAGTTGTAAAGGGCATTTCCTCTCCACCAGTTGACTTCAGGTAATCTGTCTGGACATCATGCACTGTTTCTCTTTTTTCAAAAAAAATCTTATGCGTCACTAATGTTGAATATTCCAATATTAACCATTTCTCTATACACATTTTGCTTCATTTTTTACAAACTAGGCGGTTTAGGTACGACATTCCCCTTGATGATGCTCCTGGGTATTTTGTTTTTGTTTGAACACATTATATTTAGTTGAGATATTTCATCCCTCTGTTGGGGGTACTACTGTAAAGAAGTCATTTTTTTCTTAGCTCTGCATCTTTACATTTTAATGGTTGTCATTAATGTTATCTACTTCAGTGGTGATTTACCTTTACTGATCACCCCTGAATATGGAGTGCGGAGACTGAATCCGATCAGCTACCCGTCCAGGCACGTTCTTATCGGGTTTGTTGTTTGTAACAGAATTCAGCTCGGGACATGTTTACGTGCAAGGCAGACTGGGGTGTGAAACACACTGATGCGCGTATTTATTAAACAAGACAAAATACTTAACAAAACACAAAACAAATGGCACATGGGCCAAAACAAACAAACACACAGATAATAATTATAACAAGTACCATGTAGGTACTGAACTAGCATGCGTAGCAATTCTTTTAATTATTATTGTTTTACCACCTGTTTCTCTCGTTCTCTACTCCTGAATACTCTCCACCCGTGTACGTGCATTACAGACAAATAGAAGATAGATGTGGTGTTAGGTGTATTGCTTTTAGTCTACATGCATAGTGTGACATTTCACAGAATATATGGTCTTTTTAGAAGATTCACATGTTGGTCACCAAAAAAACATTCTGGTAGCCTCAAATCAATGTATATGTTATCTTTCAAATCTGTATCTTTATAATTACGATGACCTTTGTCATAAAGCTCTGGGTATTTTCTTCTCTGTCATTCTGGAGCTGGACCACGCGCATTGAAGCTATTCTCCGATTGATTCATTCCAGAACCGTCGCACGACAAATTCACGACTATGGTGTGAAAGATACTTAACAAAAGTATATGTTACATTCTTTTTGTCGCATCGCTTCACAGTTTTGCTTGTCGCATTGTGTCCATTGTGTAGAGGCCTTTTTAATCTAAATCTGATTTCCAGTGAGTGTATATATTCTGGACTTCCAGGAAGAGAGTGATCCTGGAGATACATTACTGAAATGTAGGGGTCACTTACTACTGTATACCTGTCACTGGAAAATTGTTCGGTCCAGCAAATTGCCCCATCAAAATTGACACTATTTAGACAATGAGGAAAAGTGTGTTCTGTCAGCTGCTCACAGACACGTTTGTTCTCCCTGCAGTGAGCTACATGTGTGTGAAATACTGCAGAAACCAGCCTATAATTGCATCAATAGATCACAATTCTGTAGCAGCAGCCCTGTTTTAATTCATTGTCTGCCAGGCATTTGCCACCAGTTTACATGGACAGATGGCTCTTCTGTTATTATGTGACTTCAATTTCACCAGCTTGCTTCCTCTTAATCCCTTTCTTTTCCGTTTTAAATCCACAGCACCCTTCAAGAGGCACATCCATCCTGCAGTCTTTATTCTGTCTGTTTTTTTAAAAATTTTTATACAGGAGCTAATTCAGATATTGCATATGTAACATGACTGTAGATTTGGTTGCACCCTTGTAATAACCCTTCCTTTGTTTTAAATTGCAATAATCATTTAACATTACAAAGTAAAAAAGCTAGCAGGAACTAGTCAAACAGTATTGAAGGATGCTGATAATCCCTGAGCTATTTTAGGAGAAACTGTGGAGGGGGGAAAAATATGAAGGTTGCTGATGTCATCCTTGTTGCCTGGCAACCACTGTTTTTCCAGTTCATAGCTCTGTACAATGGTTTTTCAGATTTTGCTGATTTAGTGGAACGTTGGAATTATTATTATTATTATTATTATTATTATTATTATTATTATTATTATTATTATTATAAAATAAAAAAATCCTTTGCAAGCTTTACTGAAGATTTATTTAGCAACTAGCCTGTCTTCACAGAAAAGCTGTGCCACGTGATAAATGCAGCTTTAAAAATGAAAGCTTATTTTACTTTCGATATATATATATATATATATATACCCCCATATATATATATATAATATATATATATCTATTATATATATATATATATATATATATACACTTTTTTTTTTTTTTTAAATGTTTAATTCTTTTTGAAATTACTTTAAAGAGTGCTAACCAAGGTTTTATAATATAGTGGTTTAGCTGCACTCGGGCTGTGTGACGAGAAGGAGTTGTTGGGTATCATTACACTTTAATAAAATGTTTATTTGGAACAAAATATATAAAACAAAAACATCTAGTTTGTGAAAACGACATCAGGGGTATAACAAAGAGTGATATCCCAATTACATGTGTGGCCACTTGGATGTACTTTATAATGGCTAGAGTTTTCTGAACAAACTGGCCAAGATGCATGTCCTTCAAAAAATAATAAAGCATGACCTAGAGGTGAAGCGTTATGGTACACTTCCTAAAGCCAATGAACAAACAAAGGGGTGCATTTTTGGGAGGTTTCATACACCCTGTTGGCAGTATTGGACTACCTACTGTTAATTTCTGTCTGTTGAAGATTAGTGCTAATTGAATACTTGCTGCATTACTAGGTCATGCACAGCACGTTTTAATTGTGGTGTCCTGGCTATTGACTGTTGCTAGCACTGGACCCCAGCATTTGGATTGCCTGCACTCATGCATAAAACTACTACTTTAATAAGCTAATAAAGCACATGTGCGTACTGCAGGTAGTTCTTGACCTTTAGAAAAGAAAAGAAAACAAACACACAAGGACATGACTGAAATGGAACCAACATTATGTAAACTTTTGTTTGCTAGGCTTATTGTGTTTCACCAACCTCTCAATTGTCTGTGGAGAGGACCACCATGAAATGGTTCACTGTGGGCGACGCTGATACGTAACTTGTAAGCCTGCTTACCTGACAGCAGTATCACTCAGGCATGTTTTCATTTTGCTTTGTATTGTGGCATCCCCGTTATTGTACTTTGCTTATGAGTGTTTCCAGTCCTTTCATTAGGATTCATTCTGCGTATAACGTTGCCCTCATCTGTAGCAAACAGCCTGAAGCTCTAAGAGGAATGTTGTATACCAGAACCTTATGGGATCCAATCTTAAAGCATGATTGTTTGTTTGTTTTTTTTTGTATAGAGGGGTGCCAAAGTACAGACCAGCAATCCTTCTTGGGATGGCATGGCTGCTAGGCATATAGTGGAAATCTATTTATACACAAAGGAGTGTTGGATGAAATGTCTACAGTATATCTTCTTGGTAGAGATTTATTTTATTGCAACCATATTATGCATTTTGCAGTTGTTATAATATTAAATGACAGTCATAATTTACTAGCAGTGACCATTGTACAAGGTTTGTGCAGAATCTGGATTTGTGCATCCTATGTAGCAAACATATGGCAAGAGACCCAGGGAGCACATGGATTATGGATTCCAGCTCACTAATAAGCCTCCAGTCTCATAACAGGGAGTTTTTGATGTGGTGTCCAAAACTTTGCAGTGAGCAAGCTGATGTCACTGCAGGAGAATTGAACATGCCTGCATTTGCATTTTCTTTTAATTAAACAATGTTCTTTGACCGAGCCTTCAGCCAGATTGTGGAACAGAACAGAATACATCTGTCTACAGCTCTGCTCATAACCTGGATAGACATGCAGGACCTTTAGTGATGAATAACTCAAGCCTTCCACCACAATCTGTTCTTATTCATACAGCACATTTAATCAAAATAAAAAGTAAACTTGAATCTGGACTTGGACTCAGATTGGATGTGTCTGACTTCATCTCTCACTGCAGGTTTAATACCTTACTAGGTTTGATATACAACTTGACAAGTTAAACATAATGCATGTGAGCTATATGATGCATGATGCATTTGAAAATAATGCCTGCTTCTGTGAGGGCTATATGTTCATCAGAGCAGTCTGCAAGGTAAAGGAATAACTACATAGAATCTTTAAGAAACCAATGGTGACTCCATGTAAACAAAGAATAGACTGACATGGTATGATGAATGGTTCAAAGCAAAGAGCCAAGAGAACATGAACCCGTGGAACACATTGTAATGCTATATTTTACTTGCAAATTATATAATCGTACCATTCTAGAAGGCTCACTACTATCTGTAATCAAGTAGGTGTTTGGTAGGCTTAGATGTTGCAGCACAATGTGACTTGATATGCCAGAAATCCTTTGTGATGCAAATACTGTGCAAGGATCTATTTTAATAATGTAAACCCTCCTAGATCAATGTATATGAGGACATGGCAGACTTTTACAATTGGTAATACACTAAAGAGATTCATAAACACTGTTGGTACTCAAAGGGCCCCACATTAATTGAGAGGTGTGACAAAGTGGCTGAGTGGATGCAAATGCAGGGGTGGTGCAGTGTGGTAATTAAACAGACAGAGAGGTTTAATCCAGTTTGGAAAGTAGTGCTTTATTATTTTGTTTTGTATCCAGGTCTGGTGACAGATAACAATAATAAACAATAACAGGTTTGCAGACCCAACATGTATCCATCCCACAATGAGACACACATGGTCACCAGTCCTGGGTGAGTGCAGCAGTGCTTGTGATGCAGGTTATAGTTGTGACAGTAGTGTTTTTATGCTGTCGCACATGACCCCTTAGTAAACGAGCTCAACCGCCTCTCCAATCTGCGGCTGCCACGTCGTTTCACTTCCAGGTCAACAGAGTCCCTCCCCCTTCCTGGCTGGCTAACTTCCCTTGAACCCTGGGAAAGACCTGTCAGACCAGTTCGTCCAACAAACTATCTTCTCGTTGCTTAGCACCCTCACAGGTCAGGAGGTAGATTTACAATTAAGAATCATTGTATTTATGTCAAGTGGATAATTTGAACTCCTGTACAGGCAGCCTATGGATATTCTCCAAGACAAGCCAGGGATTTAGATAGGCATGTTCTTTTTCTGAATGGTTTAGACAAGCTTTCTTTGTGATTAAGAATATGGGAGATTCATTCTCTGTTGTTGTCAAACTGCAATTTAGAAAATACACTTTTGTATGTATTTGTCACTTACCTGTATTTGGTAGTTTGAAAAGCACCACAATAAAATATATCTGGTTAATGTTGCCTTACAGCAAATGCTTAGGAAATCAACGAATTGTCCCCCGGGTTTAAATTTTAAAGCTTTTACTGCTCCAATCTGCTGATACAGAAAGGAATGCTGTTTCTGAGTTCAAAAATCCAATAGACTCATAGCAGATTATTATGCTCCTTCTTAGGTGAATACTAATGCATGTGGGATGAGCACTTTATTTGATCTGAACAGAACAGTTCAGATGTTCAAAAACATACAAGCTAAATTAAAAGGATCCATGATATAAAGATGTGGTGCCTACACTACGTGATTGACCATTGAAGGGTATGATATTGGAAGTTGATGCAAGTCTTGTGTCTTCTTTAAGTTGAATGAACAGAAGTAGAGTGTTGCACTTGAGGGTAGTGGCTGATTTTAGTCTCTTCACTCACAATCGCTCCCTTCATGATTCATATATTGCACGGTTTTGGCAGATCATAACATTTGCTGATTTCAGTTTTCTGAAATAAATAAATGCTGATTGTGCACATACAGTAGTATGTTAATGTGAATCACACAAACACCTGAGCTCTGCATTGATTTCTGTTACTCATTTTAGGTCAGCTGAGACTAGAAGCTATCTCGCATTTAGGTGAAGCTGTGCATAGAACAAAGACTGCAGCATGAATAGATATAACTTGATCTAAAAGACTGCTGAGAGAATGCCTCATCTTAATTATACTATCTGTTCTCTATGTATTCTCTGTAGAGGGCCACAGCAAGTTTTTAAAGACAATTCTTCCATGCAGTTTTAAAGGGGTGGCAATGAAACAATTACATATGTCTTAACTGGTGTGCACTCCCTTTTGTGATACAGGTCTCAAAGAAATGAACAGCGCTTGGAATGGGATTGCCTGTAAAATGCTACAGGCATAACGCCCTGTGGGATTCTGCGTTTCCCTTTGCTTTATGGAAAATGTTTTTGTTTGCTTTGCCTGGGGGGTTCACTGCGTTGGCTGACATGGTGTCCTAAAGTGCATGTCTGATAACCTAAAATATTCATTAGAAATAGTTTGGTATTCAATATCAAGCCCAAAAATACCACTCCGGAACATGAGTTTAAGACCGATGATGTAGCATACTAATAGAACTTTTGCAGTATAAAGCTGTAAGCAGTCACCTCATTTAATCAATAGTAGGTGTAATTATGGGCGTCATCATGAGAGATGCTGTCTAAGGATGTCAGAAGTTGTCAATGAGGGTTGAAAGGTAGGTGGCACTATTCCTCCAGCTGTCATCGCCATACTCCTTTCCAAGCGATTTATAATAATCGTTTTAACATACTACTTTCAGAGTACATTTCAGTTAAAACTCCCAGCTGAATTCTTCTTAACTGGTTTTGCACCATTTCATTATATTTCAGTACAGATGTATTTAAAGGGTACATAAGGACCTTTTATTGTGTTACATGTTCCTATGTGTTGCTACAACTGTTTACATAAGATGTGTGTTTCAAATTATTATTTTTTTTTTTTAAAAACATTGACCACTTTTTTTTACTTTTAAATTGCATTCCTTGCCTGAAGATGGCTTCTCATGTACCTGCATGGACCTCTCAGAATTACATTTCCCATCATTCTCCTGCTCACATGTAACTGAGGTGGATTTACCAGTGAGCAGGAGGATGATGGGAAATGTAGTTCTGAGAGGTCCATGCGGTTACATGGGAAGCAGTCTTGAGGCAATGTAAAAGTTTAAGAACCAGTACACTGAAGGAGGGACTAGATAATGTTTAGTTGACTTTGTTTCTTGTGGGTTTTACATTTTAGTATTACCTACTAGTATTTAAAAAATGTGCAGTTTTATTAAGCATACAATTGTCACTATGTTGCCATGGTATTCTAATAATTTGAGAGACAACACGAGTTTAAATGAACATGTTGTATTTTATGTGATGGTTTTATTTCCATGTTTTATTAGAAAGTGGATCCCCAATAACAGCCTCTTGCATCGGCCTTGGAAATTCTCTGACCCCACCTCCTGGACAGGCTGGCAAACCTGTACCGGGATACAATGGTAAACCCATTTAGAGACTGCCTGTGTTCAGTGCTGTTACATATCAAGGCATTCATTAGGCAAACTTGTGACTGTAAGCCAGACAGTGGGCTACAATAAGTTGTGAATAGTTAATAAATGTTTTCTACTGTCGCCTGGATAGTTTTTTGATAAAATGTGTTTCTAAGCATGTGTAGTACAGCTGTACTGTTTAAGTGCTTTTTAAATGGACATTTTTAAAAACTTGAAAGTGGTGCTTTTCTTGCATGTGTGAACTTAATACCGATTTTAGCAGGCTCAATTTTACCACTGTCAGTTAAGCTTCTGTTGCAGGATTCTGATTAGAAGCTGACAGACATTTTAAGATGCACCCAGCTAATTTTAGAGTTAAAAGATGAACAGGAAAGCTAATTTGCAAGTTCCATCAATTTACCATTGAGTGTACTGTTACACAGACAACTGACTTTACCCGTTGTGTGCTGTTTCACAGTCATGGTCCTGGACTACAGCATGCAGAAAGTGAAGTCGAAGACTCTGGGAAACATTGTGGTAAAGTAAGGAAGGCTGACCTTTTCAATGATTACATCAACACTTGTACACGTCTACAGGCAGTATTTCTATCCCAGAAATTGGTTAGATGATGTGAAATTATATACTTTTGTTGCAATGCTCATTAGTGAGTGAAGACTTATAATTGGGGCCAAATTACTAGCTGCCAAAGCATCCAGTATGCAAGCTTTTTTTTTTTTTTAATGCTGATAAAGTTTTACAGGAAACACAGAACGAATACATTTAGAAAATCTATTATAAACCGTAAACATTTAAAAATGTTGCTGTAAACCTCTATGTCACCGTCACATCTGTTTCGTCATGAACTGCATGCTTTTTATAACTTTTACTGTATTCACATGTACATTTTCAAATATATCTAGAGAACAACTTCTCCAAGAGTTATCAAAGGTCGTTCTTCAGCACAAATTAATGAAGCCCTGTACCAACGGCTGTATATTTGATTTGTTTTTACTTCTACTAATCTTGAGAGTAGTCTTGATGTTGAATGTATAAATACATAGTGACTCACCAATATTAATGAAATATTATGTTAATATTCATTAAATAGAGAGGATATTACCCCTAATCTACTGAAAAGCACCCTTCATCTACTAAAGAGTAGTCTAATGTCCAGGTTATCTGTTTGATCTGTCTAGGAAATGAAGAGCTGCTGTGTGCTGGCACAGTTCTGCTGTCTAACTAGGATTATATACAGATTTTATTTCTTCTGTTTCTCATGACCAGGTTGCCTTAATAAGGAATATTTTGAGGGTCTGTGCTGGGGATAGAATGAAATGGGAGATGGGGTGTGCAGCCCCAGATCGTCTGTGATCTGATGAGAAGTACCCTGATGAATAATGAATTTCAACTGGGCTAGCCCCACCATTCACCCATCCAGACATATTGATGTGAAAACACTGCAGTGCATGCAGATACACATCCAGTTCAGTCTTCTATACAGTCATGCAAGTGTTACCCCTTGTTATTTAGTATACATTATACCGCTGGTCTTTTTCATAATCTGATTTGATGTAGCAAAGCATCTAGGTTGATGTTTAATTTTTTCTCTCAATGTAGGCCTAGGGTCAGCAGGACCAGAGATGATGATGATGTTGTTGTTGTATGTGTTTTGTTTTTGTTTTTTTTTACAAGTAATTAAATAATAGAACCCCCTTGACAGATTAGTATTGCTGCACAGCCCCCGATAGAACCAGAGGTACAGCGAGCACAAGTCACATACCAATCTGGAAGGAAAACCAATTGGATTGCAATAAAATAACATGCAATTCTGAAATACTGTTGTTTATCATTCCTGGGGTTTGATGTATGTTAATAACTAGAAAGGTTATCTCATTGCTTACAGAAATTGTTCTTTTGGGTTTTCTTTTCTTTCTCATTTTAAGGTTGCCACTGCCTCCTGGTGCAGTAACCACTCTCTGGGAAAACGATGACATCTTCAATAAACTCTATTTCACCACGTTTCCTGTAAGCGTTTCAATCCTGAGGTCTTAAAATAGTATTCCTGTTTCCACTCTCTCTGTTGCTGCTGATGTTAAATTTAATGAAAGTCTTGTATTTCAAGTTTTAAAACTGCCTTCTCATACACATAACATTATCATGCGCGTGTGAGGCTTGTCTTGTTGAAAGCATTGTGGAGTATGTGTGTACGATTACCACCAAAAGTGTAGCACGAGGAACCCACTGGAATGACTGTGGCCTTTCAGCTCAGGTTTGGTTATCCTGTGTAGATTATTCCAAAACACATCATTGTTGTTGCAGACCTTATTAGTTTTAACCCATTTCTCTCTGTTTGGAATAAAAGCAACGTTGGGATTAAATAGAATTAGGACTTTGTTTTAACCTGTTTTAATTCCCCTCACATACATTCAGCCTAATTCTACATTTTCATTACGGTGATTGTTTAGACACTTGTAGAAAGTTCTTTCTACCACTATGACTGGTACAATTATTTCTGATTTGCCATAGACACCAAAGGCTAAGGAGAAATAATACACCCCTCAAGGCTCTTGGGTTGAAGAACACAAATAGATTCAGCTCTGTGCTCCTGCTATTTCAAACTCCTAGTGGACTGAATATCGACTTCTAGGTTTTTATTTCATTATTTGCCTCTCCTCCAATTACTCTGTAGCAAAGAGTTGCCTGTGTTGCTTAAACACCATGGTGAATAGCACTGCCTAGTGGTACACATTCATATGAAGATTTCTTAATTTTAGATTTTGTAATATTATAAGGACCTCTTTGACAGTAATGGTCCAAATAGACGCACATTAAGCACAATCCCTCTCGTTTCCAGGGTTACTATGACACCATGGATGCAGGCTACATGGATGAGGAGAATTACTTGTACGTCATGTCTCGTGTTGATGATGTAATCAATGTTGCTGGCCACAGGATTTCCACTGGAGCACTGGAGGAGGTGAGTCTGTAAGCAGAACTACATGTTTCTTCAAAGGCACTTGTAGCAACAAGTGTTTCAATGGTTAGACAGCTAGGGTGCAGCAATCACAGGGGTGAGTCTTTAAACAGCTGGAACAATTACCTTAAATCAAGTTCGAAAACTTGTGGGGGACAGTGAAAGAACATGAAAATAGTAAAGTGAACAGAATAAAATGTGTTTTGAGTGAAGTTTCCTCATGGAGATTTATATTTCTATGTTCCAGTCCATTCTGCACCACTCAGCTGTGGCAGACTGTGCTGTTGTTGGACTGGAAGACACCTTGAAAGGTCACATTCCTCTAGCCTTGTGCGTTTTAAAAAATGGTAAGAGTTTTATTAGTTTCATTTTCCATCTCTGTGACTTGGATAAAAGTGGGTAGAACGTTATTTTATGAAGCCGTACCGCCACAGAGGTGCTATAGATGTAGAAGGATTATTATACAAACAAATCAGTTCTTCCAGACAGTTTAAGTAATTTTCTCTGCCTTTGCAAGTCTATTCTTAGATCTAGTAACACTGTTTAGCTATGTACAGTAGTCAAAAGGGTACAAATCCAGGGAGGTTATAATGAGGTTGTGTGATGCTTTGGTGACACCACACTTAGAATCCTGTTTTCAATTGCTCCCTGCATTACATCAGATATTTTTTTTGGTTTGAAGAGTCCAGTGAAGAACAAACATAGGTTAAATTATTTGGTGGAGACTTGATTGAAAACAAAAAATCCAAAAAGGCAACAAATGTGGACTAGTCCTGGTCTCGGAGCTGTGCTAGAGGACACAGTTGGTAATTGCGTGAAGACTGGGGGGTAGGATATTGATTGATAAGACTGGGGGGTAGGTTTTTTTTTAGTGTGTATCAAATGGGTTACCAAGCCACGTTTTTTTGCGGCTGAATCTTTGGGATACTTTAAGAAGGGATTTAGATTAAGTTTCAGGATCAATCGGCTACTAAAAGACAGACTAACATTGATGAGCTGAATGACTCTGTCATTCATAGCTTTTTAGATGTTATATGTGTTATATGGTGTAGCTTATTAGATGTTATATGTGTTATATATATATATATATATATATTTTATATATATATATATACTATATATATATATATATTATATATATATATATATATATATATGGTGGCTGTTCTTAAGTGTTAAACTCCAGATGAGTTCAAGGGCTATGATAAGGTAACCTGTCCAGATGGAGTTTAGAGAGTTTAATGTGAAGTCACGCAGCGAGCATCATGAAGCTCTTTATCTGTGGTCCCTAAATACATGTGCAATTTCAAAACATGCTGCTGTGGTGTATGTATATATATCTGTAATCTCAAAAAAAAAAAAAAAAATGAAATACATTTGCATTAAACATAATAGTATGTTTCTTGAGTGCTGCAGAACTGCAGGTTTTTGTATGGATCACATTTTTGGGGACAAAGTGACATGCATTATACATGATTGCAATTCTGCAACCGAGTGCTCTCCGGTCAGGCTTTTACCCTTGCAGTGCACGCTGTGTGCAGCGTGTCTGGTTGCTGTTAAACACGGCTGTGACTGTACTTCTGCTACTGCAGGTGTGAACAAGGCAGAAGACGCCCTTGTGGCTGAGATAGTCGCTCTCGTCAGAGAGAGTATTGGTCCAGTGGCAGCCTTCAGGAAGGCCGTTTTCGTGAAGCGGTTGCCAAAGACTCGTTCTGGAAAGATACCTCGCTCCACACTCTCCGCACTTGTGAATGGCAAGCCTTACAAGGTAATCTGGGGCTCTGGGCAAGATCCGCTGGGCCAACGTTTTGTATTTTGCTGTAGTTTGTGTTCAGTTAGGTAACATGTATGTGAACTTAAAACAGAAGAAGTCTACAGTGTAATCTTCTAAAGGACCAGTATGGTGCATTTCTGTGTGTGTGCGTATATAGTACTAGTTTCTATATATACAAAGACCATTCTGAGTTGGTCATTTGAATGTCTATAAACCATGCTTGACTCATTGAAAGGGATCTGAACCCTAAGTAGAGATCTGTGGATGTAAAATGAAGTTCTTGGTTCCACAAAACAACTGATTTATCTGCAGTCCAGAACAGTATTTTTCATGAGTTTAATTAGAAAACAGAATGGGCTCCAAATAAGTTTAAAGGTAAGTCATGTGATCAAAAATAAAACCTGAAAACTTCAATCCTTAATTATAAGTAAGCAAGCAGTGAAATGAGCAGGGTAAAATGGGCAACATATGTGCCACCCCCGGCACAGGTTTTTGATGCTTTGTTAGGCTGTAGAATGTATGCTACTGTCAAATTCTGGGATTACCCAATCCAAAATTGGTTAACCCTTTGCTTCTCAAGTGTCCAACATATTTGACATTGAGAAAATAGGCATACAGCAGTTATGGGAACATTCCCAGGGCAGTAAAATGTTAATGATAGAATTATTCAGATAATGGTAGAATGAACTGGATTAAACAGGAACTTCACATTTTAAAACAATGCAATCACTCTCATTTTTACTGTTATTGTATTTTCATTCAGATAAGTCCTACAACTGAGGACCCAGCCGTGTTTGAAGAAATAGAAGAGGTCATTCAGCAGAAACTGTGACTGCCATAATCAAGCAAGAAACTGAATTCTTTACGGCTGAGCAATAAATGTACTGGTAACTTCATAATGAAGACATGCATTGCATGGAATATCTCAGAGTACATAAAAGTATTGCTGATTGCCTCTTTGCCTTCTGCCCTAATTAGGTACGAGTCTTGATGGTCATGTAACTATAAGGTGCTCTCTCCTGATTCTACTGTAACTGTAATATCCAGCTTTGATAGCACATTTAAAGATGTACTTTTCATTTATTAGAAACATGGTATTGTTTTGGCACAACTAATTTGTTTTAGGTTAGTTTCTTGTGATCCAGAAAAAGTCTCAACAGTGCAAATGATCAAGTTTTCTATCAGTGCTGCTAAAATAAGCATTATTGACAAACATTTACCTACATGTATTGTGCAATGTTTCTGATCTTAATTGCAGTACTTCACATGTTTTAAATCACAGACCTTTTGACACATCCTGACAACTGCTTTTAGATGTATCTAGTGTTGCACTACTGACAGTGGAGTGTTGATAGCAGGGTGAGACAAGCTTGCTCATGCATTACACAAGATGGACAGAGAGAAATCTGTTGCTTTTCATTTTCACTTACTTGTATTAAAACAGATTATTTTCTGCTGGAGATAGTCCTAGTAATCCATGCTTACTTTACCACGATTTTAGTATATTCTGCTAAACTCTCTGCCCGAAATAGTGACCAAAAGTTGAGTGCAAATTCCACACTGTTAGTAATGTAAGTATTGAGATGCATTCTAGACAATCAACGGCATATTAACTAGTACTGCCTGTAAATATTGTTTGATAGCCTTTTTAAATGGTGAAAAGGATTAGGATGAATTTAACAATCTTTTATGAAACATTACAAAAAGAAATGCTGAAGCTGCTTTTTTCTTTTATCTTAGTAAAGAAGCTTAACTGTTAAAAATCTACCATAAAGACAATTTCAGTCTCTGCTGAATATAGGTGTGTTTTATATAAAAAGACAAGTAAACAGTCTCATATGTAGTTTTTATTTTTAAGAATGTTATATAAAATTAGTTTTACACTAACAGTATATTTTATATACTTCTGTCTTAACAAGATAAGCCATAGTGAAAGCAGTGTTAGTATAACCACTGTACTGGTCTGAGATCCACTTTTCAGTGTCTTGTAGGGTTACCTCTGGGGGGGGGGGGGGGGGGTTGTTTTTCATGTGACAATACAATACAGCACTACATTTTTGCTTATTTGTCTTACCTTTTTAAATCCTAGATTAAACACAAGCTGCTTTTGACATTGTGGGTTAAGTGTGCCTCCCTATGGTGAATATTGTCACTGCAACTTTTTAAACAGCAAGCTGTGTGAGGAATACATTTCACGCAATCATTTTCTTTTTATTATTGACAATAAAAACTGTTTGATCACCATTAATTTTTTTACCAAAGAAAAGTCCATTTAAAATGGACACAATAAAACAAAAACGATTCTGTACATGCAAATAAAGCAAAAAGAAATTTACAAAAATCCAGCAGGTCAAACTCCTTACTGAAATAAATAAAAGACAGGTTAAGATCAGGCAGCAATAAATCAGCAACTATCGAAGGGAGGTTATTCACCAGCTCTTACTCTGAGAATCTCCTATAGAAACAATTATTATAGCAACCAAAAAAAAGTCACAGTAAGCAACAGATTTTTTTTCTTTAAAATGCCTCAACTATTATATTTTATACACTCGTATACACTACTAGTTCAGTATTCTGTCTTTCAGCTATTTCATCTGATAAAGTGACTTCAGTAGGTTGAAGTCTATACAAAGGCCAGCTCAGCTGAAAGAAGGACGAGTCTCTGATCCAGCACACTATACTCTTAAATCACTCATTCTGATTGAAGGTTCTGGATCTCCAGGGACACTGGTCCTGAGTCACCAGACTCCATGGCATAGTCCAATGAGGGGGAACTCCATTGAAAACTGCTTGTGGCAGCAGTAGCCTTCACAGTGGTTTGCTGTGCGTTACGTTTCCCCTCGAGTTGCTGGTTGTCCAGTAGAGATGGGACAAAATTGACAGGACTGTACACCACATGGCAGGTTGTGATTAGAAACCCAATAAAAACCTAGAGTCTGTCTCAAAGGCCCTAACACTGCTAGACATGTAAACCTGGGCACAATGGGAGGGGGGGAACCTTTTAAAAGTAATATCATGGAAAAAGGTACAAACAGCAGCATCTTTGAACATGAAAACTATGTCTGGATATTTACACAAACCCAGTTTTTTCTTTTTTTTTTAAATATAAAAACAGCCATATTTATATTAATTTACAGAGGACCTACACATGTTTTTGTAAAAGAAATACATACACTGTACATACACTCAACTAGTACAAACTGCAACATATTTGACAGCTCTAGATATTATTTTTAGCACCTCTACCTGGTGCTCAGTTGCACAGACCTGGCTGTAATAAACAGCGTGGTGTTCTGTCTTGGAGCGCTGCTCAGCAGGGCAGCATGTGAGACCTGCGGGTTTACTCTAGCTGATGTTGGTCAGGTAAAGGGGGCTCATCAGGGATCCTCATCACAGAAGGTACATGGGTACCAGCAGCATTGATATACTGAAACCTAACAAAAAACACATGATGTTACAACTAACTACTGTCACATTATTTAATTACAATGCATTTCTTTTTTTTCTTTTTTTTAAAACAGCTCTTTTACTGGGAGGTCATATTATATCCTTGCTGTGCTGGCCATATACAAAATTAAGACCACTGGACAACATTATTATTATTTCTTTAAATCAAACATATACTCTTCTGTGAAGAATCCGGGTTTGAATGTTTTATGACATGTTGGGTCTCTTAGTGATGCAGTAACAAATCTATTCTTAGTCTCTGCCAAGCACCATGTTTCTTTCACTGATGTCCGCTGTAACTCCTATCTCTTCAGATTTCTCTCTTAGGTTTCATTGTTCTACCCCAGCTGCAGAGAGCCTTGTGTGGAAACGAACATCTCCCAGGAGTCTTGTAAACATTTCTACATGGGCAACTGGGCTGCCAGGCACTCCCTAGAAACATTATGGGAACTTCTCTACTGGTCATCTTTTGACATTTCTGGCTATAGACTTTTCTGCAACTCTATCTCCTGTCTATTTCTAAGATAATAATCTCTTGCATGCCAAACCTTGAAATCAAACCCAGTCTTGTACTCACAATCATTGAGTCATTTTCCTTCCATTAACAAATCAGCATGAATACGTCCTCACTGTTGAACTGTCCAACCTCTGCAGTGCTGATGAGGCAACTGCAAACAGAGAATTGACCATTAATTCAGGACCTCACTAATGGGCATCATTAAAAAGATGAACTTCCTTGTACATGACTTGCTTTTAAATAAATATGCTCCTCTTTCTATTCCAGTTGACATTTCTCACAGTCAAAGCTTTTGTTTCAATGATTTATAAAAGCAAGCTATTACCAGCAAGTGATGTGAGATAGCCACTTTTTACATTTTCAATACCCTTGTACATATTGTATATATTAAGTAAAGTTGGTTTTGGGGGGCAAACTGTGCCTGTGCTCCAGGGGTGTGTGTTTTATTTGAGAAATTTCAACAGGAATACAATGATACATATTTTTCTTTAAAAATACATCAATTATGTGAGGACTTCATCTTTTTGTTTGGGCACACCACTACAATGAAATACACCACTTGTGATTTAGCAGTTACAGGCAGCGTCTATTTATGGCAGTCTTTCCTGTTGGCGACGATGGAAGGGTATTATAGGTTTCAATGACTTGACTGCAGAAGGAAATAATTCTTAACATGTTAACAGTGGTACAAAACACAGCTGTGATTGCTTGGAGATCAAAAGTAGAAGTTATGGTTCTTATGATCTAACTCTGGACTTTCCTAGAACAAAACTCAGGCGTTTATTGACACCTAGTCTTGACATGCAGGAGACGAAAGGTATAGAGAATGTGGAGGGGAGGAAAATAAAAGCCAAATGTAGAACCCAGTATAGCTCCAGAGATTAGGGACTGAAATGTTTAGGTAGGACAGTGAGCTAGGAATCCAACACTGTTCCTTTATTCCTGACCTTGAAACCAGTTCATTATCATGTGTTTGGGACTGTCGTCCAACATCTATCTCAAAGAGAACTCAAATTCAGCGGCAATCAAAAACAACAGAAACAAAGTCATTGTCAGCAAAACATATTCAACAGTCGCCTGCAGGGGAATCGAGTGGCGTAACATCTGAGCATTGCTTCCTAGATTACTCTGCAATTGGGTAAATGGTGTACATCTATGACTACAGTTTCTTACTTTGGAAAGTTAATACAACATGTGCAGTACTGGAGCTTTTGACTCAGTTTTATTGTTTTTTTTTTTTTCTTGTAAAGCTATACATTGACTATGGCCCCATGTGCTGTTGGTATAAGACCTGTACTATTCCATGTGAGAACATATATTGCTGCTTAAAGTTGACTTGACAATCAGATTGCAATTAAATAAAAATATACATTGTAAAGGTATTTTCACCCAAGTCAGTACACCTTTTTAAAGCAAGACCTTTAGCGGGGCTTCTTATTTCAGGCTGTTGTTCAATCAGTGGTGGTGATTGTAAAATATTAAATCCTCACATTGGTGCCTTAGGGATTGAAAGCAGGTATTTCTAAGACTATTCTGTTTGAAATGGTTGTTAACTAATTTCAACACAGCACTGTAGTTCACCACTTGAAACCTGCGGAGGCTGATCTTCTTCCCTCCAGGCTGTATCCACAAGGGGCCTTTCTCAATGCACCCACCTTCAGATGACATGTTGTGTGACTGTCTCGATGTGGTGGTCAGCCTGAACCCTGCTGGCAGAGTTTCGGAGGAGCCTGGCATCATGCTGATTCCATGGATGTCCCGTGGGTGGAACTGTCTTCTCCAAGAAGGTCCTCCTCTGAAGTTTTTGTCATCATTCTGCAGAATATGCAAATCATTTGTTTTTTATGGATTGTTTTGGTCATGGTTGTTGGATTTTTTTCTGCATTTTTTTTTTTTTTTGTTTGTTTGATTTTTTTTTGGTTTCACATTCCGGTGTGCTTGTAGGGAGAGAAAGCAACATGCAAGATGAAGTTTGGCACAAGTGGCTGCTAGTGTGTCAGTTCAATCTCATTAAATAATGCTTTTTTTCATCTATTTAAACATCAAATTTTTCTGTGCCAACTTACTGCTGCTGCTTCAGGTATATTTCTTACAGTTATTCAGCGTAACCATGAGGACTAAAACTGCAAAAAAAACCACAAGTCTGAAAGCGTTAGTCCATTGAGTTCATTCACCGCAGGTGACACTGCTGCAAGTCATTCCAGGCAGACTGTATCTGAGAAGCTACTGTATGTACAGGTTAGCTTGGGAGAACTCTTGAGTGAGAATAACAGGTTCATCTACTGACTTATCTTGGTGCACCCGCTACTACCTGCCCAGAAAGAACGAAGACACTTATTACAGGACAGTAGCCAAAATGTTTTACTTACTACTAAGCTTTGTGATAGATCAGAGTTACCCAAAGTAATTCATAATGCAGCAAAAAAGTACTGAAAGTTATTTCAAATGATCTGGGACAATAGGTAACAGCACAGCAAGGTCCACTACATCTTACAGGTATTGTGATACTGTGTGACAGAGACAGAATGATTCTTGGTGATAAACTGCCCTCTTGACCTGTGAGTGCCCTGGACTGGATGGCCAGACAATTAATTCCCATGGTTAGGTGAAAGTCGGCCATCTAGAAAGGGGGAAGCTATAGTACACTAAATCACTGACCCGGAAAGGAAACGATGTGGTAGCTGCAGATTGGAAGAGAGGTTGCAATCTTGAACCATGGGGGTGTGATTGACGGTATATAAGGGGACGTAGCGAGGTGTTCTGCTCCTTTGTTATGGGTAACGCCAACCCGGAAGGAGAATCAGATTGTGTATTGGTGTTTTGTTTGTTTTGTCGTGTCTAATTATACTTGATTGTTGTTATTAGATGGCTAACACGATCCAGAGCTGTCGCTACAGGCAGCACAAAACCCGGACAACACTGCACTTGTTTCACGATAAATTGTATTTGCACCACGACCATTACAGCACTCACTTTGGACCTGTGACCATGTTTGTATATTGTATGTGTATGTAATAATGTGTTTATTGTTTTGGGACTGAACCCCTGGGTTAAACTGTTAATTGTTATTTTATGTTGTCAAGTGATTTTGGATTATAAATAAAACACCACTGCACCTGGATTATCATTGCTGTCACCGCATCACTCCTGCACCTGCACACTGCAAACCACTTTGCCATATACCGTCTCTACATTTTAAAGTGCAAGTACAACTTAGTCTCCAAATTATTTCAAATGCTTTTCATAGTCACAGCATGAAGAATATAGCTGTGACTATGGAAAGCAGTTGAAAAAAGCAATTAAAAGATAGGCACTGTCATGACACAAGACTTGAATTGTTAGATCTAATCTCAGGCCCTTGTCTTCAAAAAGCATTTGTCCCTGTAATTGTCTGACCTTGTTTCACGATGGATAATATTATTGCATTATTCATGTTACTGCTCTCTTGTGTGATCACGATGTCTTCTCTTTAACTAGTGATCAAGAGAAAAACACCTGTGCAGAACCTACACTTTCACAAATAGGTTTGGAAGCAGCAAGTTCTGAGCAGTTTATACTTACTTCATCAAGTCTTCTCTCTGTTCCGAGCGCCAGAAGGTTGTTGTACTCTCTCTCCAGAAGTTGTCGTGCCTGTTTATATAAAAAACAACATATGCTTGAAATCCTATGTATTCTCTGCTGACCAAACATGTAGAGCACTGTCTGCTATGTACTTCCTTTGACTGGTGAAGCTGCTGAATAATCTCCCTGTTATGACAGAACCCCAAGTAAAATGGCAGATTTGGTCCAAAATTAATATTTAAATGGAGATTATTAGAAGATCTGCCTCTGTTTAGATCAATTGAATATACTCTAATCTTTATATAAAAGAAGAAAAAAAAGAATATTCAACAGGATAAACTTGTTAAGATGAAAGAGCCTTATTTACAAGGGTTGCTAAGAAAGCTTAAAAAGGCGGAAGCTTCAAAGCTGAATCAGTCATGTTACACTTGTCATCATAAGAACAAACACAATTAACATATACTTCTTGGTTGAAGATAATTTCATAACTACATCAGTTTCAAAGGACCTGAGTTTGACATTTATTCAAATCATCCTGGTGTCTCTCTGCTTGCTCACCACAGATTTAACTAACTTGTTGCTGGTACAACAGCACTCATATGGAACTAATGAGCTTTTTGGTTTCAACTCAGCCCTCACTGGCCACACTGAATCCACTGCACAATGGGCAAGACTGCAGTCCCGTCCCCCCGTCCCCCCGAGACTCAGTTCGTAATTCCCTTTCCTGAGATAAAACAAATATAACTCTGCATATTGCTCTTTTAGCCGTGACTCACCTGAGTGTTCTGGTTTGGGATCTGTAGTAACAGTGCTAGACTACTGTAGTCAAAATTGTCATCCAAGGCAACCAGGGACCCATGGACTCCACTTTCTAACAAGATGTTTGCATAATCCCGTAGTCCAATACTCTGTACCCAGCGAAGCACACGGTCATTGCTCCACACTAACACATCTGTGAAACAAATGAGAATACATTGCAGTTTAAATAGAGTGTAACCAAACCAGAGTATCACTGAGCAGCAGAGCAGACCATTATACTGGAGGTTCAGCCAGTCATTCATACATATAACAATGTACACTTTTTATCTATCATCGCTGAAAGTAATAATAGGAGGGAACTGTGCTTATTACTTGTCTTTTTTTTGTTGCTTTTTTCAGTTAGTTAGCTGAATGGTAGAGGTGTGGAACAGCAAATAAATGTCTTGATATTCACACAACGTTGTTTTTTGGAAATCTGACACAGTACTTGGGAGTAGTCCTAAACATACCTTTCAGTTCATGTTGACTGCATTCTCTCCTCCTTTCCAGTTCTTTCCTGTCATAATTGAGTTTCTTTAGGCACATGATCCCGTACTGTAGACTTGTCCTGAAAAATAATGACATTAAATGTATTAAAAAATGGGCAAATGGCTAGTCCCCTTTCAGGGATGTGATGACGGATCTGAAGATTCCTTAAAGATACAGTAAGTTGCTATTATTTATTGGTGACATTTTGATCTTAAAAATCTAACATTTTCAAGGTTCAAGCAAAAGCTGGATTAAAGTGTTAATGTTGTTAATAACTTTCAATACATGGCATGGTGACATATTAGTGCAAGTACTGTCAATGTCTGGACACATTAGTAACATCAGTGCACCTCCACACACCTCTGTAGCCAAATCTTAAACCATTCCAGAGATCAGTTTTTACAATCGCGTGAATTTAGATAGTTCTCTACGGAACGCATCTACAGTTTATAAATTGGTCTCCATTTTTATATAACTACATTACATTGTAAATGCGTGTTGTTTTGTAAATCCTTCGGCTTGCTTTATGCCTTAACCAACTTCTAAAAATATAACACAAAAAATAAAGCTTCACATTGCTTAGGTCACCACTATAAACTGCCCTCAGCCAGTTCTTCGTGGGCAAATAAAGACTGTAACTGATGATGTTAGGCTGCATGGCCCCGTGTATAATAAGGGACCTGATCAGTTCCAGGATGTGTTATTGAAATCCCAGTCAAAGAGTTGGGAGAAGAAGACTTACCTGTGGAAGCTGTCCACCATTTTAAGATGGACTCTGAGGTCCTTCTTGGTCAGGTGGTCCAGCATTCTGGCGTCCACGAGGCACTCCATGAAGTAACTGCGGTACTGAGGCAGTCCCAGGCTTGGAAGCCACTCATTTCCAATCCATTCATGATTCATATCACCATAGGCCAGTGTCTGCAATGATACACAAACCGATTGGTGTAAATGTCACCCTGACAGGGCATGAACTACAGGGAGACTATTCTGGTTGCTTTCAAGGTTACTGACTACTTACTACTGTACTACACATATAAACTACCATACACATCTAAAAACTGCCCTAAAGCTGTATTAATAACACACTACCGCCAGCCAGTCAGGGACCTTCTATTCAATAGGCACTCACAATTAGCCTCTAACCTTGGTGTAATCCGGTATTAGACTTGGGCATAAAGGAAGAATGATTTCAATCTTCGGTGCTCGGGTTCCCTTACCTTTCCCTGTAATGCTCTCCAATAATAAAAAACAAAAAAAACAAAACACACTAAAAGAAACACGCCAAGGCAGTTCAATAAGCATTTCACTTAAAAAAAAAAAAAAAAAAAAAAAAAAAAAAACAACATAACTTTGGTGAAATCTCCAGCTCCAGCAAGGGATGTCAGACTACACCTCCCTCTCACAACTCGGTCCTAAAAAGTGCTTGCAGTTAGACAAATTGGGAACTGGTAAAATTCGGTTTGAGAACTATCTCATCTCACAGCAATCATTTACAGCCACAGTTTAAAATTGCATGTATAAAAAGGCACAAACTCAGCATAGATAAAACTGTTCTAATTGTATTCTGAAAACCTTCTTGTAAACCTTCAGCTCTTGCTTTATGCAATGAGGTGAACAGCTTGTGGGTTGTCATGGACATAAATACAAACTCATAGACATGCAGGATTCATCACAAAGTGTGAATCTGTATTATTACTTTGGGATAGAAGAACATTACATTTCTACCACTAAAACATGTATTTCATAGACAGAATGCATGCTCTTGTGTTGGTATAAAATTACTTTTTCATGTCGAGAAGAAACAGTATATATATTTCATACCTGTGCCCAGCTGCCTTCCTCTGACTCCTTCTGTAGTGTCAGAAAGGAAAGGGTCAGAAATAATCAGTAAGCAAACAAATAGATGCATAAACAAATGTATCAGGTAGTCAGCAGTATTAACATGCTAGAAAAATACAACGTGTAATCATATATACCGTGCATAAGCAAGCCTCACTTCAAACTACAAGCAGCAAGGACTTCAAACAACAGTATTCGATCAGCTTGCTTGACACTTCTCAGCAATTTGAAAAATACCATATTCTTAAATCGCACTATGAATGATTTGGGTCCCAGCTTTCACTTCTGAACTAAAAGTAAGTAATCATTTGACAGTGAAAGAAAGAGCGTACTTGCTCTAAATGGAAAGCATTGGTATTATTGCATTCAAAATTTGATAGGAGTAATATAACTGCCTTACCATAATGGCTAAAGAGAATTTCATAAGTTAAATCTTTTTTTTTTCTTTCTTTGATCCATGTATAACAGGGGTGATGCTTTAGCAGTGTGCCTGGGTGCAGTGCTCCCTCATTATAAGGGGGTCCTTTAAACCACAGTACTATTTTTAAGGCGGTATACTCCACAGTTCCATTTCGTTGCCACTTGCATTCTACAGCAGAACACAACATTCACTGCAGCATGGGCCCTGATTACAGTGTTATAGGGATAGCACAGTAAAAGCAACACGGTGAGCATTCCACCTTAACTGATAAAAAAAAAAAAAAAAAAAAAATCATAATTAAAAAAATATAAACACTGCGAGTTTTGTTACAGTATTAATGAACCCATTTCACAAGCTAGGACTTTTGTGCTAGAAAATGTTTGTGAAAGAAAACAGTTTCAAACGATTCAGTGAGCAGAAACAATAGAATAAAACAAGCCTTTGCGTTCAATGATGGTAATTATGAAACAAACAAACAAAAAACATTTTGTGCTGTATGTTGTCCCATTTGTCATACTTAAGTTCTATATTTCACAACATTTTAAATTCTACTCTCCATGCTTCTGAAGCTTCTATAGTAAGCCATTAAAGCAGCCAGTCTGCACCTTTCCCATGTTTGTTTCTTGTAAATATGAAAAGGGGCCAATCAAGATTCTACACAACTCTATACACCCACGATCCATTGATCCAAGAATTACTGTAAACTTGGACATAGCGTACACACTGCATTTTTAAAGAATGGTACTAACACTATGGAAACAGTTACAGAAACTGCGATAGCCATGACTGATTATAATGTGGACTTAGAAATAATTAGAAGACTCCCAAGCTTGTTACCTATACACTGGGGCTTATGGAGCTCCTGGTAAAACCCATAATGTCTCAAAGGGCTCTGTTGTTTGATTCTACACAAATACAGATGTATTATTTTAAAAGAAACTCTGTTTAACATACATGAGCGCCAGGTGTGCACCCTTCTCACACAGATGTGTTGAGTGCAATTAGTAACGTGAAGGTGTGGGTTGCGAAACGGGAAGTGTGGTTTATTGCCAAATACAGTTTATCCTCGCCAATACAAGAATGCATACTGAAAAAGCATGGGGCACTAGAACTGCACCATGGAAATATTAATAAAAGCATATCTGAGAAGAAAGAAAGAGGATTAACTGACCGTTTTGGTTGGAGCCGTTAGAGTTTCCATTTCCTCGTGGGTCACCCATACATTGCCTGACGGCTAATAACAGGGCCCACAGGAGGCAGGTACAATCCACAGGAGGCAAGCAGTGTTAAAGAAGAAAGGCAGCACCACTGTAAGCCAACAGCGTTATAGCATCACAATCAGCACATCAGCTTTTCTGCACACACATAGGGTAAGCTTTCCAGCACACCGACCCCTCAGTATATTGCACCTCAATACACTTCCACTCAGTTATACTGCAGGGCTGGATAAGACGCCCCTTTAAACAGACTTACAAACATAACCCCTTAAAATAAGCGGGTGACCGGAGCATTTTAGATCAGCAGTAGTACTTTAGGTACAGTATTTTGTGTTTCTTATTGTACGTTATTTCACTGATGCATACAGTTTTTTGTATAGTAGCCTAATTACTATAGAAATGGTCATTTGTGATTCACCATTTGGCTCTGTACATTTCTATGATATGTAGCGAGTACATATTAACGCACAGAATACAGAATTTGTTTGCAGGCGTTTTCCCAGCCCTTAGTACATTGCAGATTTATATTAGGCTCCGACTCCTGAGGGGGTGGTGTACTTTCATTTACTTTACTTTTAAATTGTCAATGCATTTGATCACAGTTCAGAAAGGAAAATAGCACTGACTTTCTGCAGGGTGATTGAAGGAATGGTTTAGGCATCGCAGTGGAGTTGCTGGAAGAAATGGGATTTGGAGTAAACCTGCAGTTTACCTGTCCTGTGCACTTGGTTTACTGTAGCTTAACGGCCTTGTTTCTTCAGATTAAGATGGTTACATTTACTTTTTAACTTCAGGTTTAATACTATTTGATCTGCACAATTAAATCATAATTTTCCACACTTTTTCTCCTACTACAGTACGTACTGTAATAGCATTTCTATGCTACTGCATGCACATAACATTGCATTATTAAACATGGGGAGGGACAGTAATTCGGAGTTGAATGCTACAGGCCCATCATTATTCTACATTATTACTCTTTGGGCACATAAAACAGCTTTGCATAATATATTCCTTTCCAATTTCTTTTTTTTTGCTCTCTCTGCAGATATAACCCTTCCTATTGCTGTTCACTTTCCCTTATAGTCTATCCCCCCCATTGCTTTCTGTATAATATAATTCTACTGGGAGGAAGACTGGCATTTTGGTGACAAGTCCTGTAAAGGAGTACAATACAAGACGCTGTGCTTGTATGTTAATGTCCTGCCTGACAGCCCCTTACTTGTGATAATAGGGTTAATTTCGCTTAAGTGGCAGAAGAGCAGCAAGTACACACCAGCCAAGTAGCCAGATAATCAGCACAGCCTGGGGGCGTTCAAGATTTCTGAATATTGTTCGCAAGGTTCAGTGCTCACTTTTAAACATGCAATAGTTTTTTCATACTTCATGCTGCTGGTCTGGCTACTTAACACCAGGCCCCAATCCTGGGGAGAGAGGCTGTCTGCTTCTTAGGAGGTGTGCAGATCTGTTCTGTGCCGCAGAAAATCTTTGTGTATCATTAAGTGTAACTTAGGGGAATGAAGCTGAATTTTTTACATGCAAAGATATAGCTTATGTTGCATATACAGTAATAGAGGAATTAAAGCACAGCTGAACAGCAGCTTTTAGTCAATATAATCTTACACAATGGTTGAAATGGGCATTTTCCATACATGCACATTAAGACATTATCAGGTAGAAGGAAACTAAGGCATAGCGTGGTACAGCAATAAGTACTTCATGTTAAGAAAATTCTTAGTTTTTATTAATTTAATAAAAATTTTAAGTGGTTTTTTTTTTTTTGTTTTTTTTTCATAAATTACCACTCAAGAGGCTGATGAATAATGAAGTTGAGTTGGGCCCTGCTTAGGAGAGTGAGAGGGGGAACGTAGAGCAAGTCATCTGCTTTTTTGCATGCAGTTTGTGCCGATCACCATGGCAACACTAAAACTGTGGCAGGCTGTAATAGCCCCAGCCTCATAAAAACAACTGATGGTTGACTCAACATGCTAAAGTACTATTCTTTAAAGTAGGCCTGCTACTCACTGAGTTTTACATTGTCAGTTACAACAGAGGTAGCTGAATGTGACACATTAACTTAGGACTCTGTATAATTAGTTCTATTAGTTTCCTGCAAAACCCCTCTCCCCATTTCAATGATTTCTATATAATTTTATTCTAAAAGCATTCCAAGAGAAGCAAGATATTCAATATTGGACATTAGATTGAATATCTATGACACCATTTTACTAAGGAAATTGATACTGTAAATACATAATTATGAAAGACAATAAACTCTAAAATCAGAATTAAATGTAAAAACTACAAAAATAAAGGCCAGACTGCAAAAAAACAGTATCCATAGGGGATTGCAGAGTACTGATGTGGGTCTTAGGCACAAAGACATATTGCAGCACATATTTAAACAGCTACAGTCCCAGTGGAATACAGCTTTCCTGGTAAACATGTGGTACAATGGGGAGGGGTGTAAAACAAGAGCATGCTGACACAGGCAGAGTGTGACTCACTGTTCTCGATGTGGGAGGGGCCGAGGGGCTGGTGAGCGAGACCATTTCCTGGATAGCCAGGCGGAGCTTGAGTCGGTGCAGGGGGTTGCTGATCCCGATCTCCCTCTGGATTTCCGTGTCAGACAGAGCAGACATGATGGCCCCACTCTTCACATTGGCACGGCAGGCTGCCACGTACCAAGCTGGCATCCCGAGCCACAGCTGCAAGACAGGGGAAATGGGGAAAAGTTATAAAGACATCATTAAGGGATTATTGCCCACCTGAGATTCAGTTTTTTGAGCTTTTAAATCTAGGTGTTCACAGACAGGATGAATTTGAAACACTTAAACAGGAACCACTGTTCTCACAGTAGGAGTCTCTCCATCACTCCAAAAGACAGATGCAACTATGTCTACTAAATGGTTAATGTTCCACTTGAAATCAATAGCACATTCCATTAAAACTGCTATATCCAGTCACTGTGAAATAAGTCCATGCATCTCCTTTAAGGGGTCATTTAAGGCAATGTAAAATAGATCTACATTATGTAAATCTGCACACTTTTGTTTGCATTTAAAACCTGAAAAGGCAACTTTGCCTGCTGATGAGCACAGTAATGTGGTGCACAGACAAACATCTTTATTAAAACATGGACTGCATTATCCTGAAGGCAACAGTCTAATGACACTCCTACAATCTGTAGTTCTAAATACAGCACAACAGGACAAACTGATAGAATTGTTTCATTTTAACAGCTTTATTATATTCCTTTTTTTTCTGCTGCCCTAAAAGGAACTTGGCAAGATGCTGACACCCGAAGAGAAAAACTGGTAACATTAACTGAAAAGAAAAAAAAAAAGAAAGGCTTGCCACCAGATGTCACTGTTCTGCCATCTAAAACTTTTGAATATTAGAAAATGTAGATTAAAATGGTACACCCAAAAAAGTCTGGAATAATAAGCGCCACTTTGTTTTTAAAGTCTACGATAGGAAGCTAGGAAAATAGGAAAATGACAGAACGGTCAAATACATCTCTCTAGTATTGCTATAACTTAGAGACGTGACACTGGCTCTACTGAACATTTCTGTTTTCAAAACTCAGATATAACATTATAAAGTGACGTATTACACGTGAGTAGAATGCTGGTGTTTGACAAAAAGCAGTGCATAATGCAATCAATGTACACCTCTTCTGTGCACAAAGATATTTTAATCATCCCATTTCATTTAGAGCTTAAAACGTGGGATTTAAGAGGTCTCATTAATTAAACTACACATTTGATGGCTACTACAGTAGAAGTCCCCCAGTCTTATTATACATGTTAATAAGCACAAGGTTATCCAATAGTCAGTCACCATTAACAGGCACTGTGTTGCAAAGCACCGCTGCTTACCCAATTTACCATCTGAGTTAGCTATGGGTTAAATAATTTCTCTAAAAAAAATATAAAAAAAAGAAAAAAGTAGAAGATGAAAATTGTGAACTGCACGGCGATGAACGAGAAGCAGGTTCAGTGCATTGGAATGAATCTAAATGCCTGTTTACTTCTCAGAAGTAATACAGCAAACGATTCAAATTGAGATTAACTGACTGTCTGGCTGAATGGCCTGTGATATACAACGCACCTGTGTTATAAATTATTGTTATTACATGGACTACATTATGCTTATAACAACAATGGATGCTGAAAAGTTCAAGTATATTCATAACAGTAACTGCAGTGCATGGTGATGACCATTGAATTTGATTATCTAAATGATGATTACAAAATCTAACCTTCCAGTGTTTGATATGGTTTGATAATACAATACGACAGGAAGCGTGAGGCAAGTCCAGTGCTATTATAACCATGACATCTGATACCCACTTCAAAAGCTACAATTTAACATGTCCCTATAAATTGTGTTTTGTGTGTCGTGATGAATTATGCCTGGAGGAGTGTTGTGTTTGAAGC
The DNA here is from genome assembly GCF_017654505.1 of Polyodon spathula. Classification (NCBI taxonomy): domain Eukaryota; kingdom Metazoa; phylum Chordata; class Actinopteri; order Acipenseriformes; family Polyodontidae; genus Polyodon; species Polyodon spathula. The sequence goes on along the minus strand of NC_054541.1, from coordinate 45,487,920 downwards.
TCAAAAGAGCATTGAGGCACATGTGACATTTGCTTAAAAGACCCCTGACAGGTCAGGTTATGCAACAATGCCATTGAAAACCAATCTAAATCAATTGAAAAGGTTTTACCCTTACTTACTGGACATTACGTCAATCAAGTGAATTGGCATTGCTGATTCCCCCCCCCCCCCGAGGAAAACATTTCTTTGAAGATTCCCAAGTGAAAAACAATGACTAAACTTAAATGCCACAGATGTCCACAATCTGATCATACTTTTTGTATGAGCAATAAGATATGCTCTCAAAGCAGTTAAAATATATATCCAAAAATGTTACAAATCTCTGACTAAGACGTTACGTTAGCAATTTCATATTAAAAAAAATGTTTTCAATGAGAAAATAGTGATATTCTTGAAAAAGTTCAAGAGTGGTATTGGTTGTTTAACAGAGCTCTAGGACAGTTGTACTGAATATCAAACTGTATTTATGCATAAAAATAACTTTCTAGTTTTACGATAGGTTTTTCACTTGACTATTATTTAAATGAGCTCTATGGATAAAGCCTGTCGATTGTACTACTGTATTGCCCATCTAGTTTATTTATATCTCATAAACACTGACTGTGGTTAGAAAGGCAAGGTGGCAGTAGCTTAAAAACACCAAGTAAAACAAAAATAATTGAATCTCCTACTACTTACAGGAATGAAGACACTAACATACAATAGTCATGCAATACACAAGCCCCCTGGAACATCCATTAGGCATTGCGCTTGCGTTTGAGCATCATGACTATTGGACCCTCCGATCTGATCAATTTGCAAAATGCTTATTTTTCCACCATTCCTTATGTACTACAGGTTTCTTGTAAAACCAGTCTTAACCATCTCTAATAGACAATATGAAAGCACATAGTACTTTACCTCCAGCCACGCCACTACAGTGGGCCCATCCCACTGTGCGAAAGGTAACCCCTTTCTGCGAGCTTCCTCTAGGAGTTCGTGCCTGTGGGACAGATAGGAGACCATGCAATGAAACACACTGGCATGAAACCATGTAGACAAAACAGTACCCAGTGATGATCTCTGGCAAGTAAGACTGAGGTGATGCATCGATCTATCACATCATTTCATCCCCATCAATGGTAAAGCCTGTGCATTGTGTTTTTGTTTTGTGTGTGTGTTTCTTTTGACACTACCTCCACTGCCTGCTTAAGTTTTAACTATGTGCATTCACACCTTGTTCAAAAAACATAAGGCAATTGTATCTAGGTTCACTGTATACCACTACACAGAAATGAAGATTGCTTTCCAAAAGTAGTACACTTGTCCAGAGGAAGCACCTTAGTCTCCTGCAAGCAGTAGATTGTAAACAAGCTGCATTTCTCTTTAAAGCAAACGATGTGGATGCACTGTGGATCTTGTTTCTTAAACATAAAATAGAAGAAATGGACACTAAGACACAAGCCTGTTTTTCTACATAAGTTATGTTATGTTACTGTTGCTAAAGATGAACCACCCGTTACCTGGATTTACTTATTTAATTATTCACTTGACTATATTAATGCTTTAAAGCACCAGCTTTCTTAAAGTCCAAGGCAGTGGACCTATTTATAATTGAATTTTGCCTCAACACACTGTACGATAAAGATTTTGTAGACACCAGGTACCACAATACACAAGACGACGTCTCTAAAACAAAGAGGTCACATTTAGCCATGATTTGTCTAACAGTATTTTGGTATCAATTGTTTACTTTTTTGTTAAGTTTAAATCTTGTTGTACTAAAGTGTACAATACAAAAGTGTTCCTAGTGAGACATATATACACTACTGTAGATTTGCAAATCCAAACTCCTCTCCCAGCTCTGCAAATCACATTGTTAGTGGATAGTTCCAGCTGATTTGAGATGAAGTGTTCCAAGTAATGTAGATTATAATGGTTCCTGACTGTGATGCTGTGCAAGCTGTGACAAGCATCCACATCAGACTGTTCAAATTGAGAGGAAATTGGACTGTATCAAAGGGATCAGATACAGGTCGTTCTGCATTGCTCTTTGCTGTTCTAATTTATAACAGTCAGGTCCTCAGTTAATGCATTATATCCAAAGGCTTTACAAATCACCAAAAGAAGAACATACTTAGTTTGGGAGAAATAAATGTAACATATTGCTAGAAACCATGCTGGGACAGCCTTGTATCAGCCTGATCAGACAGGGTTAGCTTTATTACTTAAAGACATATTCACAGCAGCTATTTAACAAGTCAGCTATCTAGTTAATTGTGACGGACATAAGAAAGTTGATCATTTTATTCAGTTTTATCTCTTGCTGATAGCTCTTCTTGCATCCTGCTCTGTTGAGGGTTGATAGTGGTGTTTTCAAAGAATTTAGAAACTGTGATGAATTTCAGTGGGGTTATTGCTTTTATGGTGTTGCATCTCCCATGGTGTTTCCATGTTCCTCCTTAAGCTAAAAAGGTGGGCTAAATCCATCTCAAGTTGTCTCCAGATGTCTCCTCAAATTGCTTTTACTCAAAAACATTCCTACATATTCCTTTTTTTCTGTTTATCTTCATGTTTTGAACTTGTACTTTATTCACTATGGCTGAAGTACATTTATCCCATCAGAACAGCGTGGAGGCCCTGATACTAGCTACATAGGAAGATCAGGAAATATACAGTACAGCAGGGCTGGAGTAGGATGAATGGGCTTCAAAACCACAGGGAAACACACCTCCTTGTTTCATACACACACACGGCTAATGAGGGAAGAAAATGGTTCAAACATTTACAAGTAAACAGTTAAAAGATGTGACACCCTATAACCAGGTCAGGTACCTGTTACATTTTATGACTGACAGACCAACATTAGAAAAGTGTACAATCAATCAATCAATCATACACGTTGTGAATGGATGACCACTTCGAGGGAGGCCAGGCTCCTAGGCTAAGGTTTTCTTTTCCCCAAAAGCATGTCTGCAAGCTTGAGTCCCAGAAATCAATACACCATATAGTGTACCAAGCTCTTTCAAGGGAGAACACCCATTCACTATGAATTAAAACAAGGGGAAGGGGGTAGTGTGAACAGTTATGAGACATGATGACAACTCCGGTACCTGTTGCTTTTCCTTAGCAGTGGATACAGTGATGTCATTAACAGGCAATGATTACACACACAGGAAAGAAACACCAGCATGCTGCTGACAATGAAGATACTCGGCAGCCTCAGTGATCACACTTACTCAGATGTGCTTTATTAATTAGTTTCATGTGATGAGGAGAGGTGGATGGGAAACAAAAGCACACACAAGAGCAAGCCACAAGCTGCAGAAAGCAAGTTATTAAAGAGGGAGTCCGGGGGGTCCCCCCCCCCCCCACATCGAAGAGGTAGGTAGAAGTCCTCTGTGCACAACACCACACACACACACACACACACACACAGACACACACACACACACACAGGCTGAGACACTAATGTCGCCATCCACATCGTTTATGGCTGCGGCAAAGGCTAGTTAAAGCAAGGGAGATCTTAAATCCTTAAGGGAGTAAGGGGGGGGTGGGGGTGGGGTGGAGAGTTTCTTTGTTTTTTGTGCCTCATGCAGGATGACAACAGTTGGTGAGTTGAGAATGGACTGGGGTGCTCTGAAGGGTAATCAGGCTTTTCTTTGGGTACATCTTGGGGACCATGTGTAGGTTTTTGAAATTTTTCTCCAGGTAAAATTACAGGTCACTCATCACAAATGAAAATCATTATTAGAATTTCAGGGGACTAACATGGCGAGCAAAGGATTAAAGAAAATAATTTTAAAAACATTTTGATAATCAGGGAGGTTTCGTGTCATTCTCTGACAAGCTGCACGATGCATTATAGAGTCAGAAAAGAAGAAATGTTATGAAGATACACTTATTAATAATTGTAAAATGTGAAATAATTGAATAGGTTAAAAGTGAAGCAAACATGTTTGGTCTGCAGTAGTTCTGGGTTTCATGGGGTGTCACAGATTATAGTTTCACCAAAATCTGTAACATCTTGTAAACCGGAGCAAGGCTTTAATCACAACTGCTGAAAAGTATGTTACAAATGCTGCCAACTTGGCAAGGCTGTCTGATAATTAGACAAAAGGACATTAGATGATCATCCAACCATGTACAAGTGACTGTCTCTCTTGACAATAATTAAAAACACAAAATGGTTGGAAAACCTTTCTAATTCCAATTAGTGTAACCAACCAAGTGGGGTTGGACAATAGTGCATGGCACCGGCATGTAAGGTCAAATCAATAGGATAGACGTTGAATTAATTGTTTCTATTTTATTTTCTTCATTCCATAATGTGTATTTAAGATATGAACATTTGAAAAAAACAGTACACTGCACACTACAGCCTGTGGGTGCGACGCATGGTGCCAGCCAGGTGCTTTGCATCACTAATGTGCCAGGCTGGAGCGTAACAGTATAGTATAAAGGACTCAAAAACTACATTTTGTTTGGGTGTTTGTACAGTGTGCATGTTAGATGTTTTTATAACATAGATTTGGGGTTTTATGTTAAGTATGTCAAACACTTACTTCTTCTTTAGCCTCCTGTCTTTTTCTGCTTGGGTCCCAAGTTTTCCTAATCCCACAGCATCCTGTCCACCAAGCTCCGAGTCTGTCATAGGAGGAAAACAAAAATACCAGACAGTCAGTGGACTTGCAATACCAACAAAAGGCGGAAGCTCATGGATTTTCTGCAGCTTCAACTCATAACCTGATAAGAGAACACTACAAATACAAGCTGTACTGTACACTGTATGTTAACAACATTTACTCTCTATCACATCCCAGATCAGTCAAACAGCAGAGGCAGTCAGCAGAAGAGCCATTTGTCTTCTTGCTGTTCACACATAACTAGAACACACCCAATCCCGTGGAACTGGACTTAGAAATATTACAAGAAACACATTTCTGTAATATGCAAACCATAATTTTGCACACCGTTTCACCCTTGAAACAGTCTGTCTCCTTTGTTGTATCATGAAAAGAGCTGGCATCACATCATATTCAGCCAGTTAATTAAAACCTGATAAAATAGGCACTAGAATTTCTCCAACTGCAAGAGACACTTCAGGTTACTAAAATATCACAAGCAAAAACTCTGAAGAACAGAACCTAAACAGAAGCTACAGCACAGTAATTAGGGTTAACGACCAACAACCCATGCAGTCCTTTGTCACAAAATCATTTAGATGTTTAGATTAAAAACCGAGTTCATGGTTGCATTGGACTGTTTCTTTGAATACCCTGAATGTATTTTGTGTAATGTTCTATTCTTTCGTTATTGTGCTCTGCATGTTTAGCAGTCAGACTAAACACCCACCCTTATGTACTTGTAGCTACACATGAGAAATAAATCAATGAACTAATGAATTCAGATTGCTGCATATACATATTTTTGGAATGTGATTAGGAGCAGCCCGAGAGAAATTCCCATTTTATATAATAGCCAGAAAAAAATGAAAACACATGTTACAATATACAAAACAAAACATACGGAGTATCAAAACAATGTTCAAGAAAATTGAAAATTGTCTCTAAATCTTGGATTCCTCAAAATAGTCACCCTTTGAAGGACTGCCCAACTAGCCATAATTCTGATGGAATGGAGAAGTAGCCTCTGAAGTATGCTATGACAGCCTTGCTGGTTGAGCTTTCCATGGACTTGGTAAAGATCACTAACTCTGTCACCAGCAAAGCAACCCCAGACCATGACACTCCCTCCTCCATGCTTGACAGTGGGAACCACACATGCAGAACTCATGCGCTCACCCTCTCTGCGTCTTACAAATACTCGACGGTTGGACCCAAATATTTCAAATTGTGACTCATCGGTCCATAAGACCGACTTCCACTCCTCAAACGTCCAGTTTCTGTGTTTTTTGGCCCAGGCAAGTCTCTTCCTCTTATTCTGCACTCTTAACAATGGTTTCTTTGCAGCAATTCTTTCAGTTAGACCAGCTTCATGCAATCTCCTCTGAATAGTTGATGTTGAAACATCTGTACTTCTAGTAGCATTTAGCTGAGCTTGTATTTCAGGGGCAGTTAATTGCCTTTTTTGCAGACTTGTGGCTCGAATGAACTTGTTCTCTGATTCTGAGGTCACCTTTGGCCTGCCTGAACTTGTTCGGTCCTCATGAGTGCCAGTTTCTTCAAATCGTTTGATGGTCTTGGCCACAGCAGTTACAGACACTTGCAAAGTTCTTGCGATTTGTCTTAAAAATTGACCTTCATTTCTTAAAGTAATTACAGTCTTTTTTCTTTGCTTAACAGAGCGTATTTTGCCATTTTCTGCTCCCTTACATTCAGGAATGACAAACATGTGCCTATGCTACCTATATTTATAGTAATCATGGATGCTCACCTGTTAATAATTGGTGACAAAAGGTTAATTAGGTAACATGCTAATTAACTCAGAGAACATCTAACAAAGACACTTTTATACTTAGGCCACTGTTCTAACACTGTTATACACATTTCAGACTTTTAACTGACTTGGACTTCAGACTGAAATACCCTTGCTTTGGGTGACCATTTCATTGAAATTGACAAGATTTACATTTTAATTTAAAAATGAAATTTTTGAATGCAATACACTTATGATTATGAGCTTATATAAGTACACGTATCATATAATGAAATATTAAGTGTTTATAGACAAGTTTATACAGTTAAAAGCATAGATAATGAAGAAAAACCTGGTTTCAAGCATGTGTACTCAAACTTTTGACTGGTACTGTGTGTGTGTGTGTATATATATATATATATATATATATATATATATATATATATACACATATATACATATATACATATATACACACACACACACACACACACATACACATATATACACATATACACACATACACACACATTATTGAATACATACAATATGTAATTAATAATGTGTGTGTTTCAAAACTGCATCTTAGATCTACGTAAAAACGAAAGACTTCTAGAATTATTTTGTTAGCTACATAACCTCTTTGATAAAAGGGACAGATACTAACCCTGTCCTGGTCCACCATAATCTTTGTGGAGTTGCGCAAGTCTTCCCTTCTCCTTCTTGCCAAACAAGCGGCCTATTGATGATTTGATTCCTTTTTTCTTTGGAGCTTTGTGAAGAGAGTCTTGGCTGCTGGTGACACTGCTGAGTGCAGTGGCTTCAGCTTCCAGTGTAGCAGACACACTGCAAAAAGAATGAACATGGTTTGAGGGAGGTGTCTTTAAAAGAACAAAGTCTTCCATTATACATTTAAATCACCCAATTAAATCAACATTAGCACCGGCTGTTGATTACACAGCAAATCTGGTGTTTACAGATATCACCAGAATGCACAAACCACAGCAGGGGATATGAATTCAGCTCACTAAAGAATATGATACTCTTTTCAGAAGAGAAAAGCTTAATCATCTGCCATCAGGGGGCTTAGTGCATATGTTGGTATGAGGCTACATGGTTCTCTTTTACTGTACATAAATGAGTAATACATCAATGACACTGTCTTCATTTCTAATATACTATACCCCTTGCAGGGAAGTTTAAAATGAGATAGCGATTTCATTTTGCAGCCAACACAGGTTCATTTCCTCATTGAATATTTTCTACAGTATATATCCACGTAATCTGGCAAACCTGGTGTTATCCTAAGCTGAGTTTTCACAACCATTATTTATCACCATTTCTGCAAGCATTAATATTTGTCATGCTTTCCTTTTTTTTTTTTTGTTAAACAAATCTCATTGTTTTAGGGGGTAACAAATGACTGACCTTATTGCATGGTTTTACCTGCCTGAATGGTAAAATATGCTGGTGACTTTATTAAATATGCTAAAAAACCCAGTAATTATGCCAACAATAACAGGAAAAAATGATAATTGACAACATATACCACAGAATAACATATTAATTTAAGCTTAGACAAACGAGCCATAAGCAACAAATTAAATAAAATCTATAAAAGCATACAATCGTCTGCAAATCCATCCAAAGCCTGCAGAAGCATTGCACAAGCAAAGTAAACAAACCATAAGAAAGTAATGTGCTATCAGTTAAATGGAAATTATACTCATTTAACCAGACAGAGAGCACATCTACCTCACAAGGTCAATTTAAACACAAATTAAACATGAATACACTCTAATAAAAATAGTTATACTACACACACACAAAAAGGAAATACACACTTTCATTCAGCTCAAAGTACATGCGTCTTAAGAATTTCCTGTGACATTATGAGAATAACTGGAATAGTTTAAGAATGGCTTGAAACATGACAATGAGAATAACTGGAATCCCAGCTAAGACAGACGCTGTGAATCTCACCCCTTGGCATCGTTGTGATGGGACGATGGCAGTGTGTGCGTCATTCGGACTTGTCGGGGGGTGGCAGGAGGAGATGTCTCACACTTTATAGTGGCCTTGTCTTCTCGACCATCCTCATCAACTGCTGCAATCTGAGGGCGGTTAAAAATAAGTTACTCCACTTCAAACAAACTACAGGTCCTGCATGTGGCGTGGCATAAAATGCACCCGTCTGGAATTGTTTATGTAACCACCTGTAGAACTGTAACACAATGCTTTGAGAATCATACTGTGAACCAAGTAAAACTGATGTATAGCAAATACAATGCACGGTAGGATCTACAGAACTAGAGCTAATAGCTATGAAACTATAAAGTTAGAATGACTACAACTTTCATGACCCCTTTGCAAGGTATGTACTGTGTTAGTGTATACACTCTGTCCTGCTTATAATTGCAACCTATTGGTTGTGCCTACATTCTGATACATGGAAATATGTTATATGGAATATATGGCATTAATGCATCCTCATTATCCAACACATGTCTCTACGGGTATCAGTTAAAAATAGTACAGTGCACAATGTAGCCTGCTTTGTACTACATAATAAACATTTGCAGAAGATTTAATTTAGAAACTTGTTGAATAACCTTTGTGCTGCACTGATAATATCAAGACTGTACTTGGTAAATTAAATTACATACAAATGGTAAATATGTTGTGAAACAGTACCTTTCTCCTGTGTTTCCTTAAATCACTGGGCTACAAGGCAATGGAGAAAAAGGAAACAAATTACAATAGGAAAAATACTATAAAATCACAAATAGCAGAACCTCTCAGTTTCACAAGTTTTCTTAGAGACTTCAGCATCGAGCAATTCATTTAAGTCTCTGCAAATGCAACTGCATTGTGCAAAACTATCGTACTTTAATCTTCTGCACATTTAATACATTAAGTCTTTTAAACTAAGCATATATATTATATATATATAATCTATATATATATTGAATATATGTTAGAATAAGTCTTATGAATACTTATGAATACGAATGAAATTGAATATTGTCAAAACCTTACCCTTTATACGGTAAAAAGTTTGCCCCTGAGCAAGGTGTACTTAAATCATTGTACAGTACAAAACAAAAATATTAAATATAAATCTGAAGCAATAAAGATTTAAAATAAAACTTTAGACGTCCCGGAATGGCTTCTATTTTTCTTTTTTTTATAAAATGAATGCTGGCTTGGATTAACTCAAGGGTATTCAGGGATAATTCAATTCAATTCTTTTAAAATCCTTCAACTGAATGGACTGTAGTTTTAAACAATAAATCAAACCATATAAAATTATTGTTGATCTTTCGATATTACTTTGCATATAGTTACACAAAACAACTCTCTCAATTAAACAGAAATCAGTCCCTTCAATCTTTATCAACTGCTTTTAAAATGTATGTCATTGTGATAGCACAGTATGGATTATAGGTCCACTTGGACTACCAGAGTTCATATTAGCAAGTTTACTGTGTTTGGCATTTGGTGTAGATTTCTCTGCCCCTTCCAAACTATATCTAGTTTCTGCTCTAATATTAAGGAAAAGTAATGGGGCTTATTCCTTTAACACTCCACACCAGAATGCACAATCCCAGGTAAAAACACTGACCCAGTCTCAGCACTAGTATGTATTGAGAATGAATATACATTCTGCATGTTGAACAGGACTGTAGACTCATTTCAATCACCATAAATTATGGCCTTAAAAAAAAGTTTACCAGGGTCATGACCCCCATGCGGTCCATTTCTCGGGCTGGGCTACGGGCGGTCAGTTTGGGTGTGGAGTGGCCGCTGGGCGGTGAAGAGCTGGCCAGGGAGGAGGCGGTGACTGAGCCAGTGATTGAGGTCTCTGCGTGAACTCGAGCCAAGTTCAAGCCTTCCAAACTGACGCTGGCTACTCGGCTTTCAATCTCCTCCGCCCTCAGCTCCGTCGACTCCTTCTCTTCCTGGATCAAACTGAAACCACGAGTCGCAAACACCATTACACATAATTTTTATATTTTATTTAATATCATGTAATCAAAGAAACTACAAAATGATATTGAAAAAGTCTACCAGAAGCCACAATAGTAGTACAGTATTTCATGTTAGATTTCAAAATATCACATTTTTCAATTTTTGTCAGTTTTATGCTAAGTATGTGAAAAACTCCCAAGCGGTACTGACTTCATGAAGCAAAATGTGTTCATTCTACAGGGTGATGCAAAACCTTTGGTAATAGCCATCTTTGTAGTGTTCAAAGTTATAGATTAACTACTGTACACTACTGTTATAAATTGTACATACAAAGAAATATATTGGCCAATGCCTTCATCATCAATGTTTAACATCTGTTTTCAGATGTAATTGCAAATTAAAATGTGATTTTTTCCCCTATGTTGTTTCCAGCAGGACCCCATACAGACATTTCTACTGTACTCATGTGGCATGAATCACAAGGCGCGGCAAACCTTTGAAGCAACGCGCCCTGAATAACGGCAGCGCTGTTAATACATTACTTTGTGTCTGATTTATTTAATCTGATTCCCACTGAAGCTGGAGGCATCAGTTACAATTAGCTGAACAGGTACGAGACAGCGGCAATGGAGGGTTTTTGAGCCATCCATTGGCTCAAGAGACAGCCCTGATTTAGACCATATCAAACCAGTTTGGATAGTCATGTTCAACCACACAGTTGTTCAACAGTAACGCACACAAGGTACCGGAAATGCACAGTTCTGTTGAACTCATCTATGCTTTCTACTCTGAAATGTTTGTGTCAGTTACCGGATCTCTCTGTTGATTGCATCAAGCTGTTCTTGAAGCATCATGGCAAGCGTCTGGGCATCAGAGTGTCCACCAGGAGAGAGGAGGTCCATGGAGCTAAAGATGGTTTCTCTGTCATCGTCGTCGATGTCGGACATTTCAGTGTCGCTTTCATAGGGGCGGCTCCCAAGGACACTGATCTGCTGAGGCTGACCCCACTCATGGTCCCCAAGTGACTTGGCCTAGTATAGATTTAGTAAATAAAATTGAGAGGGCTAAATGGCGAAGCAGACTAGCTCAATAGCCTTGTATGTCTGGAGCACAGGGTTTGAACCTGGCTCTGGCTTAATCACCATCTAATGCAGCACAATTATCTGTCCCTGCTTGAGAAAGATCAAGGATTGAGAGGCAGGTCAGCTTACAGAGCCGAGAGGGGAACCTGTGTCAGCCAGCAACAGTGTCATCTTTAAAGAATGAATAATTTCGAAAATACTGTATTAAAGTACTGTATCAAAGTGTTTAAACACACACATTATATTTTAACCTGTGTGTCCTGGGTTAGTGATTAACAACAGTATTGTTGCAGAAGCAATTTCAGTACCTAAAATCAGGTGGCCTCTGGACAGGCTTATAAGCAGATGTTTACTTATGTAATTTGAAACTAAGCAAATAAACAAATAAATAAATTAATAAATACTCTGAGTGCATGTTGGACTGACAATAAAAGGTTAGTGTTATTATGAATTCATGCATTTCAGAGCACTTATATGCATTGATTACAGACCCGTCATATTCGGATGACTTATGCATTCGTGCAAGCTTTATTGGTCCCTGCTGTATCTTAATGTCTTTTAATCTAGGGAAAATTAACATTAGAATCAGCGATCCTTTCAACTTAATGTTCATGTTTATGCTTGCTGCTGCATTTAATGAAACTAAGTTAAAGTGATGACAATGCACTACAGAATCTTATTAAGTCCAAGTGGTTTTATAAACAGTGTAATAAACACTCTAGCCATCCATTCTCCTTATTGTTGCAAGCCAGATACATAGACAACGGGCACGTTAAATACCAAGAGACACATGCAGGGTACGATTAGGAATGAAAAATAGTATTCGGCAATACCTTACTTTGAAGAAAAGGTGACTTCACGTTCAAGTTAAGGGAATGCTGATGAGAAGGGTGAAATCACTTTCTGTTTCGAACTGCTTTTATATTCTTTAATTCCAATGGGATTTCACCAGCTCTACCTAGTGGTTGAATAAGTGTAGTTTCTCCGAATGGTCTGTATCCATATACTTCAATTGCAGCATCACACAGCATCACACTAGAAGAGAATGTGCTCAGCTACTCTGTTCTGCAGGTGGACGAATTCCAGAGGATGCAACAATAGACCCCCCCCCCCCCCCCCCCTTACAGGTGTGTAAAGGAATAATTAGAGAACAGTGAAGCTGAAGATGACATCATTGATCTGCACATGCAATACCGAGGAGCTTCTCACAGGCTGTATTGTGAAGATTATTGATTCTGCCAAATCAATTTTTTGTTAGACAGGGAGACACAAGGACTCACCTTCTGGTCGTCTATCCGCACACCCATACGGCCCCTCCTAGGCCTCCTTATTACTTTGGCAGACCTGTAGTGATCGGACTGGCTGTCAGCAAGGGAACCCATTGAGTATCTCAGCTCCCCTGACGTGTCCAGATGAGTCCTGAGATAAGACGCAGGGCATATTTCAAACTATTAAAAAATGACAGTATATTTCAAAACTACACTATGTAATCATAACAAATGCCCATGCAAAGTATCTAAAGTACCTCAGCAACAAATGACATTTACCAAACATAAAAAGAAAATGAGATAACCGAGAAGAGACTTTTGTAGCAAAATGACCTTCGCCATAATTTAGGATGTTGTAAAAACAATAAAAATGGTTTAAAGATTAAAAGTGAGGCACACATTTGTACTATTCACATGGTAAATGTATCTTTACAGCTGCTTTTTATATCTATTATTTACATGTGGGAAAGTGAAAGGAAAAGGTATGTAGTGGTTAGGTTATAGGGGGCAGAGTGTGAACTGAGACCAAGCCAGTCTGTTGTTTTCATATGATTTTCCATGAAGAAAATACTTGCATACATTATGCAGACGCTACCTGTGCAACTGATACAGACTGGAGACTGATCACACACACAAGCAGTGGCTGAATCTCCTGAATTACTTCTTTCCACTAACCAGGAGACATTGAAATGCTTTCTACACAACAGCCTCAAATTAAGCTATTTTATTAAAGGGAAAACAGTTAGTGGGATTGTGCAGGAAAGTACCTCATGTTGGTACAAAAAGGAAAAATAAAGTTTGAAGCACTCTTCCAATTCAATGCAGCACTTGGGCACTTTTGATATATGCGAGTTATCCCTTCTTAAGATTAGAGTATTATGTGCAAAAGCATACTAAATAGAAAATGGCAAATGTAAAACATCTTCCTGCTTGTGATTCCGAAAGAATAACTATATTTATAAGCAATTTGTAAATACATCCACACATAAACCCGGGGTGAATGGAATGCTGCATTTCACAATAACTTCTTAAATTCACAGACGTCACTACATAGCAAGTGTTTGAGGCTAGTGACAATAAATTAAAGCCTGTGTCAACATGAGGCAGGACTGGAGTTTAATATTGATGTTAGGGGTTTTCTTTGCTTGCTGGGAAACAACAGACCAAACAAATTCTATAATCATGTTCTGAAGAATACCAATAAATCAAAAAGGAGTGGTAACCCCAGTAGACTGAGGTTGATAACAGGAGTAAAGAGCTTATATTGTTTCACATTAATATGACAATGATAGATCTTTTTTTTTTAATATACTACCAGTACTGTAAAACAGAAGTTAGTTGACAAAACAATTTTTGATGAGTAAATTACTTGGTATCAGTCTATATTACTAGGTGGTTACGTGTTTATTCAAAATAGCTCAGACATACTTTAAAATGTTACTGAAGTACAGTAGCATAAACACCACTGTCACAGCTTGGTTGTGGTTTTTTCCCCTTAGTAAGTAGTCACGGTGGCCAAGGCCCTTGTTTAGCCACTATACCGTTTCCTGACTCAAAAGCTGGGACCATACTTCAGATATAGTAAATGTGAAGCTTTCTCAGGACATCTTAGAGGACCGCTGTTGCTCAAAGAATTGTTTTGTCTTTGTTGAACCAGTTCAGTTCTGTACAGGCTGTTGGGATGAGAGGGGGGAATACAGCATGGTTGTGGAGGACTGTGGTTGCATTTAACCCTGAAGCACTTTGCCTAAGAGCATCCATCATATCAGCTCTGGCGTCAAATGTTGGAGTAGCGTCAGACTCATGATAAGACTGTGAGCTTGAAGGCTAGTGATTTAGAGAGATGTTAGCTGTGGTGAGTGCAGTTGGAAAGCTGAATTCCAGTGATTTAGAGAGATGTTGGCTGGGGTGAGTGCGGTTGGAAAGCTGAAGGGCCAGTGATTTAGAGATGATGGCTGGGGTGAGTGCGGTTAGAAAGAACACAGTCACACAGCTGGTCTTGCATTTGACTGCTGGGTATTTTCCTACTTGATTAAATACATTATGGAAATGTACTATAATGTAATGTAAATCTATGTTCAATGCAGTAAATAATTACGTTTACAAAGTGCTGTGTAATATCTAGGATTGGGAGCTGAAGTACGTATCCCATGCAAATGGATACAAAGAAGACCCTGCAAGATTCTTGTACCTAATTTTTCACGCAAAGTTTCAAATCAAATTCAACAGAATGAATCCCAAGACATAACTCATTAGTGTGACTAATTGCTTGCCAAAACCTATTTATAAAACTAGGCCGTCACAAGGTTCTAAGGACCTCAAGAATTTGTTTAAAACAAGTGACGTGTGAAATAAGGATCTGGGCATTGATTCTATAAACAAGTTACTGTAGAATGTATCATGAAGAGACAAATAAACTATCATCTAAATTTAAAATATAACTCACATTTAAGCCAAGATGTAATTATATTTACATCCCTGCTACTTACCTGGAAAATGTTGTCTCACTTAAGGATCCTGTTCTCATCTTAAACTGCTCAAGTTCAGATCTCAGCTTTTCTATTTCCCCTGCAAGATGGTCCTTAAAAAAAGGTAATATTTATTGTCACTACATTACTGTCTCTGACTGAACCTCAGAGAGGCTCTTATACTTTCTGTGGTAACTGTATTCCCAGTCCTGTTACAGAAGTCTACTCTAAACACAAACACATCCATCAATTAGAATATCACTGTCCTTATTATACAGTCAAAATTCAAGCTGGGGAGGAAAACACACATAGGGTACAAGTATCATGCCTAAGGGAAGACACAATGCTACGTTGGTTCCTTTGGTTTAAGATGTACATGTAGTGGCTTACCTTATCATGGAGTGAATCCTCAAGCTGTTTCCTGAAGTTTTCAGAGTCCTGTATTAAAACATTCTGTAGACGAGAGAAAGATTTGAAACTACTTTTCTACCGGGTCTACCCCGTTCAGACACATAGGCATTCCAAAAAACAAAATCTATCACCACAAGGGACCAATTTTACACTATCCAACTTATATTTTTCCCTCTGAATTTACAACTGAGTGATCAAAGTTTTGAATATGCAATATAATTCAGACTTCACTAGTAATGCAAGTCAATATAAATGTACCTCTTACTGAAATTACCAGTAAGAATTAATAATGTAGAAACGCCAATCACTGTACATGCAGCCACACAGCTTTAGAATTAACCATTCAAAAGCTGAATGCCGAAGTTGCTTCAATACCTTGTCTTCTAATGCAGCCATTCTTTCTTTGAGGTGGAGCTGAAGGCGCTCGTTTGACTCTGTCAGGAGCCGGTCCACAGTGTCTGACAGCCTCTTATTGTGCTCCTCATTCATTTTCTCTCGTTGCCGGGCCTGAGTCATACAAAAGCCTTAACAATTCTCAAGTGTATAAAAAAGCCCCATTATCTAGAAGATATTAATCAGTATTAGACAGAATAAAAGACCTATACTCACAGCATGCAGAACAGTACAAACCTATAACAAATGCCCACGTATTGGTTCAGCAACTGTTTTTTAAGATAAGGTATTGAATAGTTCAGTCGAGTTAAGTTACCACCTAAACTCACATTATGTAGACTAACTAACCAATTGGTCCCATGATCAAGCAAGCCTCCACTATGTAACCCAGAATGCATGTAGTCAGGTCACTATGATATGGATTCTGATAAGATTTGTTCATCTAAAATTTGAGGAGGTGTTCTCATGATACAAATAAAAATGTAACTGTAGGGAGGATAAAACAAATTTATAAAACTGAGGCGACGTGAAAAAGCATTGAAGGCTCTCTTGCACATGTAGAAGTGTGACTCACTCTTTGAAGCTCCTGGTTCTTCTCCTCAAGCTGCCCTTCCAAGTGCCTCATCCGCTCCTCAATGCTGCCGTGCCTCTCCTCAGCCTGTAACACACAGGGGAAGTCAGTGATTTTTTACAGCAACGTCAACTCTCATACAGGTATTAGAACAAGACAAAGAAGCCAAGCTACTACTATCCGCAAACTCAAGTTTAAAAAAAAAAAAAAAGTAAAAGAATATTAAGAAAAAAACCATATTCAAAACAGGCAGCTGAACAGCATTGCTTGAAATGTGTCAGCTTAAGAGGCCTGCTAATGACCAAGCATTAGCAAAATATGGTCGTTAATATTTCTATGAGCAATGAAAGTCAGCCAGATGTAACATGCAGCTTCTGCACGATGTGAACCACAAACCTGCTGTCTTTGGTAAAAAAGCTCTTTAAAAGCACTAAACCACACAATGATTGGCTACAACAGAAAAGTCTGATGGATTCTAATTAGCAATAGAAAGTAAAGTCCAGTAGGACTACCTTCCTAAGTATGGAGTTCATTTCTTGGAGTCTAGCTTCCATAACATACTGATACTCATCAGCTGAGGTAGAAGAGCTTGGATCATACTAACCGGTCAAGGAAAAGGAAAGGGACAAATTGAAGAATCAGAACTTAAGACACACACACACACACAGACAGGACACCAAATAAAACAGTACAGAATGTTTAAAAAGAAAAAGATTAAAAACTGCTGAACAAATTCAGCAGAGTATTTGTTAAATGTGAAGGTTGTGAATGACGTGCAGAGGCAAATTCAAGAGGTATGGAAGGAAGTTCACGGTTAGTAAAGCCTAGCCAGTAAACATGTTGCTTGCTGAAGCAAAAAATAAATAAAAGCGCAAGGCTTCATAAATACAGTATAGAATGAACATACATTAAACAAAACTTTGACAACCGGCAAGAACACTTTGATACATGGAGGCGTGGGCGTGGGATAAACATTTTCAAACACAAATGAAAGTCTTCATTGACTGTCTCTTTAATGCCCTGTGTCAAATATGTGAAATTTGATGTGCTTGATGATGTTCGAAAGAATTGTTATTTGTGGAGATTATGAATTTCATAGATTTAACAAGTAGCACACATATCCCTAGATATCTATTCTCTAGATATGCAAAACCCTAAAGATGGCATACTGGTGTAGGTGTACCTCCACCATACACATGTTGCCCGTGACATCTGCAGAAGGGAACAATGACAATGGGTTAGTAATACACGTTTGCCAATTTCAAACATCACTAATTGTGGGCAAATCGAACATTAATTTACCACAATATGGAATTTAAAATTTAAGAAATTCAAAACTGCAGACCCAATACTAAATGGTCTAGCTTTTGAACATCACGCCACCCCCTAAAATTTCAGTAGCCTGTTTAGTTAAACTGCAGACAATAGCAAAATAATCCTTTCTTCCTAAGAACCTGCTGGTAGAAACAAAAAAAAAAAAAAAAGGCTTTGCATTAGAAATAAGTCTTGTTTACAGATGCAAAAGGGAAAAGCATTACACAAATGATTTGTATTTTGTTTCCATCCATTTAAGTGAACATTACTTTTATAGCCACCATAAAATACCTTGAAATACAAGATTGCAAAAGTAAAGTGAAAATATAAAACAACAGTATGAAGACAAAAGATGTCAATTTATAGAACAAGAATCACAAGCATATATAAAGCACATTTGGTAATAATATAGCCCTTGGCAATCAGATATTTTATTGTTCAAGGGGCATTATCCAAAATAAGAAAATTGGGAGAAAATAGGGAATAAGTACACTTGAATATGCCTGCAGAGAAGGCCATTAAAAAAGCCACAAGAATACATCAGGTTTGAGGGCTTGAGATATTTACTGAGAAAAGCGAAGAAAGGAATGCCTGAAGAAAGCAAGCAGGAACCCTTGTTGGGCAGTGTTGAATTTAAATCAAGGGAAGTAATGTTAAAACTGTACAATGCACTGGTAAGACCTCATCTTGAATATTGTGTGCAGTTCTGGTCACCTCACTATAAAAAAGATATTGCTGCTCTAGTAAGAGTGCAAAGAAGAGCGACCAGAATTATTCCGGGCTTAAAAGGCATGTCATATGCAGACAGGCTAAAAGAATTGAATCTGTTCAGTCTTGAACAAAGAAGACTACGTGGCGACCTAATTCAAGCATTCAAAATTCTAAAAGGTATTGACAGTGTTGACCCAAGGGACTTTTTCAGCCTGAAAAAAGAAACAAGGACCAGGGGTCACAAATGGAGATTAGACAAAGGAGCATTCAGAACAGAAAATAGGAGGCACTTTTTTACACAGAGAATTGTAAGGGTCTGGAATCAACTCCCCAGTAATGCTGTTGAAGCTGACACCCTGGGATCCTTCAAAAAGCTGCTTGATGAGATTCTGGGATCAATAAGCTACTAACAACCAAATGAGCAAGATGGGCCGAATGGCCTCCTCTCGTTTGTAAACTTTCTTATGTTCTTATATACACAGACTAGGAGGTGAACTATGCATCAACAACTGCTACTGCAGAGTCGCTTACAATAGGACCTCGGTTTCACGTCTCCTCCGAAGGACAGAGCACAAGGAGTGTGGGTGAACCGGGAACCTCCTGGCATCAATCCCTTTTTCCTTTAACCACTGGACCACCAAGCCTCTACTAAAAGTTTTGCATTTTTTCTTTAATGTTAAACATCATTGGTTGTTAAGCACAGTTTTAATGCAGCTATTTTAAATCCCCTCAATGCATAAATGCTTTTCCCTCAAATTCATCAGCTTCTGTTTTGAGGTCAACTTGAAACAACGATTGGTGAAAGATCAGAGATCTTTCCAAAATGTCCACAACCAATGGTGTAATAAGTTAATCAAAATGTGCCAATAGCTGAACAATGATCCTCATTTCCTGTACTGACATGGATTGGCTACGGATTGTGACCTGTGACTTCACCCTGTATTGTTGAATTGGGTTGAAATGGGATTGGCAGCAGCGCAGTCTCTAAGGGCATCACCTTTGTGAGAGCTGCTATCCTCTGAGCCAGTTCAGCCTCCACTTCAGGCAGTGTCTCTGCCTTCCTCATGGTCTGCTGCAGCTTCTGCTCAGCCAGCTCCAGGCGCTCCTGCAACTGCCTGTTCTTTTCCTCCATCTACAATGGAGCACAAAGAAATCTGGTCAGGAAAGTTGGAGCTCTGGGGTGATTTCATTCTGCAAAAGAACTGCTCCGTCCTCCCGCTGCCTCCTCAAGACCCAGCTGTTTAGATTGCACATGTAGATCTCTTGATATACCCATCCTACTATGCACTGGGCTTGCCTAGCCTTACCACCACCTTACTGGACCCTCAGATAATGCACTATCCTTTCACTACTAATATGTAATTGTAGATATAACTTATTATAATCCCAACTTCTTGTATCCTATCTCGTACTGTATTTTAGTAATATTAGTTGCACTTATTGGAAACTATATTGTATTTAAATATGCAGTTCTACTTCTCCTTGCATTGTAACCATGCACTGCCCTGTAACACCTGAAAGTCGCCTTGAAAGAAGGCGTCTGCCAAATAAATCATAACAACAACAACAACCTCACCAGAGTATACTGAACCACCTCAGACTGCAGCATTTTAATATTTAGAATGACATACTGTACTGTATGTCTGTACTGTCCTATATATATATATATGCCTCAAAAAGCATGCTTGTTTAAAGTTACCTGAGCTATTAGAAGACACTTTTTTATGTATTAGAAAACTGTTTGAAGCGATTTAAGTTTGGAGCATTGTCTCCCCTATTTGTAAATCCTGACTGAATAGAACTATATATCTCAATTCAGAGATGCAACACAGGGCATACAATTTAACACTTATAGCAATCCATTTTTACAGCCCACTCTTTTACATCTTAGGAACATAGAGATCTTTCAGCAAGGATGACAGAGTCTGAATACAATCTTTTGGCGATTAGGGAATTACATGGAATGTAAACCTAAAGCTTGATCTTGGAGCAGCATATGTAAAGGCTTATAAGAATCTTGACTTTCAAGCCAGAACATTGGGTTGCCACAACTGAAGAGCTTCTGATCCCTCCCTCACTCTCTCCTTTACTCTTAGTATGTTAGTGGACTGACACTTGGTAGTCTATAAAGTCAGCCATCACCACCACTAGTGGGTTATAATACAAAATGTTCCAGTAGAAAAATCTACAAGACTTTTTCCTGCTTTTATTGCCCTTGATCTGAAATTTCCAGTGAGATCCTGTTTTCATTCAATTTACCAAGAGAATCAAAAGAATAAAGGGTTGCCTAAGGTCACACACAATGATTAACTTCACCTGTTGAGACCCAGAAACTGCTTTCTTATTTAAATTATTAGTGTAAATTATCTTAAGAAAATGCAACTCTTAAAATAAGCTATAAGTGTAGATTTGTAATGAGACTACTACTGTAGAATAACTCTTAGACAAATGCCATGACCTACACCTGACCTTACTGACTGGATTCTTTACATACTAATTCAACCTGGATCAATGCTTCTCCGTGATTAAAATTTCAAATGCAACTTATACAAAGCAAGCTTACATTCATTTTCTTCTCATTATTTGTTCTAAATGTATCCTACTTAATTAGCTTTGGTATCGTTTTCAATGGCCCCCAATATGTAGTTCTGTTTAGTTCACCTTTCCATCTTTATTAGGGTTGAAAACCCCTGCAAAGGTACTGTACATTCCTATAGATCATTCCTCTTCCCACAATGGTCTTCAGACATTGAAATCCCTGGATTCCCTGAGTTCAGTGACCCCTTTAGAGGAAATACTGAATCCCTTGTCATTTACATGTATCACAGTTTCAAAAAAGTTAAATGACCATACCATTTACTAAGCAGACTTCTTATTGAAAATGTTTAAAAAAAGAAAACTCTTAATGTGTGTTAACCAACCTGGTGGAGAGGGCTGGTCTGTGTTTTAATGCCAGATATGTTTCTATTTGACAAAACATTAAATGTTCAATTGCTCAATAGAAATTGTAAATCAAGGCAATACAGTACATTATATTTTTTTAAGACCTTAGTAGCCACACCAAAAAAAATGTCTTATAAGTGTTTATGTGCTGTTAAACTGAATATTTCTATCTGAAACTATGGCCAAAAGCTTCCCATTAACCTATAGAATTAACTCATGTTCGAATGAAACCTGCTAAATAATGTTACGTTAACATACTGAAATACATACCGCTTCGTAGTTTTTCATATACTTAACGAAATTGAAAAATGTGACATTTCAAAATCTAACATGAAATATTGTACTACTATTATGGCTTCTGGTAGACTTTTGAGATAGCCTTTTGTAGTTGATTACAGGACATTAAATATAATATATAAATGATGCTAATATATACATAATTTTTTTGTTTTAATTATGTCTGAAATTCTAGGTGATTCAAAACTTTTGGTCATAGCTGTATAGTCGTATTGTTAAACAAGCTTGTTTTCTTCTCGTCTATCACTGGGTGGACACTGGACCTGGCGCAGAAAGGCCTCCTTGTTTGCCAGCTCATTCTCTAACTTGTCATTCATGTCGTGCACCGAGGTGGACTCTCTCTGGGCACTGAGGTACCGCCTCTCCAGCGTGGTAATCCTCTCCTCCATGTCCTCCTTCTGGCACAGCGCCTGCACAAAGACAACAGCACATATTGTTGGGATAAAAAATGGCTTTTCAGGTACCCTCCCAACAAAGAAACACTCTAAGACTTGCAGAGTTATAATGGGGAAAGCATCTTAAAGACTTCAGTGATACTTCCCACTGTGCTTATGGAAACGGTGAGTTGAAGTTAAAAAGCTTTAAAACAATTGGACCTCACTGCATGAAGCTTTGATTTCAGTGTTCCAAACTCACTCAGCGCACTTGGACTGTGTAGCATGAATACTGACAAAGCAACGCCCGCTTACTTTTAAGAACAAAGTTAGGTACAGAGTGACTAATAGTGGTCCCTGTAGAGTCTATATTTGAAGGAGAATTCACTTAGCCAACTCATGAGCATCCAGCGTGCCCAAGAGTATTCACTGAAGACTTATCTAGGATGAGTTATACCTGGCGTTAGGGCGAGTATGGGGAACACTATCACATTAGTCATCTTTACTGGCAGATTATCAGACAGACAAAAATGTGAGAAGATACGCATTAAATACATAATCAAAGTATCATCTGACACTCTAACAGACACAGCATGAGTATCTGTTGATGTTTCACCTCTCGGTTGTCCCTCTGGTATTTGTTGCTCATCTCCTCGGACTTGAGCAGGTCCTTCCTGGCAGTCTCCAGCTCCAGCTCCACTTCTGAGACTCGTGAAGACAGGGAGGACATGCGCTCCTTCATCTGCACCAGCTCATAGTTCTGCTTCTCCAGGAGCTCCTGCAGCTCTACCACCTGGCTGGCCTCGTCAATAGAGTCGATGGAGCCGTTCGACAGGCGCTACACAAGGAGGAAACAAAGAGCCACTCTGTTAAACTGCAAGGATTATACAGTAGTGTGTAATTTATTGAGCTTTGCACACAAAAATATATCCATTTATTATAGAAATTAGCTACACTTTACATCTTACATGAAATTCATTCAAAACTAAAAACACAGCTAGGTCTGAAAGTGTCCGTAACACTAATATTTAGTATTGTCATCAATAACAGCTTGGTATCTTTTGACATTGTGTCTGTGTACTTTCTCAATCTCTGGTATAATTTGAAGTTGTATCTACAAACTCATTTGTACAGTTGGTACTTCTGTCAAGCATGGAGTCTACAGAAGCAATTGGGTGTTCTAATACATTTGCACACAACTGTAAATATTGATACATCAATGGATTTAAATAACACTCGTGTCAGTATCATGAAAAAGTATGACACCATGACCTTATTTCCAAAATTTAATACATTTTGGGAGAGCAGCTTTGATGATGTATATCCTTTGTGCAAACCTGTTCTATACTGTAGATTAGGGGTTCTCAACCGGGGGTCTGTGGCCCCCCAGGGGGCCTTCAGGTTTCGAGGGGTCCTCCAAAAATAAACCAGAGAATGTGTTATTTTCCCTGCATGCTTGTGACACACTGAAACCTACTAGCTTCAGCATTGTGTTCAGTTCTGGTCACCTCACTACAAAAAGGATATTGCTGCTCTAGAAAGAGTGCAAAAGAAGAATTATTCCGGGTTTAAAAGGCATGTCATATGCAGACAGGCTAAAAGAATTGAATCTATTCAGTCTTGAACAAAGAAGACAATGTGGCGACCTAATTCAAGCATTCAGAATTCTAAAAGGTATTGACAATGTCAATCCAAGGGACTTTTTCGACCTGAAAAAAGAACCAAGGACCATGGGTCACAAATGGAGATTAGACAAAGGGGCATTCAGAACAGAAAATAGGAGGCACTTTTATACACAGTGAATAGCGAGGGTCTGCAATCAACTCCCCAGTAATGTTGTTGAAGCTGACACCCTGGGATCCTTCAAGAAGCTGCTTGATGAGATTCTGTGATAAGCTACTAACAACCAAATGAGCAAGATGGGCCGAATGGCCTCCTCTCGTTTGTAAACTTTCTTATGTTCTTATGTCATAAGCATCGGTAGAAATTAACTCATTCTCGGGTTTTGTATGGTATAATACAGCTATTTCAGGGGGAGCATGACAGATCACAAAGCAGAGGAAAAATCATTGGAAACACACACAATAAATATCTGATATGGATACACTGTTAATTTGACCCTCAGCATCAAAACAACAAAACCCACAGAATGCTGACACAGAACTTCCTTCAACAAGTTCAACCGTAAGGACTGAAGAATATCGAGGAGGTGGTGTTGTGAGTAACAAATATTAAGGAAATACGAAGACAGCTACTTGAATTTCACGGCAGTGTGTAATTTGTGCACAAGTACTGTTCAATGAATGTTTGAAACCCTCCAAACGAATATATAAACACAAGCAACAGAGATTTTTTGAGCGAAAGGCTAAAGAACTGCTTGGTGCTAAAGAGCCATAATGAAATCCACAACTACTGCGGATAAAAAGCTTGTAGTGTCATCATACATAGTGGCACAGAAAATTGGTAAAGCAAAAAAAAAAAAAAAATCGCCTACGATTGCTGAGGAGTTGATAATGCCGTGTGCCATTGAAATTGTAAAGGAAATGTTTGGAGAGCAGACGGCCAAGGAACTGGCAAAAATACCAATGTGAAATGACACTGTCAAACGACGGATAGCTTTGATGTGAGATGACATGCCTGTGTGCTTGGTGAAGCTACCTCCGAGTCTTGACAGGATTGTTGCTGAGCACCAGCAACAAGTTTCACATTGAGCATGTAAAAATAAAATAATTAATTTTGATGAGAACATTTTTCTGGATTTTAAGTTTTGGTAGCTTTCGATTACAAAGTTGGTCTGATATGTTTATTTATTTGCATCTATTTCATAGATGACCTATCTAGTGTGATCTTTTTCATTAAGAATTAGACAAAATATTTTTACAATGGCAGAACTTGAGATTGCATTTGACTAGGGAGTTAACACTTAATACGAAAAAGTGATCTGACATTTCTAAAATCTGCCTAGAGAAGACTTTGATTAAATCTCCCATCCAAAAATAGCAGCTCCAAAAAGCACAGAAATACCATGCTGTGGTACTGGCTGAGTCATCGTGAAGGGTCACCGACCCAGAGGTAAAAATGTTAGAAGCCTCCAACACGACTTTCTTGCGGCCATCTGACATTAGTAAAAATATCTGATATTTCATAACGATACCAATCTTTAAGGAAATGATGATGAGAAGAATCTAAAATGAATGAGGTGCTGTAGGATTAGGCCATACCTTTCCATGGACCTTCTGACTGGCTTCAGTTCCTTCAAGAAGCTCGGCTTCAGTTCCGTCCCCTGATGCAACTTTCCTCTGAATGTGTGCATTCTGCTCCCGTAAAGCTACAATCTGCAGTGGAACATAAAGCAATGTAGTTAGCACTCATATGACTGAAGTCTTCATTAGGAAGATCTATCAGATTATAAGTGTGGAACAGTTCAAATGTAAGACACAACACTACGGATAAGAGCTTTGGACACAACAGAATGATTATTTTTGTTGAGCATTTAAAGTTGAACATCAATTGGAATACAATATTACACTCCCCAGAACAGCTACTAATAAACCGTCATCCTTTGCTAAATATAGCCCACTGTCTCTGGGTAATAAGGAAGAATTCACAGCAGAGACACGGTATCATTCTACACAGTAGCGAGCCAACAGCTTCATTTGAACTTATAAAGTACTGCAGATTGATAAGCCCTAGTGGATTGTCCTCCCCTAGCCTGAGAGAGAGCAAAGGTCAATGCCGCCTTCCCAGAATGCTCCCAACCCAGATCAGGTCCATAGTTATTATATAGTTTTTACATGTTTCACCCACTGTGGTGCCAGATGCTCCAAAGTAGAACACAAGGGGTAACCCTGAGATTTCCCCCCAAGGAAACACCAGCTGAACGAATCAGGGTTACAGCACACAAATAGAACAAAGGATAACATTTGTCTGCTAAGGATATAGTGTAGCTGATGTACTGTAAGACCCTAACTATGCAGTGGTATTATACATTTTTTGTAAAGTTTGGAGAAGAATCTAGTGCAATTATAAAGCTGTATTTATAATGCTTCATCACAAACTCAATAAACTGTTAACTAAAAACTATTAAGAGTGTAATTACTGGCAATGGCAGATGATATTGTTCAGCTGACCTTGAAAAGTTTTGGTCTTGTTGCATTTTTCAGATTGCTTAAAGGCAAGCCTCATTTCAGACAATCCATGGTCAAATGAAGAGCATTCCATGCAAAACTTACTGAGCCCTATTCACAGAGCTTTAAAAAAAACATTTCATGAATGAAGATTTGAACAAAATGAAACCCCAAATAATAAAGATGTAGATGCATGCACATGAAACTTTAGTAAATCCATAAAAAACACACTATCATAATGACACAAATAAATCACAGTATTCTTTTTAAGAATGTGTTCCTTAAATGTAATTGATTTCGCCAGGCATAAAGTCAAATATATTAATGATTGCTGCATATCTTTACACACTCCAGTGACCGAGTGCTATAACAACTGACTTTATACTCTATCACAACTTTTCACTAATGTTCTTACTGTAGTTCTTAATGCTATGCTCTGAGCACAACTATCTTAACTTTTTTGTTTTTTAAACGTAAATGAGAAAACCACTGTAAAAGCCCAGGATGAAGGGACACCTGCTGTGTGATGAGCCTGGGGCTGTGATACACGAGTGGTTACTTCATTCCTTGTTTTGGCTTGCTGGTCTAATTTGGTTGGTACTTCATCAGCTCATGTACCCACAATCCTGCATGACAGATTTACTCACCACATTATTTTTACAAGAGCTAAACTTCAAGCATAAACTTAAGCCATATCACTTTAATGAGTTGAGTCATCATCCCAGCTGTATCTTGTATTTTTTTTTTTTTATATAATTGTAACATTTACATAAGAATAAATAAAAAGAAATGTTTTGACTTTAAGTCTTCCTCAGGGTCTTTACGACACTGCTTCTTTACCCATGACATCTATAAAACAGCAGGATTCAATGCCATTATTATCACAGCATAACC
The DNA here is from genome assembly GCF_017654505.1 of Polyodon spathula. Lineage (NCBI taxonomy): Eukaryota > Metazoa > Chordata > Actinopteri > Acipenseriformes > Polyodontidae > Polyodon > Polyodon spathula. Next base: position 45,460,735 of record NC_054541.1, on the reverse strand, counting down.
AGGAACACTATCAGTAATCCTCAAAACAAATTTCTATTTTAGTTCCACTGATTTTCACAGACTGTTGGAGTTTAGCGTACACTTTATTAGGATTGACGGAAAACCGTTGGTTTGTTGTGATCTGACACAGGTTTTTAATGTTGGGTAGGTAGGTAAGCAGATTTTTCTGGTTTGGGGTTTGTTGCACAAAGAAAGATTGGTACATCATACTGCTGCTGCTGCTGATAGACTACTACTACTACTTTATGGAGTACTGTGGTGACAGGGCTAAAAAGCACTGGAATTTCTCAGACAGAGTCAATGCGCCAACAAGATAAGGGAGAATAGAAAGACAGGCAACCTGTTGCATTCACAAAGAAGGGGACATTTTTATTTTACTCAGTACAATATTTATATTGGTAACTTCAGCACAGGAGCAAATGTAGTAGCATTGTAGTAACCATTTGTATCATTTACAGAACGATCCAATGATAAGTCCAACTGTACCTCGTACAGCACTCATTCCATTGGGTGATGCAGTTGGCAGTTATCCGTGTGTCCGTAACACATTCATTATCATATTGTCAAATGCAATGACTATAGTTGTAGGTCTCAAATGGAGATGCAGTCAACATGAATTCTTTGAACCACTTCTAAAAATAACAAAAATTGTCTTGTAAAAAGGTCAACTGCTATTAATTTCCCATAACTCAAGTTCAAATTCCAGTTCTGAAGCACATTTATTTACCTTACGGTAATTACTAACCCTCAAGTGCAGTTCACACACTGCTCCGACATGCCAAATGTATTGTACGCGCTTTCATCAATCAAAGACAGTATAAATGATGATTCCATATTACAAGCATGAGAAATAACACAGTAAAATGATGCTGCATAATTACCGTGATAAACTGTTATAAGAACTGCTTTTATTACTTGAATTTTGTTGTAATTGTTTTTTGTCAAAATACAATTAAATAGCATTTTTTGTCCTTGAAAAATTACACATTTTTTTTCTCTAAAAAAGAATATGATTCATTTTTTTACCTTTTCAAAAGGTTAAATCTCTGGGTGACAGATTTCTCAGTTTGAGTTAAGTGCAGCTGCAACCTGCTCAATCTTTCAAATTGCATTTTGCACCAGAATAATAGCTCCCTATTGCCTTCTTAAAAGAAAACACTTCAAGTGCTGAGTCTGCAGTACATATTTAATATATTAAAATTAGTCTAGGAAATAACTGAGTCAAAGTTGGATAGTAAATATGACTTTATATATTTTGTTTAAATACAGCTGATACAGCATAAGTAAATAAATAAATAAACAGAAAATGATTTTGAAGTTCATACTGTATAGCTAGCAAAGTTTTTCTCTGTCTCCGTCTGGTTTGCAGAGTGCTGCATAATCCAGTTTATATTTGCCCATCATATTTGTTTACATTGTCGAGTTTGTTTGAATTTCAGAAAGTCAGAAAACAGTGACAGTGACGTTTTAATCATCATTTTGATGTTAGGAGCATCTTTCTTTTGTAGTATGTTTTGTAAATAATTTTCTGTTGTGTCAAAAAATCGCTGCCTAGGAGGTCCAGATGTATATCTATATCAAAATTGGATGCCACTAGGGACAAACAGAAACAAGCATCTCCACAGGCACTTTGTCTCCAGTGTTTTTATAAAATTCAAGTACTTATATTTATGGTTTCATATAAATGAATCAGGGAACAGCTTTATTTAGTCACCTTCTGAGAGTTGACATAACATGGTCACTGCATAATTTATTACTGCTGTAGAGTATGATTCTCATAATTAATAGTTAAGAATTTTAAACCTCATACAGCACATTTTAAACTCTTAATATTGCGCTAACATACATACTTATGTTGACTGCATCCCCTTCTTAATCATACACTGTTTGTAAATATATTCAATGGTCTTAGCTTGGCCAGACCTTCCTGCGATCCTTTGGCATGCTTACTATAACCTGACCCCCAAAGACAACTGACTGTTGCAAGAAGTCTTTACAAGGTTTTCATCAACTCACTAAAAGCATTTCTTCCAGTTCCTGCTTTCACAAACCTGACTTGTATGCACAGATAAAGTAGTTATTCCTACATAACTTATGGCCCCAGCTCCTCCGTTGACTCCTGGTACTATGTCACACAGCTCGATAGGTGTGTAGCCAAGGTCCGGTTGAATCTACAGTAGTGTATGTGCTTTTCAGCAGCTTACAATTACCAGACACACTAAACCCTGTAACTTAAATTTATACACTATTTGAATTTCCTACTTGATACCCCTGTGTGCTCTGCAGTTAGAATCTAGCACTTTGTTGTTGATCTCTGAAGTGCTAATGAACTCTGATATTAACTTATCAAAGAGATGCTTTGATTAGTCCTACATTCTGACTTTGTGTCACATACTTGTCCTTAGTTTTGAAAGAGTATTACTTGGACATTTTAACTCAATCCTAACATGACTCAGAGGGAGAGATGTACTTAAAATGCAAGGATAGCATGCAGAGTATAATTTAAGGTAATTTTTTTTTCTTTGTTCTGCAGGTCGATGCTGGTGTCACTGAGCATGAATCTACAGTCTTTGCACACAGCATGGAGAAAGAAAGTATGCACAATCTTGTAATGTGCTTTAAGAAGCATGAAGAGTCCACTAAAATATGTTTGCAATTTTCATCTCTATACAATGTTCTGTGTGCAATCACACTGACGCTTTCAGATAAAAAGCCATAACGAACTAGACCTGCAAACACACCTTGTAACATTGCTAGTTCAGTGGAACTATCAAAAGGCACATCAGAAGGGACCTGCTTTACATGAACAACTGGAAAGCTGAGACCACAAATGAAGAACTTGTGGTTCACTACAAAATTAGTGCATGGCAATTTTCTTTGGCGGGACAATCTCATGCTGGGACAATCTCTGTAGGGGGGGTTATCACACATTTAGAGCGAGCTTTAATTGGCTTCATGTTGTAAACCCAATGAGGGGTTCGGAAACACGGGAGCCCAAGAGAGAGAGAGTTCAAAAATATATCTTGTTACCACACAGAGTTCAATCAGATCCGAGAGAGAGAGATGTGGAAACACGTGCAGTTGTTAAACAAAAATCAATATGCACCCTTCTAAGTGTGAGCGTCCTGTAAACAACACAAGCAGTCAAGATGCAGTACACACGGGGGAGCTTGAGGTTTTTACCCTGCCTCCAGCCCACAATGTTTTACCCAGAGAGTTGCTCAGAAAATACATTAAAAAAAATGACTTCTTCACAAACAAAGATCAATTGAATAGACCTCACTGTATATTTAGAAATGTAAAAGTAGGATGGCTCCGGCTTTGATTAGTCTGCCCTCAAGGGTCTTGATGTGTCTATAGTTCACTGCCTTTCTTCAGCCTATGCTGATAGAGTACCAGTAGCCATGCTAAGCAAGGAACAGACAACAAAGAACCCTTGAGATTTCCCAGAAAAGTTGAAGTCTCTAGCTCACTGCGCTTTTGGTTTAGCAGCAAGTTGTTTACACACACACACACACACACACACACACACACACACTATTTCCGGTTTTTAACAATCAATGCAAAAATAATGCATATGAAATATCTCGGCTCACGTGAATAGAAAGAACTGCCTAGAAGTAGTTGCTATGTGCACTGAACGATTCAGGGTTAGGGTTGTCTTCAGTTCTGATGACGAAGACGTGGAGTTCTGCAGTTTTGGAGCAGATGATACAGACTCTGCAGTCTGATTGATTACGCTTTCCCATTATGCTACAATCCGTATTTTTTTAAATTTATATTAAAACACTAACTCAGGCACCATTTTTTATATTGAACATTTGAATGCTATAGTACTACTTTGGAAGTTAATTTATTATTTCGTGTTGAGTTTTCACACTGGTCACTAGAATTTGTTACTTGCAGAGATCATGTGTTTATATATTTTTTAAATGTAGTAACTTTTAGTTTTGCATTTTTAACTTGTGTGGTTTTTCATGATGTGGTTTTGCACTGGAGACTACAGCTTTAAAGTTTATTGGTTTTGTGAAATTACAAAACAGAGAACATACTCAACTTTAAATATGTTAACTGCACTTCTTGATTCTTTATCGTCACTGCTGTGCTCTACCTTTGAATTTTAAGCATGCCTAACTGTAAATGCAATCCATCTACCTAATGTTTAAAATATTCACTGTAATAATGCTTATAATTTCGCTCCTGCATGAGTCAACCCTCCCCCCACCACACACACCTTTTCCTTAATGACAACTTTACGCCCCCTGGGCAAAGACTCTGCAGAAGCCGGTATATAAAATGTAACTAGTTATTTTAATATGCCTTTATCTACCATCATAATCCAACCTACTCTTTAATACAGAACTCAAATGGTGAGCAGCAAGTTCCTACTTTGAGTAAAATGCTGGTAGATATTGTTTATAGGTCAATACAATAACAAGGTATGTTCACAAAGCTGTAGGGCCAAATGCGGCCATTAACCATTTATTTTCTTGAAACTAGTGTATCTAGTGTAACATGCGGTACCAGGGCTCGCCAAATCGCTACCCCGACGTTCTGGGACAACCAAAAAAATCTGTCGGACAACGTGTCTTTACTCTATAACAAGATAACGTTCTGTGCTTTAATCAAACAGCATTTTCTCAAATCAAGATTCCGCTCACAGATCATCCCAGCAAAACACGTTTCGAAGGATCAATGTTTTTCATTGGTAATGCTTGAGTGATTTCCAAGGTGACGTGCACGTAAACATTGCTTGTAACCAAATCCCGCGAGGACTGCCTATCTATCTCGTCAGCGCACTACTGGTATGTGTCACATGACTGTGTCTGCTCTATGGAAACAAAAGTTAAAATGGGCACTACGCTAGCCAAAATATATACTTTTATATTGAAGGATTTTTTTTTTTTTTTTTTTTTTAAACAGTTACAGACTGTAATAAAAAACTACAGTACACTGCTTACCAAGATTCACATTTTGTTATTTTGTTGTTACCTTCATTAAATCATTTATGTTATTTCCCAACCCAGGGAAAAAAAAAAAAATCGAATACGATAGTTATTATCACTGACTTAGCAGTTATAATCACTGACTTAGATTTAGCACGTAGCATGCTGACATCGCTTTTCTAAAATGTACCGGTAATTTTATTTGAACTGTATGGTGCTTGCTTGTAACTTACAGCACCAACAGCCTCGGGTCCAAACCGTCAGCCCAGTGTACTACATCCTTGCTATATGGCTTTCATTATACAATTAAATACTTATTTAAAAACAAAACAATATAATACCTCATCAGCATAGACTGGGGTAGATTAGGAAAATGGCGCTGATAAACGGTGACTACCAACGTAGTTGAGAGTTGTTTGTTCTAATAAAATACTTGAAAGATTCACCCCTTGCTTCCTTCTCAAGTTACCACAAAAACAAAACAAACTGCTGCTGATGTTGGCTCGACAGCTCTATGCAACCGGCACGGCAACGCAACACTGATTGATTGGGAGATTGTACTGTGTTCTTCAATGAATAGGATATAGTCAGAATACTGGATGCAGCCACAAATAGGTACTGTACTTGTAATTCTACTTTTATTCACAATCTCACTGCTATTATTAGTATTACTAGTGCTAGTAGTGACAAATACTGTAATAATAAAGAAATCTAAAGATTAAAACAGTACTAACAATATTAATACATTTAGCGAATGCCTTTATCCAAGGTGATTTCCTTAACTTACTCCAGCAGCTTACATTGTTAGTTTTGGATTGTCCTTTTAGCGGACAAAGGGCTTTGGACCCAAACAGGGTTGTTATAGCTAGGGTGTACTGTACTTAGTATTTGATTAATATGGTTATACACAACACTTGCACATTTTAATATATAATGCGTGCACATTTGTTATTTCATTTTCATCAGCATTTAACAGAGGGTATAAAGAAGTTTGGATCAGAATCCAATATTATCCCTTACAAAAAAGTAACATACTGCAAGTCTACTTGTGCCAAAATTGTCTGGTTTTAGTATACTATTGGTACCATTATACTGTACTACTTTGGCACATTTATACTTGCAGTATACAACTTTGTATATTCTTTTTGTAAGTAATGCAACGTAGTTCTCAAATACTGGAGATTTCTTAGATCATATCTTACTTCTCTTTTGCTAGATATGCACCTCCAGATTCTGACAAATAGTTTTAGAAAACCAGGAGCAACTTCTGCTCTGGATCAAAAAGCTATAATGCTCTGTGGCTGCCCGTCTATGTTGATAACTATAAAAAACTAGTAGAAACTAACTAAAACACAAGTCTGGGAAAAACAAATGGAAGTCTGGAAAAAGTATGGAATTTTGATGTTGAAAAGTGTATGAACCCTGAGATACTGTACCTGTACTGAGTACAGTGTACTTTGCACAGTCCTTAGCTCAATTATGGGCAACCTGACCTTTTTGTCTAGACAACCAAATGTCTACAATGGACTGAAGGGCAAGTGCTGTTACCAACATTTTGTGAGCCCTGGGTACCTTTGCAAACATTCAGTGGCTTTCACATTAAAAGCAGTGGAAACTAACAAAGGTCAGTCCTGCAGACATCCGCTTGAGCTCAACATATGCATGTCTAGTAGGGGCCGATCTAGCCTCCCCGTAAGATCCCCAGCCAAGATTTGCAACTTGACACATATGTGTGCCCCTAGACTGCACCCTTACAACAAATACCCAACATTAATGTCCCTGATATTAAATAACACCACAGAATTCCCCTACAAATTGCTAGCCTTCCCCAGCAAAAACCATACTTGCAGGAAGGACGGTGAAGCCGGCCACTTTTAGTCTGCTGCTGTCCTTGAGATTGTGCTCCAAACAGCGACACAGGAAACGAATCATAGAGAGATCAAGGCTTTAAAGAAAAGGGAACATTTAAGCTGAGCCAAAATGAGTAGATGGACTGAGGGAAGATTGTGAAAATGCTGCTTGAGCAACTCAGGGTCTGCAAGGGAGTGTTTTTTTCAAACGATTGCTCCAGTTACACCCCGGGTTCACAAAAATAAAAAGAGATTACACTAGACAGCAATTTCATAGTCGATTCTGTACACTGTCTGCTCATTGTGTGACATCCTCAACATAAATGCTCTTTTTTTCTGCAATAAAGAAGTCTGTCGTCTTCTGCCTTCTACACCATGGCTAGCAGGGAGTAGCATTGCCAGCTCTCATCAGGGAGGGACCTGGCTAAAAGACACTAGGTGACAGAGCAATGGGAGCTCAACGGAAATTGACTGTTTGAAGGCAAACCCGTGAGATGCAATGATTCCCTTGAATGCAGATACTTAGTGTATGACTTTATTATAGTATATGGGAATAGGACCTCTGTCTGTTAATAGCTGTGTAATGCAGGGAAAAGCACTGGTCATCAGGTCTCTAACTGGGCTGGGATGGCATGCATAACCAACCTAGTCTCCGTCTGTGCAGTGAGTAACCTCAGCCTATCGAGCCCCGCATCAAGTTTTCCAGGAGACGGGCCTCGTCTAGGCCATGACCTTGGGGGGCTTTTAGCTTCAGGCTCATACAGTAACTCCCAACCTTGAACCAAAGCCTGGATTAATTCAGCTCCAGGATACTCATTAGACCAGTCTTCTGGTCTTTTATTCAAGGTCAGACTTTTAACAGTATTGGTTTGATGGGGTTTTAAAGAGAAGTTCAGCAGTGTACAAATTTAACTAAGATGCTAGAACACATTCTTTCAAATGAGATTAATGTTAAAGATAAAAAAAGGTAAACTAACTCAAGACCTCCCTGTCACATAGCAAGAAATATTTTGGTGGTCAGAAACAGGAGCATCTATACATGGCTCATTATGAAAGATTGAAGGGAACCAATGTCTTAAATTATCTTTATACAGGAGGGACATGTGCCACCTGAAAGCAATATTTTAAGGAGCACTGATATAGATCGACGGTGCAAACACTGGCAACAACCTTACAAGGGATTACAGATAATGCTTGTTGCGAGGCACACCAAATTTTTATTATTTGCAAGGCAAAAAGTCAACTTTTCACCTGTACTGTCAGATTCAGGCTCATTGGCGGGGATGGCTACATGCCATGTAGCTTTGCACGTAATAGTGCTTGACATGTGTAAAGTGTAAAGGGAAGGTTTCTAGGACGATTTCAGAGGGAGCTTTGACAGGCAAGATAGAGGGAAAACAGAACTGCAAATAACATGACAAAATCTGACCAGGCCACAGCAGGCTTACTGACTTGCTGTTGTAAAACACTGTGGAGAATGTGTTGGTGTGAGCAGCGGTGCATGACAAGTACGCAAGCAAAGACTGAAGAAATACAGGAATAAAATGACAGGACTGTTTACATTCAGCAAGCATAATCAATACTTGTCAATCTCTCCCACCTTTTTCACTCCGGAGCCTTTATTTTAAACACTTCAGGAGAGAGAGAGAGAGGGAGAAGAGAAAGACTGATGATAGAATTCCTGACTAACATACACCTGCCATTTTCTACAAACAGTAAACTCATGTTTGGTTGGCCAATTACTGAATTGTCTATTTTTCCAGGCGAAAACCCTGAAGCGAACTGGGTTTTAAAGCCATTGCTTACAGTCGGTAGAGGGTATTGTTTCCAGCGTGATAGCCTGTCTTTCCACAATGCACTGCACAGTTGTTGCAAGATTAAACAATAAGCATATATTAGTGTCATGTATTAAATGTCCGATTTTGACAGCCAGTTTCACTGGACCTTGTTCTGTGGCCTAAATAGATTATAAATTATAACTCATCACTGTGTGACAGTTTCAATAAGAGTGATGGGAAACAGCTAAAAAATTGACCACAACCAGACTATTTAAAAGAAAAGCAGCATCTTACCTCTTGGTTAGCTACAGTCAATTCTTCTTCCAAAGTAGAGACTCTCTCCAAGGAGACTCTCAATCGTTCCCTCACCTGGAAAATACATTATTTGGGGATTGGTAGACAGCTCTAGAGAAGCAGATTCTTGCAGGCAGGTTAAATCAGAAAGATTCAAATAATTGGGTCTTATAAAGGAAATACGATTATGTATGTATTCTTTAAAATCTTTTTTATTACCTCATCAACTTTATTTAAATCATTACTGGTTCTACAAAAGATTTAGAAGCGAGTAGTTTTTCAAGATTTACAATTATACTGTATTTACAGTATAATTGTAAATCTCGAAAAACTACTCGCTTCTAAATCTTTTGTAGTCATCTTTGTATTACTTTAGTATAAATACATGTTAATTTGGATTCATATGTTGTTGTAAACGGGTACAAGGATGCCCATTGGAAATAGTGATATTTTGAAATATCACTGTCCTGGTCACAAAAGCAAAGTTTGTGGGGAATAATAGCCATGTTCTATACTTTTCAGGCATAAGCAATTAGGAAATAACACTTACTACCCAGGAACAAAAACCATTTTTTTTTTGTTACACAGTGTAATAAGCCTTGGTTGGCACGCCTTTAAAAAAGTTGCCATTTCTATTTGCTCTTCTCTCACACCGAGACAGAAGATTGCTTGACTCGTGGCCTTTAGAGTCACTGCATTAATCACATTGTTCACGAACTACGGCAGTCCAGGGAATAAACAGGCAGCAGATACTAAAATGGAGGAAACTGCTCTGTTACAGCTGTGTCACACTTTGCAAATCAGGCCATTTTTAAAACAGATCTTTTAAAACAATGTTTATAGAAACAAATCTACATCCTGTCATGGAGTTTGTTCTATTCCTGTATCTATTTTAGTGTGGTTGCTGCAAAATGTGATGAAAATTCAGTGACAGGATTGTATTTTTACACAGTATTAATGCACATATCACAAAAAAAAAAACATTTTGAAAGGCTTTCAAGGAGCAGAACGGACGTTGTTAGTTACGGCTTAACTGTTTAACTCAGCGAAGAGTATTTCTCTCTGCAACATTCAGCAGTGTGGAGTGATAATGACCACAGCCTGGGGTTAGGTGGGGCTTCATGTGGAGTATTTTCCCCATAAAGAAAGTCCACAATACAAATGCAAAAAAAAAAAAAAAAAAGAACATCATATATACATGACAACATGAAAATACAATCATTTCTAGTTTATCCCTTGTTAAATGCTTAATATTTAAAATGAGCAAGGACTGTGTGTCCCGTTGTATTGAAGAGTTTCTCCATCTGGCCTTGTCAGGAGCCTGACCAGGAGCATTGAAGCTTGATGAGACAAAGTATGCCCAAACTCTTTTCCTCCTGAAATCTTGCATGACCGCAAAGGCAGATGCAGCGCTGCCTGTGGTCCCCCAGGCCTGTGCTGTTTTTACTAGGCGAGTCAATGTAGGAGCCTAGAACTTAATTTCTAATATTTCAAGTTAGTCATTCTATACAGCTTTTATTTAAATAAGGATCGGTGCTGTAGCCTATCGACAGAAACTTGCATTTTCTATTTTTATCCCATAGGTGTGAATGACTGAGTATGGTTATTTATTCATAACTGTGTGCGTAAGGTTTAAGATTTAACCAGTCAAGCAGACATTTGCACTTTTGAGACTCAATAGTAATCTGTGCCACCAATTGCTATGAGCGTAATGATGCAATTTTTTCAGAAAAACTAGTTTTTAAAAAAAATGGAGGTAATAATGGTTGAGCAAGCTAAACAGGGCTCTGTGTGGATAAACACTTCCATTCATGAGTGAACAGCTTTTCTTAGGATATGAAACATTTTTTTCATTACCCACATGGTGCTAAATATTTATTTTCATATGAACTGTATATAAACTGGACGAGAGGTTCTCAAGAGGAAGTAAACGTAAAGGTGACAAATGGATGGATCTCCCTGACCACATGGACAATGAGCATCAGCCTCCGACAAAGCGGGTCTCTGCATCAGCAAGGACGCTAACAAGCAATCTGTTAAAAGCAAACAAAAAACACCAATACACGCTACAACTGGACAACACATGAGCTCTACACTTTGTTTTCCTTCATAGGAATTCGGTTTAAGCAGAGAGACCGCTTATATCTGCTAGAAAAAAAAAAAAAAAAAAAAACATTAATGCCATAACCTAAAAAATGCTTTTTTTCTCACTATAACTTTTACACTCTGCATAAAGCAGACACAATTATTTCTCCTAAAAAAATACTGGCGACAGTTTGTACTGCATAAGTATTGGCACAACTGCGTCCCAATATACAGCGTGGTCAGGGGTAGTGTGCTGCAAGTCTATTTTTTATTATTCAGTAAACCATCCATTACCTTAAACAATAATAATAAAAAAAAAAACATTCTGTGGTAAAAAAACAAAAAAAAAAAAAAAAAAAAAAAAAAAAAAAAAAAAACTGTTTGGTCACCAAATCTTTGTCAACGTCTCTTCATAGTCATTCACAAACACTTCCGAATAAAACGTTTTTTTTTTTTTTTTTTAGTATGTCTGCATTCAAAGGCAATGCTTGCAACACATTTTTAAAACAGGAAAAAAAAAAAAAGAAAAACAGGAGGGTCTTTTTAAAGACTGGATACACTGAAACTGTACAAAAATAATTTATCCCGGTACATAGAATACGGGAAGAAGGGGTCGAAATGCAACACTGTCCTCTCTCTCTCTCTCTCTCTCTCTCTCTCTCTCTCTCTCTCTCTCTCCTTACCTTCTCATCCAGAGCCTTGTGATGTTCAAACAGAGACTTGAGAGCTTTGAGGACCTCGACTTCACTGGAAACCCCAGAAGGTGACTGGGCCTGTCGCTTCACGACTGTCATCCGCAGCGAACGCTCGTGTCTGGAAACCAGGCACTCCAAATGCTCCAGCAGCAGCTATTGAGAGAAAAGCACAGAGTTACTGTAGAGTACTGTACCACTGCAGGCAACTTCTGAGAGAAGAACATGGCATTATTGTATAGAACTGTATCACTGTAGGCAATTATTGGCCAATTAAATGATTCATAATTGGAGAATTAAAAAGTGCATTCATGGATCCTGTTCACAAAGCGTTATGAGGTTTTATTTTTCAATTCTGGTTTTATGGACTAAATTACAGTGTTCAGTATAGTGCGCTTTCTGGCCTGCAATAGTTTAGTTTAGTCCATCAAAGCTTCTTTATTTTCTTTAAATAACTCATGAGATTTTGGAAATAAGGCCTTATATTCAAATTTGATAAAGTACATTGGTTAAAAGACACAGCTGGGAAATCCAGAAAAAAAGGAATTCTCTTTAAAAAAAAAACCCAAAAAAACAAAAATCCCTTTCTAAGAAATAATACGGTGAGTTTCTCTCAATAGCAGAGCTATACCTCAAACATGGATCAATACCAAAGTTCAACACAGTTCTACTGTACTGTATATGCCAATCGGTGCCTCATCCAGGGATTATACTCTTGATAAAAGTGTTACGACTTGACTCACCTTTAAAAAGTAAACTGGAAAAGCTTTTTTCAGAAACATATGTCTGAAGAGATTAGAGAGGTAATCAACACTAACACTGCATGAAGTTATATTTCTATGTGTGGAGAAGTAGCCTTTGGCAGTACACTATGAACGGTGCTAATAAAGCATAACTTTCATTAGCAACTAACCCACAACACACTACCTTCACCCCCCGCAAATAAAAAGAAGGGCATAAACACGGCACAGAGTTGTGAAGAGGTTACTATGATCTCTGACACTGTAAAGAGGCTTATAGTGCTTAGTGCTAAGGAGAAGTATTAAAAAGCCATTACCCTTAACTAAACACTGCTGTCAGCTTCTTTATCTTTTAGTTACCAGCTTGAGCAAGCCTGAGGGTCTTGCCAAATCTTCAGATTTCTCTGAGCCTCTGGATCAGGTTACAGCACCCTACTGTAGGTAGTGACATCAATGATATAGAACGCGGTACACTTGCAGACAGGTTCTAGCGCCTTGCTTTTTTAACAGTTATAACAACTTTATATAATGTTTTTCTGTTGAACACTAGTATTATTGTATCAATAAACTGATGTTTATGTCTTACAAGACCCTGTGACCTTTGCCCTTTCTTTAAGCTAAAGACTTATTGTTTTCCCTACCGCTGGTAAGAAATACCTTCACACTGCAGCCTGCACAACCTTTGCCATTCCCTGAAGAACAAGATAAAAATGGTTCATACACTAAAGTTATTGTTGGCTTTCATTTTTTATTGGTTACCAGTTAACTTAAATTAGTAATCATGTGAACAGGAAACTTTCTTTAATAAAAGTAGCACTCTTTGAACTAAAATTACATATGCAGTTATGCTGTATTTAGAAATTGGTTACGTTTCACAAAATGATACTAACATTACTCATGTAGTAACAAATGTACGTAGGGAAATAAGAAAAGTTGATCTACAGTTCGTTTGTGAGTATTTTAGTAGTTTTTCCCCCCATAGCTTAACCTAATGCTGGAATTGAACCTTCCTTCACAGACCTCAAGATAGACACTGCAAAATAACCTTTAGTGCATCAAACGGACGATACAGTACCTGGCCCACCTGAGTTGATGACTTGCCAGAAGTTATACCTGTGGGGTAACTAAACTTACATTAATTTATTCACCTATACTATTACACAGAATAAAAGTTAGTGCCCTTGCTATCGTGTGTCTGAATGTAATTGCTTCAACGATCTTCAAAGTCAAATCTGAATGTTCAGATCACTGCTTGCCCCTTGGCAAGATCAATGTGAGGTAACAGGGAAAAAAAGGTTAATTAACCTGTGCTGGTTTGGCATGAGCCCGATTGGCTGTGGTCTAGTTAGACGTTTCTAGAGCCCCTGGCAGTTTTTGGGTTCTCTTAGTACTCACTCTGGTGTTGTTCCTCTCGGCTTTCAATTCTGAAATCTCCTCTTCTTTTTCCAGCAACTGTTCCCTGCATGAGTTTAACTCCTTTGTTAATGCAGCAAACTCCTGCAGAAGATACACAAAAATAAATGCAAGGTCAAAATTATAATCCGAGGGGTGGGTTTTATCTATTACGATGGAAGGATCATAATCCACATAGAAATTATTAAATTAGATGACAGTGAACTTGCACACACGTTTAGTTATATAACGCAAACAACCCTTCATGGCAAAGCCAATTGAAACATAATAGAGCAGCACAACAGCTCGCTTTCTTGTGATTTTTTTTTTGTTGTTTTTTCAGCACCTGTGTCTCTGAGGGCGTCTTGCTGCTGTTATCAGTGTATTTAGCTGATGGCTGGAGGATTTCCAAGAACTACCTTTATAATAATAAATAAAAATAATTAATTTTTATTTTTAAATAGTGCCTTTCATAGTGAACCACCATCACAAAGTGCTTTACAAGATAATATGATTCTGCATTCTAAGATGTATTTATACTCTTTCCATTTACAGTATTGTAATAAAACATGTCATTTGTCTTATTACAAAACAGCCTAGAAAACAGGTACCATTACTTCATGGAATAATGTTCTTTCAATTAACCCCATTCTGAGCTGCAGGATACAGCCTGCCGATCCCTGTCATTTGAAACTCTTCGGATACAGAGTTGAATCTAAAAAACACACATTACGATATTCTAAATAATTCAAGTCATACTTCACAGAATAGTGTTTACAATTCAGCGGAGGCAGTGAATATTACATTTTGAGGGGCTCGGTAGTTTGTCTTTTAAAACATAATGTGGGCCGCAAAAAAACCAAAACAAAAAAAAAAAACAAAAAAAAAAACCCTTAAAAAAACACCAACATCTCATTTAAATACCATCACGGCAACAAAGACAGTCATTGTGTTCCTCTGCGAGTCCTGCAGCTGAAGTTATCAGAGAAGAAAATCACAGCATGCACTAATTAGCATTATACTTTGATCAGCACCCTTATTTTATATATATATATATATATATATATATATATATATATATATATATATATATATATATATATATATATATATATATATATATATATATATATATAATAAAAACAACATTAGATTAGACAGACGTGCTGTCTCTAGTCAACCCTGACCTGAAATACTGACCTTACCACTCACTCATGTATGTCAAAATGTGACCAGGTTGTGACTAGAAGTTGCAAGCACGGCTTCCAAGGAGTTACTGTGAAATTTAAGCATTTTGATTGGTTGCCATTCATTCAGTTGTAGACATCACTTTCCATAGGCCTTTTTATTTTTTTACAAACTTGACATTAATAGTAACAATACTTGTGACCTTAAGGAAAGGTCAAAGGTCACAATCAAGGTAATTTTTGAATAGTGCCCTGTCACAAAGGCGGCTGTAGTGGGTGACGTCAGACCAGAAACAGGAACGAGGAAATAAACAACAGAGAGGTGGAGTTGGGTGGAGCTGAGCAATTGTTTTCGCTCAGCATTTAATCAATGAAGAGAACAGTAAATAAAAATGTTGCAACAAACAAAACCACAGGACACAGCACTTTTGCCAAATTAATGAGACAAACAAAACAGACTACACAGACAAACAAGGTGTTTTTTTTTTTTTTTTAATAGAGCATACATTAATTCCCACAGGCCTCCACTACTCTGTGAAGTTTCAAGAGTTTTTATTCAACAGTGTTTATTTTATGCAACTAAAGCAATGCTGAAATTTGATTGGCCCACAGCAGCCATGTTCTTTACTGTAGCAATATAATTTGGGAAATCTTTAAAGCAAGCCATACCTGGATCATGTATGCCAAGTTTTACTTCAATCAAATTTTGGAGAAGGCGGCATTTGTATGTTAATTAGGTTAACATGGCCGCCATACCACTGAACCAATAAGCTTCATTTCGAGCTCCGTGCTTCTTGGACAAGCCCTAACTATGTATACCAAGCTTCGGAACTCTGCAATAAGTGGTTTCCGACATGAAGATGTTTGTGAATTGTAAAAAAAAAATTGTCGTAAATTCCAATATGGCTGCCAAACCATGTGACCAATCGCATTCATTCAGCTGTGGATATTTGTTCCCATTTGGTTCCCGTTTTCTTGCAACAGTTTTGATTTTATGCAACTTAAGGTTATGTTGGCAGAAAGAAAAAATAATAATAATCATCTTAACAACAATAGGCTTCTCAGCAATGGGATTGGAAGCCTAATAATAATACTATTATTGTTATTATTATTATATCCAGCACTTACCAACTGAATTTACTGATTAATAATTTATAATAATTTACTCCTCTCAATCTCTATTGCTATGGGTATGTAATGCAATCAGAAAATCTCCTGTGCTCTTTAATCTGACTGCTGGAGTACAGTGTCTGGGCACAAACTGTCATCTGGAATTACAGTTTGTTACATCAGTATTGCAAGGCCGGGGCTACTTGATGCCTTGAAGGGAAAATTCTCTGCATAACTAATATGAGCTGACAGATTCAAACTACACTGCTAAATTAAAAAAAAGAACACACACACACACACACACACACACACACAAAGTGAACTGCTAAACACTGCATGAACCACAATTGATTGTTTTACAAATATATTTAATATATTGATGAGAACACTGTAGTTACAAAAAAAAAGGTCATTAAAAGTATGCTATTCATTTGCTTCAGTGATACTTGAACAGTTTAAAATAAAAATCTTAATTTCACAATATTTGAATGTTGGAGCTGCCTTTCCAGAGAGTAAAACAGAG
Source organism: Polyodon spathula (assembly GCF_017654505.1). Taxonomy (NCBI): domain Eukaryota; kingdom Metazoa; phylum Chordata; class Actinopteri; order Acipenseriformes; family Polyodontidae; genus Polyodon; species Polyodon spathula. The sequence continues at coordinate 45,444,138 of NC_054541.1, read as the reverse complement.
AACACTCTATTGTGCAGATGTGTGTGTGTTTTTTTTTTAAATCATTCCAGAACTATTTTAAAATATGTAATTGGGCGCCGAAGGAAGACAAGTGTTAAAAGTTTCCACTTTCAAAATATAAATTTAGTTAGCAGCTGGTGTAGAAGCTCCTGGAACTGTACTCACACCAGTGATACTTGACCAGTCTGTCACTGCAGTATCTCAGTGGGGCTCTTTAGCTTTGACATGACAGGTATTCATTACTCCGTTTCTATATTACTGCAGCATCACATCTCAAAGCACATTGGAAATAAAATCCGAAACTTTTCCTTAACAGCAACTGATCCACATGCTGGTGTATACAGCTATAAAGGCCTGGCCTGCATTACAAACAGCATGTCTATGACTGGCGACTAGAGCTGGAGAGAAGCTCCTGAGGACAAAACAACTTGCAGGAGCAGAGACCAACATTTCAGAAACTGAAGAAGACCCACTTAGAATGACTGCAAACATCAGAGAAATTTGAGACAAAAAATTACAGTATAATGCACCTTGAAGCTACTCCAAACTAGTGATCATATTATAAACCTGATCATGCAAAACTATTTTAGTCCAATAACACCTTTACAAAAATGACACTGAAAAAAGTTGTGCTAATATATGCCTCACAAGTCAGAAAAATAATAATAAAAAAAAGTAATGGAAGCTTCTACTCCTGGGGCTTTAGTCTTTATTCTCCTCTGAGTCCACAAAATGTAAGACTCAAGCCTTACAGAATCACTTAAATTAATAAAGGAAAGCAGGACTGAATTACAATTATTCAGGCTTTGAAAAGTTGCAAAGTAAAGTGATTTATTTTTGATATATTTTATATATACGATTGTGACGAATTGTCAGAACCGGGACAACAGCACCTCCAAGCATCAGACCAGAGCAGGAGCCGCAGTTTTTGAGAAAAAAAAAATATTGGATTACAACAAAATATATATATAAATAAATAAAATGGGATGGAAGGAGGATAAAGAGGTGACGGACAGGGAGGAGGAGTGCCACCTAATGGCCAGATATCCACGGCGATTTAACAAGCCATCCTCTGCGACCAGGACCATCTGTTCGCCCGGCCGCAGTGGCTGAGAAGAGGGCCAACACCCACACCCCAGCTTGTCCTAACTCCCTGCCTCGCTTCGCCTGGGGCTGCCTGCCGCGCTGCATCACCTAGGGTTGCTGGAACTGCTTCGCCAGGGCTTGCAGTCGGCTCTGCTTGGCCGCAGGGGTCAGTGTGGCCGGACCCCCACCAGAGGGAGCTGCCGGTTATGAAAAAGGGGGGAGAGGTCAGGAGACCACCCTTCCCCGCAGCAATTTCGCTGCAGAAGTTCTGGGGGCTGGAGTCCCCCCAGAGGGAGCTGCCAGCTATAAAGGGGGGGAGAGGTCAGGAGACCACTTCCCCCCACAGCAGTTTCGCTGCTGAGAGATCTTGGCGGAGGTCTGGAGACCACCAACCCCAGCAGCTTTTCCGCTGCTGGACTTGCCCCGGCTGAAGGAGTCAGTCTGGGAGCTGTCAGCACGTCTGCTGACAGCCGCACCATTGGCAGCATTTCTGCTGCCAGTGGTACAGCGGGAGGAGAGATTCGCCCTACTGTCAGCACGTCTGTTGACAGCCTGGCCAGTAGCAGCCTGGCTACTGGAAACATTGCCGCCCATCAACCCCTTAAAGTCCCTGTTCCTGGCTCAGGAGTTTGAGCAAGACTTTTGGGATTTTAAGGGGGGAGGTGGCCATTGAGGCCATGTGTGCTTTGCACAGGGGGGGAGGTATATGTGCCGAAGTGCCCGCCCGTGTGTATTTTCTGTTATATGTTGCATGCTGGGTGTTTAATGTTGGTGTATAGTCATTGGTACACGGGATATAAACGGGTCTGTGTAACATGAGTGTTTAAAATGTATATTTGTATTTAGGCATGAGGATTGCTCCACCAAACTCCACCTCTCTTGTTGTTTTATTTCCTGGCTCTGGTCTGATGCCACCCACTCCAGCCATCTTTGTGATAAGGATACAGTATTCATGCAATCCACAACCAAGAGTTTCCAGTTTCCAAGCAAGAGCTCTGCCAGTTGAGCAAAATGAGGCTCCTTTAGCCCAGATGCTCAGACTGTCATATTTTCCCCATGTTCAGTAAAACTTCAGTTTGACATGTTATCGAAACAAGATTCAGTCAGAGTTACTGTATCACATATTCAATATTTCACCTGTCTTGAAAATCAAGATTTAAGAAAATATATTTTGGGGTAAAATGAATTTGCACACAGTAATTCTGTATTGGTAGTACACTGCTACCATATGAGGCAGCACTGCACTTGTTTGTTAAAATCTTTAGATCTAATACCAATATATTCAGTAGGTGCTGGGTCTAAGAGGGATGAAATTGCCAACTCATATCAGTTCTTTTGCAAGGCTTGTAAAGACATAATTTCGAGTGTGTGTGTGAAATGCAAAATTATTTAGTTTGCACCCTTAAATGAGGGTGCAAAAGGAAATTCTCTGGACTAACATTGTTCTGGTTATCTTAACTGCACGCTTTCTTGCATCATTTTGGAAAATTAAGCACTGCGTCACGATTCATCCACTTATAACTGGATTAAACTGTCAAAAGGAGGTGATAACAAAATGAATCCGCTCATGAGACATCTACTTAGACATACGTTAATGAAGCCACACCAAACTGCCATTGATGATGCATGCATAAGTTATAATTGATTGTCTCTGCTTCACTTCAAAAGACCTTTGCCATCCGCTACAAAGCTGAGCTGCCTGGAGGTGACATCATCAATGGCAGCCCCAGCCAGGCTGCTCAGAGCTGGGCTGTCAGTGCATCAGTATCCCTGCCGCTGTGCCACTGAGGAGTGCTGGCTGGCACAGAGTGCCTGATTTCACACCGCTCTGACAGCCAGGGCTCCCGTTGAGTTCAACAAGATGTTATGTGTTAATTAAAGAGCGTTATTAATACCTTGCATTTGGTTTGGAAGAACATTCTGAGGCAGCAACACGTTGAAGTTTAAACTGCCTTCAACTGAAGTATTCTATCCACAGGGAAATAATAAGTGGACACAAGCAGTAGCCAAGGCTGCCTTAAAGAAAGTACTGTTGTGCGCTTACCTACACAACAATGTTCACCATTACTGCTTTGAGCTCAGCATATTTCCTGTTTGATTGCATGAATGGTTGGTTTTGATTTCATTATAAAAATAAGCTTTCTTAATTCACTGTTGATCTGATCTGTGGCAATGGGCCATAACATTGTCACCTCCACATGTTGTGCTCCGGTGTGACTGGAATGAAACTATAAAACGTGCCGAGTTTCACAGGCAGAGTTTCAGACACGTGCAGTTTGCTTAAGGATCATTATATCGGAGGCTTATTTAAACGTGGATGCACTAGACCAGTGTTTCCCAACCCTGTTCCTGGAGGCACACAGTCTTTGCTGGTTTTTGTTCCAATGCAGTGCTCATTTGCTTAATTGAACCGTATTAACAAAGAGCTTGAAAATAACAGGAAACTGTCCAGTTAATCACTTTATTAGTTCAATGAAGGGTTCAATTAACCAACTGAGAGCTGCATTGGAACGAAAACCAGCAAACACGGGAAACACTGCACTATACTGCAATAAAACATGACTGACAAAAGCAGTAGAAGATAATCAATTATAGCTGTTATTTAACACTGTGCAGGATGCCTTGTGGGGGAAATATTACATCTGGTTTAGTGAGATTTCATCAATTTAAAAATACCATTCCATAGACATAGTAATTTCTGCTATGGAGTAATATTCAATTTCATGGAAGTAATTATATTCATCTTATCTGCATATAGAAATGTGTAGGGATCTGTTCATCACGCTGTACTTCAATCTCTGCTTCTGGGTCGGAGTTCCAAGAACTACTTGTTAAAATGACGCTGAACATGATACCCTGGAACACTCTGTGAAAATAGACCCTGTATTATATGAATCATGAAGACCTCTCAGGTGTGGTACAGTGAGTAACTACCGTGACTTGTTGAAGTTTTCCAGGCCAGTTCACAATCCAAGTGGGAAACATGGTGCTTCATTCAACATTTCTCATGCAGTACATGGAAATAAAAGTTAACTCCTATAGCTCTCTGTCACAAACACGGCCGGAGTGGGTGGAGTCAAACCAGAAGCAGGAAAATAAACAGAGAGAGAGGTGGAGTTTGGTGGAGCTGAGCAAATGGTCTCGCTCAGCATTTAATAAATAAACAAACAGACAGAAAATAAATGGCTGTAACAATACAAAAACAGGACACGGCACATTCACCAAAACAAACAGACAAACAAAACAAACAATGGACCAACAAACAAACACGGTGAGCTTCTATTTTTTAACAATTACTATTATTCTGATTATTTCTACCTCCGTCTCTTATCCCGTTCTCCACTCACCGAACACCCAACCGCGAGTGGGCGAAAACATGCCGCTTTTATGCAGCTGTACCAAGACTCGATTGCTAATCAATCATTCAATTGGAGTCTCGGTACAACTGCATGTGAATTAATAAAGTGCAATTCCCCATGCTCACATATTATTACTTTTTACTTGCAGGTGAAGTGCTGTGCAATCCTCGTGCCTAAATACAAATATACATTTTAAACACTTGTGTTACACAGACCCGTTTATATCCTGTGTACCAATGACTATACACCAACATTTAACACACCACATGCAACATATAACAGATAATACACACAGGGGAGGGCACTTTGTCACGCTCTCCTACTCAGGTGGAGTAATATGCACTAAAACTGGAAATGGAGAAGGGTTCAACTACAATGATGTCAACTGACATCGCCGGTCAGCTTGGCACTTTATCCAGGGACCTAAGGTCTTGTGGTGACAGACTCACAACTTCTCAATCCAATTAAAGCAGAGCAGTCAGTATTCAGAGCCATTCCATTTCTCTTCTGCAGTGGTACCTGACTCCCCTGTTAAAGAGAACATTAACAAAAAGGTGTCTTTTTCACTCTGGTTATTTTAACAAAAGTTATAAATCTTGGAAACGCGATGCCCTTACAAGGTGGCTCATTTATTTCATAGGGAAATCACATCTCTTGGGTAGACAAGCAGATGTGCTATAAAATGGAAGGCCACAAAGGGATAATTTCATTGTAAAAAGTTTTATTTTTAAAGGATCATTTTTTTGTATATAAAAAAAAAAAAATTAACTGTATAAGCATCTGTGACAGGGTGAAGGCAAAGTGGGGTAAAATCTGGCCTCCCGACAAGGACAAGCTGTTGCAGCTAATAAAGACAGTTTGGAAGCACTAGCAAAGTAGCACCCTGCAAAGTGGCTGGTGATTGTGAACAAGTGTGGATGTGATGCAGTGCAGGAGCAATAACAGACAATTGTAATCCGGTTTGGAAAGGTTTATTTTTTTAATCCGGGTCTGGTGACCAAAAGAAAATGCTCCGGCAATACACAACAATGTGTAATGCGTGGAGCCAAATAAACGGGTTTACAGTCCCAAACAATAATCAATATGCGCCCCACAATACTAAAACATAGTCACCAGTGTGTATTAGTGCTCGTGGTGGGTGATAACAGGCTACTTTTGTGACAGTTGTGAAGTGCATTTCCGGCTTGTGCTGGCCCAAAAGCGACAGCTCTGGAAATGTGTTTAGCTGTCTGGTGGTTCAACAAACAAGACAATTACTAACAACATGGAAAATAAACAAACACTACAGTATCCCGTTCAAACCTGGCGTATGTTCTTTACCAAAAGGAAAACAAAAAAACAAAAAAAGAAGTACGAGAACAAGACTCTTGTTTTGTCATTTTCTATAGAATGCATGGAAACAGTTCATCTCCAGAGGAAATAAAGCATGAAAACCAACATGTTTAACTCTTCTGGCAGTCATTCCATTAAACTTGCCAGTTCATAATGATTGCAATTGAAATGACTTCAGTGTGTTGATTTGAGCCAGACAATTGTGCTACAGGTCAAAAGGAACTCTACACTGCCTATACTGTACCTGCACTACAGTCTCATGAGAGACAAACACACACACACACACACAAACACACATACACACACGTATTAACCAAAATACAGTAACAGCTGAAACAAATAAAGAAAACCAAAACAATCAATAAGGACCACTGTTTAATTCTGAAATCTTAAACAGAAAGCATGGTGCTCTCATATATATTAACAAGGTAAAATGCTGTTTCATAAACATAAGAAACACAAGAAAGTTTACAAACGAGAGGAGGCCATTCGGCCCATCCTGCTCGTTTGGTTGTTAGTAGCTTATCGATCCCGGAACCTCATCAAGCAGCTTCAACAACATTATACTGGGGAGTTAATTCCAGACCCTCACGATTCTCTGTGCAAAAAAAGTGCCTCCTATTTTCTGTTCTGAATGCCCCTTTGTCTAATCTCCATTTGTGACCCCTGGTCCTTGTTTCAGGTCGAAAAAGTCCCTTGGATTGACATTGTCAATACCTTTTAGAATTTTGAATGCTTGAATTAGGATGCCACGTAGTCCTTTGTTCAAGACTGAACAGATTCAATTCTTTTAGCCTGTCTGCATATGACATGCCTTTTAAACCCGGAATAATTCTGGTCACTCTTCTTTGCACCCTTTCTAGAGCAGCAATATCCTTTTTGTAGCGAGGTGACCAGAACTAAACGCAATATTCAAGATGAGGTCTTACTAATGCATTGTACAGTTTTAACATTACTTCCCTTGATTTAAATTCAACACTTTTCACAATGTATCCAAGCATCTTGTTGGCCTCTTTTATAGCTTCCCCACATTGTCTAGATGAAGACATATCTGAGCCTTAAAAACTCCTAGGTCTTTTTCATAGTCCTTCTTTAATTTCAGTATCTCCCATATGATATTTATAATGTACATTTTTATTTCCTGCGTGCAGTACCTTACACTTTTCTCTATTAAATGCCATTTGCCATGTGTCTGCCCAGTTCTGAATCTTGTCTAGATCATTTTGAATGACCTTTGCTGCTGCAGCATTGTTTGCCACTCCTCCTATTTTTGTGTCGTCTGCAAATTTAACAAGTTTGCTTACTATACCAGAATCTAAATCATTAATGTAGATTAGGAATAGCAGAGGACCTAATATTGATCCCTGTGGTACTCCACTGGTTACCACACTCCATTCTGAGGTTTCTCTTCTAATCAGTACTTTCTGTTTTCTACATGTTAACCACTCCCTAATCCATGTACATGCATTTCCTTGAATCCCTACTGCGTTCAGTTTGAGAATTAATCTTTTATGCGGGACTTTGTCAAAAGCTTTCTGGAAATCTAAATAAACCATGTCATATGCTTTGCAATTCTCCATTATTGATGTTGCATCCTCAAAAAAATCAAGCAGGTTAGTTAGACACGATCTCCCTTTCCTAAAACCATGTTGACTGTCTCCCAGGATACTGTAACCATATAGGTATTTTTTTTTATTTTGGATCTTATTATAATTTCCATAAGTTTGCATATAATATGTCAGGCTTCTTGGTCTGTAGTTACCTGGTTCAGTTTTAATTCTCTTTTTGTGGATCGGTATTACGTTCGCAATTTTCCAGTCTGTCGGTACAACTCCTGTGTCAAGAGACTGTTGCATGATCTTGGTTAGCGGTTTGTAAATTACTTCTTTCATTTCTTTGAGTACTATTGGGAGGATCTCATCCGGCCCAGGGGATTTGTTTATTTTAAGAGCTCCTAGTCCCTTTAACACTTCTGCCTCAGTTATGCTAAAGTTATTTAAAACTGGATAGGAACTGGTTGACATGTGGGGCATGTTGTCCGTACCCTCCTTTGTAAAAAGTTGTGAAAAATAATCATTTAATATATTTGCTATTTTTTGCTAACCTTGTTGTTTGAATCAGAAAACACAGTTCAGAAAATATAAAAGTATGTATCTCAAATATGTTAGAATATATGATCTATTGAAAAAGCAGCCACGACAGAGGATTCACAAATATTTTTCAATCAATTAGTATCCGAGCACTTACCTCAGAATTGTCTATGTGGTAAATAGTGGCGTTCCTCTGGAAAAACAGTGAGATAATCTTGGGCAATGCATCCTGCTAAGCAAGTAGCCTCAGCCAAACATACTGTACAAGCTCCCATTGTAGGGATGGTTTAATACAATAAATCAGTGTCCATGTAGAACACACATCAAAATGCAAATAAAACCAACACAAAACAAGCACCTGCATCCCATTCCGAGGAGCTGGGTAATAATTATGATTCAGTATGCTAGAACATTCATATTTTATTACAGCCTGGTTATAAACAAGATCTGAGTGAAGGTCTGCCTGCTGGGATTCTAAACCTCACAGGTTCTCTCAAAGCTTGCCTAGAGACGAGCTATTTGACAAATTATTACGCTTGATTCTTAATTCACATTTTCCAGTCAACCTTTCCTTTTTTTTTTTTTGACTCAAGATTGTTCATGAGGAGAAAGAGAATCTTGTAGGCATCATATTGTACCCAGCTCATACACTGTTGGAGGACAGAGTATAGCTTGGATGCAGTATGGTGTTCAAAAGAAATCTGTGCCAAAAACACTGTGCCTCTACTATTTTCCAATATATATATTTTTTATTGTTGTTACTTTCATTAGCCTGCATATATGCAGAAAGTAGTTTAAACCTACCTCTGCCATAAAGTTTTCCTTTCATTACTTTGCAATGTTGCTCTTGTGGGGTCAATAGTAACGACTCATTATATTTCTCCCTTTAGTCAGCTAAAGGGTGAATCCTTTCCACTGGCAGACAGTCAGCTCACTACCCCGAGCTGTGGAAATCCCACCCACGGTTTAAAAATGCACTGTGATCAAGAGCCATCTTCCTTCCTTTCCCTAGCCACCACAGGGCTGTGCTGAAAATAAAGCAGTGCTGTTGACTTCTCCTTCATGAAATCTTAGGACACACACAGAGTACTAGCAGGAGAGCTTCCAGCAACAAATCTAAAAATTGTGTCTCGTCAGCCTGTGAAAAGAACAGTGACTCACATGCTCTATATAGGAACCATTCTTCCTTCACCACAGGCTCCAGGAAATTGGCCATGACACTGGTTCATGTCTATAAAAAAAAAAAACAGCTTTTAAAAGCAAAAGTACTACTTTAAGGCACTGGTATAGGATAAAGCTGTGCAAATGGCTGCCTGTATTATTATTATTATTATTATTATTATTATTATTATTATTATTATTTTCTTAGCAGACGCCCTAAGAAATAAATATGTAGATAACTCATGGTAATAGTCGAATAAAAATCCCCTGCTTGGGACTTTTATATCAGAAGACATCTCCCAGGAGGTGGAGAATCACTCTGACAGTGTTCTGAAGTCTAACTCCAAAGCAGAATGCAGTTTCCAGTGTGTGATTGTGCACTACATTTAAAACTGGAACACAACTATATAAGCCAAGCTTAAAAAGATCAAAAGTTATTTTGTGTACTAATGAGCCATGACCTGGGCCGCATCAAATGCGCATCCAAAGGTCTAAACCGAGAACCCACACAACTTTACTATAGGCACTGTTTGAAAGATTATGTGAAAAATCGGCAGGCTTTAGGGCATAAGGAGAGATTTACAAACACCTCTGCCTCGCAAGCCATAAAAAGGCTATGCTACAAATATTACTGCAGACAAAAATAAAACATGGAATAGAAAATTATAGGGACACAATTTACTACCTTTCACCCTTCCTAATAAGTAAGTCACATCTACTAACATGAGCAATACAAGACTTGCAGCAATGTCAGGGCAGGGTAAAATATAGCTGTATCTTTTAGCGCTGGACATTTTTATTTTCACAGTAGTGAGCGGCCATCTAGAATTCCAGTCTCCTGCCATGTAACAAAAGCAAAATTCCTGGGAAATATGATGCCTTCTGATTCTGCATTCAGGGAAATGTCTTGCGAAAATAAAGTGGCTTATAGTATTACTAGGAAGCTGAGGGAAAGGGAAGAGAGATCCATTACACAATCCTGTTAACAAACGGCAGGCCAAGATGCATTGTCAGCCCCTTGATGGTAAAAATCTTGCTAGGACTTCACAATTTCGACACTCTGAACGGAAATAAATAAAACTGCAATGGTGTAAGGTCACGTCTTTGGCAAGATAAGGACTATTATCGGCTCAGTAGGTACGACAGTTGACTGTTTCTGCATAATAAGTGGGGGCATTGCCAAAATTTGGATACGACTAAACCAAAAAGTTTTTAAATAAATAAATAAAGAAACAAACAAACAAACAATAACGGACAGCTACGTAGCAAGCAATCTTTGTTTTAAGATCACTGAATGAGCACACAGACTGATGAGCAGCAGGGACGTACGATAGCCTCCTAAGTCACCAGCCATCTCCACTAACCCACACACAACACACCTACTTACTTTCCACTCTGCCCTTAAGAGTGACTTCAAGCTGCCAACTCACCCTGCTGCTACTTACTAACCTCCCACATACCTCTGACAAGTAACCGAAAGAAACTCAATTTGACAGGGGTTGCTCCCAGTTCACTATTACTGAAGTGCAAGCATAGGTCATAGATGCCTGATCATACTAGCAAATTATTTCTCCTACTGACTCACTATAATTTTTGTGAATATCATGTTTCCTAACGTTAACACATTCATGTGATGAAGCAGACTAATGTTGGGAACTTGAAACTAATGGTTTGGAGTAATGAAGATTATTCTGTATAGTATTAGACAGATGATGAACAATGTCTCAATGAAAAAATCTGAAAACATTAATATTGTCTTAATCCACCTCGAAGCTCTTGAAAAAGGAAATTATACTGTCTTCCCTTGAGGAGTTTTTCTATACTGTCTAAGACTTGATACTGTTGTCACTTCAGAAAAGCATCCACCACTGAATCTGACATTGCCTATTCCCCACATGCTGTCAGATATGTTAAGAAAACAGCTAATCCAATGATATCAGATGATTCCAGCTCTCTATTTCACAGTTATGTGGCTACTTATGAAAGTCAATGCAGTAGCGCAACTACTCGTAATTCTGTAGCATAACCCATCCATTCAACATCTCATTTCCAATTGGCTGCTGCGATGCATCTAACGATACACTGCTGTTACAGATTCTGGCCTGTCGGTGAGATGAGATTGAAAGCTCAAAAAGCACAGATGCAAATGAGAATTGTAGTTTAGATGCTCGCTTGTGGTGCGCAGGGTTGTTCCCCTACTCAAGAGCAGTGTGACAAGAAGCATGCAGCCCCCTCTATGATATTCTGTGTTTTATGTAAATCATTGTTTTCGGGGCTTTCGTTTTTACTATACTGTATGAAATTAGTGGTTTTGATTACTTTCCAAAATGCTTGAGCATTTTTTTTTCTGTCAAAATAAGTATAGTAGTAACTCGATGGTACTTGCACACTTTTTTACATTTAGCCAAAATTCTGTTTTAAGTCCTCCATATCTTAACTGTAATACTGCTTTAAATCCCGCTAACAAGAGTCCATTCCTGATTTTAATCATAATTCAAATTTCACAAACAGTCTCCAATAGAAATGTAGGAATGTGCTGTCATTCAGTAGTTGGGGCGGGTTTAAAGTATTCAGAGTGAATCAATACCAGATGCAAGTCAGGAAGGCGGGACATTGCTCAGCAGCACTGGGGAATGTACTTATTATTTTTGTAGTAGGTTTCATTTTTTAAATGGGAAAAGGGTAAAGTCAATGTGAATTGAGTAACCATTTCCACAGTTTTGCTGGTGTTTTCCGGTGTTTATTGGCTATCCATCAATTATTTTTTTTTGTATTGTGGGTGTTTTATCGGTTAAAACCAAAAATCAGAAGCCCTAATTATACGTAGCAGTATGCACTAACTGCCAAGTCTTAAAATGTTTTCCCTACTCAGTGACTTTCAAGAAAGCCTTACCCTTTTCTTATGCATATTTTTTTTTTATTCAGTTATTAGGTCTCTAAATTGAACAAACAGGCATTCTTACCTGAGCAATAAACACATGCACCAAATATATCATTAAAACTGAGCAATGGATCTAAACCTTATTACATGAAGCATGCACAGGGATTGAGAGAATGCAAAAACGCACAGAACACTTGACTGCACAGCGGCTTGTAACCAAATGCGTGATAGGAAAGTAATTTAGCAGTCGATAGCAAGGCTGCTTGAGCAGTCAACTGTTTGAAGGATGCAGCGGTTGAACTTGATTTTTTATGGGGGGGGGGGGGGGGGTCTTGGAAAGCCAAGAAAATATAATGTTCTCCGATGGACGAACTTATAAAAACCCTACCTTGGATGTTGATTTTAATTTTTCATGGGCTTTGGGTAGTCTGCAATGGTACATACTGTAGCTTACCAAAATGTACAACACAGTTCAAATTGACATGCTATATTGCTCAACTTCCAGTAGTGGACTATCATTTACAAAGAGATCTCTCTCCAATTTCTTACCTCAATCTAGCTGAATTCAACCTAGCTGAAGTCATCGCTTAGTGTGGGGCTCTGTGAGGCATGTGCTGTAAATGTGAATTGTTCACTGTGCCAAGAGGATGATTATTATAGTTAATTATCTTGCCTTTGGCTAAACTAAAGTACTTAGGCTGGGATAAGAAAATGGCATACACACGACATCTACCAAACAATCCTCTAAACCGCCGAGCCACACCAATCATATTGTCTCTGCATGACAACAAACAACAGAACCCTCAAGGATCACCAGATTCCAAGTAGAGTAGCCACTATTCCTGGGTAGATGTCCACTAAGCTATGTACAGTATACGTTATACTAGCAAAGTTTTTTATTTCACAATAGAATTGATATAATTTATAGAAGGCATAACCCTGTACTATATTTGGTGTAGCTGTGATCACTGCTGTGCTTGTATTCAAATGTTCAAGTGCAGATTACAATCATTTTTAACATTTACAGTACAATATAGAAGGCCATTTTATCCCAAAAGAAGATCCTAAAACTATCTCATCTAGCCTTTAACTTACTACTCCTTCACATCTGCATCTCAATATCACACTTGACCTCTATTACACTTCGCTTCTGCAGTACACTGCCCTAATTTTAAAAGCCTTTTTAGTAACAAAGCATTTTCATGTATCTCTTCTTTTTTTCTCATCTCTGGAACTCACTACTGTTTTCTTCACATGAGGCAGGGCTTGGTAACTGACTGGTAATGTTAAATGTCAGCTGAAGATCCATCTATTCTACTTTATTACGTTCCAGATGATTGGACAGAAATATATATATATATATATATATATATATATATATATATATATATATATATATATATATATATATATATATATATATATATTTTGTTAAACGTAAAGTGTCTAAATACAAAATACACAATAAAAACTACACACCATATATATCAGCTTGAGAAACAATCAACTGGAAAGAAAAAAACTGCAAGGATGTAGATAGATTGAAACTGAAACAGATCTTAACAGCAGATCGGCCGCATTGCAGTTTACTAAACCCTGCAAGGGCTGTTTTCACACATCCCAATTAGATCTTACCTTGGACTACCTTATCTAAGGTAACAGTACTCTTATAAAAGTGTACCATGGTAAATTTGTACAGCAACAGCAAGTGAGCAAGGATTAGGCCACTGTAATTATCCACCATGAAGTCCATGCTGGGTGACATTTCTACTTGGCTTTCCAACACACATTCACCTGCTTTTATCATCTTTAATATAGTATATTTTCTCAAAAGCCTTAAACAATTGTGAATTTTAGTATTCCTGCAGTTTCCATACCTTGAAACTGGTCAGTCTCAAACACAGATTCTGCAGTCCCATAATTCAAGTTCAGTATATTGATGAAGAACTAGTTGGATTGATTTTTACCCTCCACTAGGCATCCTCTTAAATACAGTATGTGCTACTGCTCGAAGAACTGCTATTAAACATGATGAAGTGGGTGTGTGTGACTATTTACAGATGCACAGATACAATATCATTAATATTTATTTCTTGGGAGACGCCTTTACCAGGGACGACTTACAGTTCTATATAAAAAATACATATTAAGAATTACAGAACAAGAGCAAGATACAAAATACAGTGACTTTAGTCCTAATAAGAGCAAATACAAAACACAGTACGATTAGATAGTGGAGCAGTTCAACAGCAGATAAGGGCTGATAGTTACATCAGGGTTAGATACGAGTGCAGGTGAAATAAAAAATACTACAGATTGGGTTAAGTGCAGGCTTACATACAGTAAAATAGGGAGCAGAAAAGTGCAAGTTAAAGTGCATTAAAGGCAGAGTGCTATATTGTCCAGAAGGGAAGGATTGAGTTTTACAGGTGTCTGAAGAGGTGTGTCTTGAGGAGGAGCTAGAATGGTCAGGGACTGGGCAGTCCTGACATCCGTAACAAGGTTGTTCCACCACTGCGGGGCGAGGGTGGAGAGAGGGTGAGGTGTTGACAGAGGGCGAGGTGTGGAGGTTGAGCCGCGCCAGGTTACCTGGTACGTTATGTCGGCGAGGTAGGAGGAGAACCAGGCCAAAGCCGTGGCGGAGATTCCCAGGTCAGTAATCAACAGTGTCAAAGGCAGCAGAGAGACCGCGGAGAATTAGGACAGAGGAGAGAGAGTCTCTCCTCTGACACTCTGTTGAGTGTTGATATCAACACACAGCAAGTCCCTAAAATAAAATGTATGTAGTCTTTCAGACTCTCTCTTTTCCATATCAAGCTCAGTAGGGTGTGTTTTCTTAGATTTCCTAGTACTGGTAGTAGCCCACAGCATAATGTACATGCTAAATTACCAAGGTCCAGATCACTGCCAGTACCCGTCTCTATGGGAACAGCTTAAAAGAGATAATAGGAATTAATGACAGGCTGCTAGATCAGAGTAAATGCAGGTAGGAGTAAGATTCCCTTTAACATGTCCTAAAAGTGTGATTTATACTTCCTCTTACAAACAGCTCACATGTTTAGTATAAAGTGCTGCTTTTGTGCAGCTGGCTTATCTGTAGCTGGCAGCTGGTTCTTTATCCTTTGGCTGCTTTATTGGTCAGCCCTGATGCAGAAGAGATTGTATTATTATTATTATTATTATTAATTATTTTGCCTAAATTAAATCATGAATCCATTCCTTGTGTTCATGTAAGCTTTATCATGTCCGACTATCCCATTAGACACTTAGTGAGGTCAAGGCAGAGGGGTGACACCATTTGGTTCCAGTGATCGATCCTATGAAAACTGTTTGCATTTACATCTCTCCCGACTAGAGGTCTGCTATCCAATACTAAAATAATTACCAACTCCAAAAGGTTAAATTAATTCCACAAAGCATCAGCGATAATAAAGATGCCGACTCATATAATCATCTTTAGCTGGTGAGGATAATTCAAATTAAAAAAGCGCTATGCATTTGCCTCAGGCTCCTTTCAGATTGAATCACCATAGAGTTCCCTGTGTGAGTGGGCTAGATTTAAGAATTCCTTAGATGGTGCTACCAGGGAGCCCTCCAACAGCAGAGGAACCACACAAGGTTTTAAACCAATGTGACGACCGGGTGGCTGAAGGAGAACATGTCTGAAATATTGCAGAAGAGAACAGTACTCCTGTGCATTGTATAACGCTCTCATACGCATTCCCTGTTCAAATAAATACTTACAAAAAGGAAGCCGATACAGCCCTGGATCTATCATATGTTGTTTAGAATCTCAATCTAAAATGTGCGTATGATTATAAAAACATAGATGTCTCTGTTGTTAGGTCAACATTTTCTTGCAGTGCTTTCTGTACATTTAAAACTGATTTTTTTTTTCTATTTATTGATCAGGCTTTACTACCTAAAATGGATTGTAAAAAAAAAAAAATAAAACAAACAAATCTGGGGAGACAGTTAAGTTTGTGTGAGCTATAACTGTGACTGTAGTAATCCCATTGGTATGTTATTTGTGGCACTGGTACAGTAGTTTAATAGTCACATCGGCGCATACATTACACCACTGTTTTAGTCACTCCCCCTTATTTAGGGCCCTCAAAACATGCCGAGAAAATCGACTTATACAATAGTTTCTACGGTAATTTCAAAACCAATAAGGAAAAGTAAATTGTTGTAAGAGAACAAAACAGAGGAGACCCAAGAAATGCAATAACAGATGAGAAGCAGCTTTCGCCAAGATGAAATGCAACATTACCATACGAAACTCAAACAAACTGGGTAGGAGACATTATTGCATTCTCACATTAATCTGCCCACTTCCCATTGCTCTGGCTGATGAAGGTATATTACTCCCTACTCTCCTGGAGCAGCAAAGCCCTGTCAGGAATTCATTAGCTATTATATGTTCGCATTGATTTCTTTCTGTTCTGAAGAGGCGAACAAAACAAACCAAGATGGTCTTACTTTAATTTTCGAAGCACAAATAGCTATTTTGAGACAGATAAAATAACCATGCTGACAGACCCTGCTGAACACAACTATGTCAAATATGCCACACTATGCTATAGCTCTCCAGAGTATTCAGACACAAGACTTCTCCTTGAAAGGTTGCTTCCAATGAAAGATGTAATTGAAGATAGGTACTTGTACAGACAATGTAGTATTGCTTATTTCTTTTTCTTATTTTAATAGTTGCCCTCTATTACAGAACATGCTCTTTGTATAATATGAATTTGATAGGGCAGCCTGACAGAAGCCATTTAATAACATTAACAGTCTTGAAATGGAGCTGATGAATGTTGAAAGGCTTGTTTTCTGATCTCTTGGGCACACAAGCAGGATGTGCCCCTGGTATTCATATTGCCCTCTCAAGGAAAGGACCTGGACTGAGTCCTCCTGCTGATCATGTTCTCACCTATTTCTATTGACAGTACGGCTCAATGGGAACATGAGAGAGGTTTCTCTTGCTTCTTTGCTTTGCTAAAGGTACTCTTTAAAAAAGTGACCTTTGCTTCTTAAGAGATGTATCCCTTTTCCCAGATGACTCTAGCACAAATTGAAGTGGAGGATTAATTGAAAATGTAAAGACTTCTTATGAAAAGGGATGCAGCTGATTTAATTAAAATGATGCTGCTAAATTGATGGGTAGATTTTTGTTTTTACCTCTTGTGCCGGATGGCACCTCTGAGAATCACCAGCACTTCATATGTAGTGAAGCACCGAGAGACTAAATGGCAGATGTGGACCATCCTCTGATAGTTAAATCAGATATCATTCTTGAATGTTTCATGCATTCACTTACCATTAGAGCAGTGGGGCCGTTGATCAGACATTGCTATTAGAAAAGGCATCTGTCTATTTGTCTACCCTTTCATCAGCAAAAAGTCTTGTGTTCACCAGAAGTTTGACAGCGAGTTATGTAACATTAGCATTGAATGAGGCAGTAGGAATGTTTAGTGAACCCATAAGCCCTGTGATTATTACAGCTAACACTTCCTTTAACTGGTGTGCTGCTGATGGATCACCACCTGCCCTTGTAAACATAAAACAAGAAAGTGTTTTATCAGTTAGGTACATCATCCTGTTTCTCTGAAGCTCCTGTACAGTAATTCATATATTTATATAGTAAAAGATCCTCGCACTCACAGTTCGTTGCCCCTTTAAAAAATCTGACCCAGGAAACAGAATGGATTTTCCTAGAGCTGATGCACACTTTTAATGAACACAAACAAAAATAAACCAAACAAACACCTAGCTCCTTCTTGAAGCACTAACTATACAGTCAGGATTCCTCTTACTAACACCCCGGACAGCTAAGCTGTTTACCGGTAACCCAAAACCACAAAACCACGAAATCACAGTTTATCACGGTCCCTCACACTGCTCGGAACCAGAACACACTTTCTGTTCCTTCCCTCAGCAGCCCTGAACAAACTAACTGCTTTCTTTAAATACCCTGCACCTGGCTCTAGTTTGCCAGAAAGCATGAGAGTGACCCAGCTGCGATGTGGAAAAAGGTTTTGTGGTCAGATGAGACCAAGACAGAGCTTTTTGGCCAAAACTCAAAGCACTATGTGTGGCGCAAACCTAACACTGCCCATGCTTCAAAACACACCATCCCTACAGTGAAGTATGGTGGTGGCAGATTCATGCTGTGGGAATGCTTCTCATCAGCAGGGACTGGGCATCTTGTTACAACTGAAGGAAGAATGGATGGCGCAAAATACAGGAAAATACTGCAAGAGAATCTGCTTCAGTCCGCTAAAAAACTGAAGCTTGGGAGGAAATTCACCTTTCAGCAGGACAATGATCCCAAGCACAAGGCCAAAGCAACATTGGAGTGGCTCAAGAACAAAAAAGTCCTACAGTGGCCCAGTCAAAGTCCTGATCTCAATCCCATTGAGAATCTGTGGCACTATTTGAAAATTGCGGTCAACAAGTGTCGTACAACCAACCTGAACAACCTGGAGCAAATCTGCCAAGAAGAATGGGCCAAAATCACTCCGACACTGTGTGCAAAGCTGGTACATACTTACCCCAAAAGACTAAAAGCTGTTATTGCAGCGAAAGGTGGCTCTACCAAATATTAATGTGTGGGGGTTACTTATGCAAGCAAGATATTTCAGTTTTTTATTTTTCTTAAAAATATTTCCCAACATAAAACCAATGTCACCTTACAATACTTGCTTTTGAGTTTGTGTTTTAAAATAAAATATCGAACAGAACGAAATTTCAATGTACCATTTGTAATTCAGTAATATGAGAGAATTGGTCAGGGGGTCTGAATACTTTTGCAAGGCACTGTATATATATATATATATATATATATATATATATATATATATATATATATATATATATATATATATATATATATATATATATATACATACATACATACATACACACACACACACACACATATATAATATAAAATGGTAAAATAGCTGGCAGAAAACCATATAGCATTCAGATTTATAACAGCCATATAAACACAAAATTGCTTAATTTGGCACTTTGTTTTATAATTTTACACCAATTGCTAAACAAAATGTGTCCTTTATTGATTTGGTGTGGCCTTGAAAATATCACAGCCAATAATTATTGGGCTGGTTGTCCCCGCATCACTTTATTGAGTAGGATGTTATTTATGAAAACTGCTGTTTTGTTATAAACTTTTCAGGTACTGAGTACTTATTAATATTGTCAAAAGCATAAAATGTAGATACAGCATTTTATATTTATAATGCTCATTAAACAGGTCAATAGCATTCATTTCCCTGAACAAATGCAGTAGTGTGTTTTATGAAACACATGGCGGGAGACATGCTTTTTCACAGGTTTGTAATTTTACTGAAGAGACATTCATTTTCTTAATTAGCACCCCAGACATGAAGGGTCCAATGCTTTGTCAATGCTTTGTTGGGTGACAACCAGACCATGGTGTTACAGGCAGGTACAGTAGCAGTCAACGCTTTGCTGAAATGGGCACAATACCAGAAAACAAAGATTGTATATGATAAGCCTCAAACTGGATGTTTAACAAAGCCAAACACATCTTCCATAATAATGCCAAGAAAACTCTCTAGTAGCAAGTGGACCAATGCATCAGTGTAGTACAGATATCTCCACCAGGTAGAATATAAGAACATAAGAAAGTTTACAAATGAGAGGAGGCCATTTGGCCCATCTTGCTCATTTGGTTGTTAGTAGCTTATTGATCCCAAAATCTCATCAAGCAGCTTCTTGAAGGATCCCAGAGTGTCAGCTTCAACAACATTACTGGGGAGTTGATTCCAGACCCTCACAATTCTCTGTGTAAAAAAGTGCCTCCTATTTTCTGTTCTGAATGCTCCTTTGTCTAATCTCCATTTGTGACCCCTGGTCCTTGTTTCTTTTTTCAGGCTGAAAAAGTCCCTTGGGTCGACACTGTCAATACCTTTTAGAATTTTGAATGCTTGAATTAGGTCGCCACGTGGTCTTCTTTGTTCAAGACTGAACAGATTCAATTCTTTTAGCCTGTCTGCATAAGACATGCCTTTTAAGCCCGGAATAATTCTGGTCACTCTTCTTTGCACTCTTTCTAGAGCAGCAATATCATTTTTATAGCGAGGTGACCAGAATTGCACACAATATTCAAGATGAGGTCTTACTAGTGCATTGTACAGTTTTAACATTACTTCCCTTGATTTAAATTCAACATTTTTCACAATGTATCCGACCATCTTGTTAGCCTTTTTTATGGCTTCCCCACATTGTCTAGATGAAGACATTTCTGAGTCAACAAAAACTCCTAGGTCTTTTTCATAGATTCCTTCTCCAATTTCAGTATCTCCCATATGATATTTATAATGTACATTTTTATTTCCTGCATGCAGTACCTTACACTTTTCTCTATTAAATGTCATTTGCCATGTGTCTGCCCAGTTCTGAATCTTGTCTAGATCATTTTGAATGACCTTTGCTGCTGCAACAGTGTTTGCCACTCCTCCTACTTTTGTGTCGTCTGCAAATTTAACAAGTTTGCTTACTATACCAGAATCTAAATCATTAATGTAGATTAGGAATAGCAGAGGACCTAATACTGATCCCTGTGGTACACCGCTGGTTACCACACTCCATTTCCTCTAATCAGTACTTTCTGTT
Source organism: Polyodon spathula (assembly GCF_017654505.1). Classification (NCBI taxonomy): domain Eukaryota; kingdom Metazoa; phylum Chordata; class Actinopteri; order Acipenseriformes; family Polyodontidae; genus Polyodon; species Polyodon spathula. The sequence continues at coordinate 45,423,565 of NC_054541.1, read as the reverse complement.
TTCTACATGTTAACCACTCCCTAATCCATGTACATGTGTTTCCTTGAATCCCAACTGCGTTCAGTTTGAGAATTAATCTTTTGTGCGGGACTTTGTCAAAAGCTTTCTGGAAATCTAAATAAACCATGTCATATGCTTTGCAATTATCCATTATCGATGTTGCATCCTCAAAAAAATCAAGCAAGTTAGTTAGACACGATCTCCCTTTCCTAAAACCATGTTGACTGTCTCCCAGGACCCTGTTACCATATAGGTAATTTTCCATTTTGGATCTTATTATAGTTTCCATAAGTTTGCATATAATAGAAGACAGGCTTACTGGTCTGTAGTTACCTGGTTCAGTTTTGTTTCCCTTTTTGTGGATCGGTATTACGTTTGCATTTGTATCGGAGCATCTCGTTAGCCTTTTTTATAGCTTCCCCACATTGTCTAGATGAAGACATTTCTGAGTCAACAAAAACTCCTAGGTCTTAATACAAAAATGACTACAAAAGATTTAGAAGTGAGTAGTTTTTCGAGATTTATGATTATACTATAAATTTAAATCTCGAAAAACTACTCACTTCTAAATCTTTTGTAGTCATTTTTGTATTACTTTAGTACAAATACATGTTAATTTGGATTCACATGTTGTTTTTTCTGACTTTATGTGAACGAAAAGACACAAGTGCCCGTTTTCTCATTGGAAATAGTGATATTTTGAAATGTACCTGTCCTGGTCACAAAAGCAAAGTTTGTGGGGAATAATAGCCATTTTCTATACTTTTGAGGCATAAGCAATTAGGACATTACACGTACTACCCAGGAACAAAAATTGTGTTACACAGTGATCATCCCACAGATGACTCCAATTCAGTCAAGCATGTATGCAAAAAAGGAATACAGTAATGCATATTTAAAACAACCAAGAAACAGTGTCCTTCACCTTAAAACTCTTTGCTCAGATGATGTGCTTTACTAAATCTAACAACAAGATTACAGCATGCTTTTGCTGTGCATCTAAATAAAAAAATAAAACATTGCTTGCTTCTTCCTGTCTTTTTGAAATTACAATTTGTGATGTTATTCTGAAGATCTGTGCGCTGGTTACTATGGATAGCTCAATCCCATTGATATAATTAACTGTCCTTATAGTAAAATGGGCTCTGCCCTCCTCTCCTCACATTTCCCTATGAGTATTTGCCCTATGCCACTGTGTCCACATTCTGAGCACTTTTTGCAATCAATAAAGCCCAGGAACATCAAAGACTCCTAAGCAAGACCCTGGATCCTATCAGAACAGTGTACCTGGGAGGAAAGAAGTTTGTGTTTTTCAAAACTTGTCTGTCTTTCCTAAGCTATATTTGGGAGACATGAGTATCTACTAATTAAACTGCTCAAAACAAATAAATAAATGTGGTTAAGAATTCCGCACGGTTACAGCAGACATATAATTAAGAAACTTAAGCAGTGGAATCAGTTTGAATTCCAGCAGCAGCGCTTACTATTCCTGGTGTCCAGGCTACCTCTGTCAGTCAGTTAGGTGTAGTGTCCCACTGTGTTTAAATATCGAAAAGCTACATCTCTAAAAGCCAACAAATAGAATCAATCATTTGAGATGTTATGAGATGCTCAGCCTTGCTACACACGTGTTTGGCAGTGCAGATCAACTTCATTATTCTAAATTGTAATAAAGTGAAAATAACTGTTATTATATATCAATAACAGTTGCCAACCCATTTGTTGAGATTAGGACTTTAAGGCTTGGCTCCATTCCAGAAGTTCCAAAAGGGTAGATCTGAACCATACATCTACTTCCTCAGGACAAACCCAAACTTCCTGGTCTTAAAACACAAGCTATAATTACTCAAAGTAGTCCATAAGTGCCTGAAATATTAGACATACCCCATCTTTCTTGTCTGCAAGAAAATAGCCAATTTAATGCAATACAACCCATTGGCTAATCTTTTCTTCCAACATACTTAGAAACTGGCTTCCTGCCAGAATCATTTCTTGATAATTTGACCTACATACGTTGTAGCTCAACTGTAACTACGTCACAAAGTGTTTAAACATAATGATTTCAACTGCACATCTAACAGGGTTAATGTTATCTAATCAATGAGGATTGCTGCTCACCGATACATTGGGCAATATTGTCAAATCTTGCAGTGGGCCGACACATTCTGGGGTTTGCAAAGAACAGCTATACAAGCAGACTACATTATACAACACTGATTTCAATGCAAAAAAAAAAAAAAAAAAAAAAACGGATGCTGTAGATTCGTAGATCACATGGTTTTCATAAAGGAGTGGCCACACTTGATGTTCAGGCTATTCAAACTAGTAACATAGGATCTTATTACTTCTATATCTAAAAAATAAAAATACACCTATACACAAATTACCAATCTGTTTTGAATTTAGTTTGAATTAATTCTAAATCATAATATAGTTTTAATTGATCCCCCCCCCAATCGCTATATATTTTCTAGAATTAAGTGCCTTATATTGTTATAATGGAATCATTTTCATTACATTTGAGTTTATTTCTGCCATGATTGAGGACTACTTCAAGCAATAAGAAAACACACTAATTATTATTACTCAAGATTAACATAAATGGAATAAGAGAACAAAGTAGAGGAGTTTCCCCCCAAACATACAAACCCGTTACATTAAGTAATGATTTAACTGTAACCAAGGTTGCTGTTTGTTTCCATGGAAACTCCTATTACTAGCAATCCATTTCTATTAAAATCACTAGATACACTTTTTTTTATAATGATGAAATGCTGTATTTTAAGACTGCAGTCCTCATCTTTTGAAATATTGAGTAAATACATATCTGAACAACACAGTTTGGTTTTAAAACAGTATTATAAAAAAAAAAAAAAAATAACAAAATGTAATTACACAGCAACATCCTAATTAAACTAATCTGACTCTCTTCCCTGCAAAATAATAGAGTGGCTAACTACCCATCTGAGCCTCCAATGTGAATTGCAAGATGTGCACAGGAAATTGCCACAGGTTTAATCCATAATACAACCCTGAAGAATCAACTTCCAAACCCATAAGCAAATGCACAAAAGACAAGAAACTGTGGAAACAAAGAGAGACACCGGGAGAAGAGGATGAATAAATCATGAAATTACTGCTAACGTATCAGCTTACGAAATGTAAAATAAAGTTTAGACATCGTATTAACCTTTTAAGAACGATATTCCATCCAGCACAGCCTTTGTTTAAAGCCTCTCACTTTTTTCCATTAGAAGTCACTGGAGGAAGCGATGACAGAAATGATTACTAACATTGATTCTGCCCCACAAAATCAAATAGAACAATGATTGTTTAATGCTAAGTATATATTGCTATACTTTTAAACTATTTTGTGACTGATTAATTGATTTCCCCTAATACATGACAGCATATTGTATCAGTCAAAAGGAAGGGACTCAGTGTACTGTGTTTGTTTGTACCCTCCATCTTGCTCATGCAATAATGAGAGGACTGTGGCACCCAACACTTGCTGGTAAGCTGCTATGTACTGTATACTGTGAAATCAAATGCTTTTTGTATCAGTTAGATACAAATTAAAACAATCGTAAAAGCAAATGTTACTTCACCTTCTCTAGGAATACATTCACCAAAACAACCAATATAACATGTTTATTGGCTACCATTAAAGTACAATATACAAAGTTCAGAAGTTGGGCATCCTGTTGTCATCTTGACTTCATCTTTGAAGTTCACATCATTAATGCCACCCGGGTTTCTTTCTACCACCTTCGGAGAAAAGCATGCTTTTCTTGATGGCTTGAAATGTAATACTGCTGTTGTAGACAAAACTGTCACACATCATGCATACATGTACAACATATCTACTGTTAACCCCTTAACGGTACATTCAAATTATACATGGGGTATTTAGCTACTGTATTTCTTTGATACAATAAAGTTGCTGCTGTAACGACTTGTGTTGTGGGGTGGTAGAAAAGGCTTTGAGAATATCTTTTGCTAACATAAAATGCCTATTACAGTACATGCAAAACTCGTGTCCCTATAGAGACATAAAACCAAGTCAAATTATTAATTTAGCAAATATGCCATGTTAGGGTTAAAAGTTCTATGTATCATGTTTATCTTTTTTAGAATGTATTTATCAATTATTTAATTTGACTGGTTTACTGTACCTTGGCTGTTAATGTCAGCAACGGACAACCAGTGGATATCTTCACTGTGACCCTGTGGTGCATTACTGTGCTGTAAAAGGCACCACACTGCTTCTATTGCTAAGTCTTTCCTCTTTCCACTCTGCACAGATAACATGACTGTTTCACTTTAGTTTACTGCTGTTCCTCCACAGGTTTTCAACTGAACAAATCAAAGAAAAAAAAAATACAACTGGATTCCCCAGCTTTCAGACCATAAAGCTTGTACTTGGACTGAAAGGCTTATACTGAAACGATATACTGCCGAGTGGCAGCTTGTAACTAACTGAGGTTAGCTATTGTATTGTTTCAGTAAAAGCAATTTTTTTTTTTTTTTTTTTTAAATCACAAAATCTACAATACCCAATCTGACAATATACTCTACCCTTTGCTGGTTTGTGGGGAATTGGTTACCCATTTCATCCCATTCAGACTGCAGTAAATATCTTAATGTCTCAGAATAGATGCCAGCCAACCTCTCAAATACATGCAAATAATTTTAATAAGCAATACAACTTACAAATGCAGTGGATCCCAAAGGGGGTGGGGAATTTATTTGCATAAGCCATGTTATCCAAATACTACCAATGATGAGCAGATGGGTTTGGGATAGACAGTATTTATTCTACATCCTATCCCCTGAAATTGGTTTCTGCTCCTTTTTTCAAAACCCAGGTCTACTTTAAAAGCTGATTTTAGGGATGTGCTGATACAATTTCTGTTACCTCTTAAAAGTGGGATTTTGTATAGAGATTATCCATTTACTTTCTCACAGTTGCAGAGGGCAGAAATTACAGTTGCATGCCCCCCTAGTGGTCATTTCTAAAACCATCTCAAGAACCACTCCCTGTATTTGAAAAACAGCATTACTGTAGTTAGAAAGCTGGGTAAACAATGATCTAGGCAGCAAAAACAATAGAGAATTAAACACACACAAACTAATATTAGGATTTTAAAACAAGTAAAAAAATTCCTGGAAATGTAAATGGTTTAAAACTAAAGTATTCTTAAGTACAGATAAAAAACCTGTAAAGTGAGGTTTTGAGAAGTTTGGCCTGCCTCAATTATCCCGTTCACATAATCTGCAAGACATTTTCTTTATCATTCTAAATAATGCTTGAAGCAAGCAGACAACTGACTCGCAGTGTCCTGCTGCACCTGATGTACCACATATGCTATTACTGTGGGGCTAAGCTTGGGGAAGAAAAACAACACAAAAGTACCAAGCCAGACTGTAATACCCATTCTGTCTAACCCAACACGCACTACTACTAAAGATCTTAACATTTTTTCATATTTCTGAAGATCCATTTGATTTTTTTTTTTTTTTTGGAGCATCAATATCTCATTGGTAAATGTATCAAAAAAATATTAAATAAGCTGCAGTGTTTGAATGGCTTCCTGAGCTGGTTTTAGAAAACTTCTGTACAGTATACAGTCAGCACTCACATATCCGACCCTATACAATTTTGACTTCAGAGACAGTTAAAACGCGTGTGACGCATTTCTGACTATTTCACTTTGGCCCATTCCAACCCTTGTATCTTTTTTGTGTTCGCATGAAAACTGACAATATCGAAAATCCATATCTGAAAGGACTGTGTTTTAGAATAGGTAGGTTACCATTACTGTACAGGTTTTGTTGATACAGTACTATATTTTTAACAGAAGTAGTATTTTAATTCATAACGATACTATTCTGAAAATATCACTAGCCAAAACTAAAGACACAACATATTAGCAGTAATACAGTACATACTTTTAAATCCTGTACGTATTGTAGCAGTATGTAAAATTTCCCATCAATGACCCAACAGCAAAAGCAAATCAAAATGTTACCCAGTCACAGTACTACATAAAATGCAATGCAATTTAGCAGAACCAAAAGATTAAAAAAAAAACACAAAAAACAATTAAAACAGTATCCAAAGTCAGTATTCAAAATTGCAGAATACAGTGTGACTCGATAAGGCCCTAATGTCACAATTCACTTGCAAATGAAAATGCACAAAAGCAACACAAGATCACAGATTTGTTTTAAAAAGAATCGCAGTATCTAAAACTGTTATGATTCACTTGTACATTACCATTGCTTGTCTCTTCACTTTGTTTTGGCTGCATTTTCGTTAGGTGAAACTGAAGGAAGAGCTGTGTAACTGCAAAATATAAAAGACTGATCTGGCATTAGAGAGAATTAAATTACTATATATATATATATATATATATATATATATATATATATATATATATATATATATATATATATATATATTGTGGGGATGCCACTACCATCACTGTATGAAAAGAAAAGCGGCTGTCATTTTTTTAATTGCCAAAGCAGCGTTTAAACTTTAAGCCTAGATAGACAATTAGTGTCTGGCTGCTGTACATTGGCAGCTGCCAAGATGGATCTCAAGAACCATCTGCAGCGAACACGTTCATTGTAAACACAGCTGTACTTACAGTATAAGTTACAGTAATACTCAATTATACTTAATTATAATTTATACACAGACACATCTAAAATAGTGTAGCACGCACGGAGGTAGGCAGCAGCAGGGCTGGTAGGTGACAATCACACACGAAGACATAAGCCCGATATATGCTCCTTGCAAAGGAGTTAGCTCTTTTATACAGCGGTATCGGCACTATTCTTTAGTGCGAGAGGTCCCGGGTTTGCGCCAGCTCTCCGCCTGTGTGTGGAATGCCTTGCTCTGTGTGATGCGCCTGTCTGCGTTACCCAAGATCGCTACAATATAATAACCATAATACTGTAATGCTTTAGAAGTCTGGTGATGGGTTTTATCAATAAGCGGATACATGAATTTACTCAATTCTTCTTCTTAAGGCTGGGATTTTGTCACGGGTGATTTTTGTTCACATGTCTGAATAATGTTAACATATTTGAAATTACATACTGCTTTGTAGTTTTCCATATAATTAACAAAAAACTGTCAAAAAAATTGAAAAATGTGACATTTTGAAATCTAGCATGAACTACTATACTACTATTTTGGCTTCCGATAGACTTTTGCAATATAATTTTTAGGTAAATTTGATTACATGATGTTACATAAAATATCTAAATTATGTTCATATAGGCTTATTTTTGTTTTTTTAAATTAAATGTCTCAATCCTAAAATTCTAGGTGATGCAAAACTTTTGGCCATAGCTGTACACAGCACCTTAAAGGGTACATAAGGACATTTTTATTTTATTGTGTTACATGTGTGTTGCTACAACTATTTACGTAAAGAACTACATTTCCCATTACCCTCACTGGTAAATCCATCTCAGTTACATATGTGAGCAAGAGGATAAAGGTCCTTATGTACCCTTTAAGGACCTGACACTACAAAAAACCAAACAATCTTGAACACCAGGCTGTATGCAAGAAAAATGCACACAATTCTACTTTCACTTCTCACAAGCGCAGGGACACTGGCTTGTTTCCTGTCGTTTAGCTCAACCTCTCCAGTTTGGCAGGTGTTCTATCAGTGTTTTTTACCCACAATGAAAGGTTAACTCCCAATCACACTACAAATTATCTTTCTACTGGGATTAAGTGGCTCGTATTCATGGCAGCAAGCCATACTGTATACAGTATGTGTTTACACCAACTGAACAAGAGATACAAAAAAGTGCATAACTAACCAGCAACATTCAGGTACGATAAAGCCGTAGGAAACTGTGCAGCCAGCTTACACAATGAATAAACAGATCCAGTGCGAAATGGCCTGTAGTGGTACTTGTTACCCAGAAATGGAACTATCTGGAAGTGTCCTTGAAAAAGAAAAACACAACAATGTGTCTGATTAGGCAATTCAAGCTTTATATCTTGTTTTCACTGGTTTATTAAAAATGCCATCTGCGACCTTCAAATGACATCATATAGGCTGATCCATTTCAATTTTAGGTGTGATTTATTTGGCTAATATGTTCTTTAAGTTCCAGTTAGTCTGGCTTGATTAGCTGGGTAGCTGCACAATGTTATTCTGATAAACAAAAATGTCCTGTTTAGGTACTAATTCAAATGTGTGGATGGTTGAAAATTAAAAACGTACAAGGTGGTAAAGTAGATTAAACAGGTTGCAGTGCACTATTCAGGAACTGTCATGTATCACTGTACTAAGGTATAAAACGGTAAGTCTTTGTTTGGCTATGTTACATCATAATTGGTGCTTAATTGACCTTTGTGAAGTAATGAAGCACTATTTTATTAAGTTCAAGTTGCTGTTTTTTGTCATTTCTGATTCAGCTGGAGATTTTAAGTCCAATCTTGTCGCTCACCTCTTTTAAAACAGCTATTTGCTAAAACACTGCTGATGCTAACAAAGAATGGCACAGTAGATTAGCATTTAGAATGTACCATAGGGAATGCCAGACAGACCAAGAACAAACAGAACCAGCAACCTTTGTTACTGTGACAGCTTTCTTTGTACATTCTAGGCAGCATGTGAACCACTACAACTTGCCATTCACAGCAACAACAAAATAAGCTGAACAAAATGAGACTACCAATAACATAAATACAACTATAACTGCCACCGGTGGTGTTTAAATCTGCAGTATTCATAAACATGGTTTTATCAGAATATGCTGCCCCTTAATATTTTGCATCATTACACCAGTACCAAGTATTCAGTAATTGATCATATTATTACATGAGTATAGGAGGTCACTCTCAACGTTTATCATAAAGTTCTCACATTAAAAGAAATATTCTCCCAACGCTTTAGAGATGACCCATGATGACCAGTTGAGGTGTGAAACCTGTACTGTGTGTGCAGGTGTACAGCATAATGTGCAATGTCATCTTTGCATGGTTCAGAACTCTAAAAAAAACAATAATACAAAAATTCCCAGCACAGTAGAAAGTGAATACAACAGCTGAACGTGCAAGTAAGGCAGTTTAAGAAAACAAATACACTTTAGGTTCTGGATTGTGTTTTTTTTTTTTTTTTTTTTTTTTAAGAAAAAGCAGACTCAGGACTTTACTGAGAAGCTTTTCTCTGATTTTTGATATAAATTATGTCAACGAAGATTTTGACTTCTCAACCCCTTGTCAGCTTCAGTGTCCTGTCTTTATTCAGCCTAAACCAAATCTCCCTCGCAGGATGATTACACGGTTTAAACCAGTGAATTTCACACAAGATAATAAGTGAATAAGATTCTCAAAATCTCAGCATGGCAGCTGATTTATAAACTGTGCAGGGTGGTTAGTTTATTGTGTGTGGGTGTGTGTGTGTGTGGGGGGGGGGGGGGGGGGGGGGGGGGGGGGGGGGGGTTGAGCGAGTGTCTGATGAAGGGCTACTTCCCGATACCCGATAACAAACAAGGGTGAACTAAAAAAAAAAAAACAATTAAAAAAAAAAAAAAAACATTAATATTTGACATCCAAACACAATTATTAATTTTTTTAAGATTAATGATGCAACCTGCTGATGTAACTTAAAAAAAAAAAAAAAAAAAAAAAAAAAGATGGGGAGTAAGTAGATTCAAGAAAATGCACAGAGTCCTTTTCTTCAATCAGTTGTTAGGTTTATTGAAATATGCAGGGAGTCTGGTCCCAGGTACAGGACAAACAGATTACTCGTTCTTACAATTTTTGCATGACATTAAATAACCTTCTGTATAGATGGTCCACCTCCTCTTTCTCTGACACTTAACCAATAGCAAAGATACAACACATTATTCTGTTACCATATATTTAATTTAGTGTGTGTATGTGTCTGTGTGTGTAGTCTTGTGTGACGACCTCTGAACTCAGTGCATTCTTCAGACCCCTGGTGCCCCAAAAGGTCCATACATCTAGTTTTTGTCATCTTCCTTGTTCATATCTCTCCGTTTTGCTTGAGACCCTTTGAGTCCAGTGGCGTTATCTCTTATTCTCCCTGAGAACCTTTGGGTCCAACACCAGTCCCTGGGAGCCTTTTAGCCCCTTTATGCTTTACATTCCAAAAGTCTTAGAACAGAAGTCAAACAGTCTTAGAAGTCAAACAGTCTGCTATCTGCAATATTAGTCTCTTTTCAGAAAAGAACACCAGTATAGCTCTGCCAGTCCACATGCGTAGCAAACTGCTAATCAATTCTCGATCCATGTTTTCCAACACCTGCCATAAAACTTATTAGATGAAAAGTGAATGTAAATGCAAGTAAAAAGAGACTCTGTTTATCTTCTCAGTGAATTCCAATTCCCATGCAATCTTATAAAGACTCACGCTGACGTTAAACACTTGGTTAGCTCTGTGGGGCACCACAAAGTGAGTTCAACAAGTAAAACAATAGTAAATACTCCACACTGTACTCAAAATATACAAATCAGCTTTTAAATGATTCAAATTCTTGGTGAACCCAAGAAGAAATCACAGCAGTTTAAGTGTCATAAAATGTGATGTTTTTGGGGGGTGGGAAACACATGATTATTATACTTGGTTTCTTACCAGCACCACAGTATCCCTTTCCAGCTCTGGACCCAAAACAACTGTCATGTTTTCTTCTAAGCTGCTCAAGAAATACAATTCACTGATCAACTAAGCGATCAAGTCTTAATCCCAATCATACAACGCAAGCGAACAAATTAAAAAAAAAAAAAAAAACTTATAATGCACTAAACACTTTACAAAATTGCCTTTGGTTTAGTAATAAATTGAATCTAATTGAATTCAGTTTATAAGTAGACTTTAATAAGTAGATTAATTCCAGTCCGTGAAGCGATACATGTAGTTCTGACCATCTAAAAACTGCAGAAGAAAGCTTGAGGAAACCTTAGTGCCATGTAGGGCAGCTACATTTATCATCACTGCTACTCATGAATAGGATAATGACTACAGGCACCCACACTCTGTTTGAATCCTGATAAAGAAAAAAAAGAAAAAAAATCACAAGGAGACAGTGTTTGATGTCTTATAGTAAGACCCATTATGACTGGCCCCCAACTGCTGTGCTGTTTTATAAATCTAATTTACTCAAAATAATCCCAGACGGTTCTCCTATCCTTAATTTACAATGTTGCAAACAATGGGATACATCTCTACCGCTACGGTTTATTAATCAGCTGTAAAAACTGTCTGTGGCAACTGCCGTGCCTGTCTGGAAGAAATTCACATCACCAGCCTAAATCAGACCAGGGCACATTTTAATCAAATTGAAGACCTTTCAAGGGAGATCTAATTCTATCAGTTCTGCTCAAGGGTCTGTTGAAATGCGTATCTCTGTCAGTCATTAACTTAGATCTGTCTTTGTAAAAAGAATTGAATCAGAAAAGTTAATGATGTAACCCTCATCATCCTCTGTGTGTTCGGTTATCAATTACTGCAGGAGGGGTTATTCGCAATGAGGCAGGTGGTACTATACAATAGGACAAGGCAGACATCCTGGAGGAAGTTGCAGTTAATTGAAATGTTAATTGAAATTGAGTGTTACATATGTCACAACAGGTACAGCTCATAACTATGACAATTCACTGCACAGTACTTTGGACCCAACCAAATTAATGACCTAAACTATACCTCAAAGTTCAGCTGTACTATAAATATTGCTGTTACTTTGATTTAAAAAAAAAAAAAAAAAAAAAAAAATGTTAAATGCCTGTTAAATGTCGAATTCCCCAAAAATCTGAGTTTGACAAAACGATAAAACAAGTCTGTTTTTATTTTCTTACAAATAATTATAATTTAGAAATGATCTCTAGTTTCTACTGTCTGTCCTGTCTCTGTTCCACTGTGAATGGCTGGCGGTCGCTGTCATTCATTTGAGTGTTCCCTTAGTACTGCAGTTTCACACACTAGAATTCTCTCATTCGTTTAAATGACTGCTAATCATCAAGACTTGCCCTGACTCTGCATTTTCATTGGCCAGCTCATTCGATGTTCCTGTGAAATTAGCAGGTCTATGTGCAGGTAACGTGTAATCAAACCTTTTCCTTAACGTGTACGGTACAATTACTTTTATTTAAAAATGGGCCGAACAGGAAGACACTTGAAAAGCATAAAGGTCTATTTTCGCCTAAATGTAACATCTCCAAAACACAATATAGCCTAGAAAGGGAAGCAATACAGATCAATAATGCAAAAACAGAATGAATGATTTTTCAGTATAGACTGATTACCTACAATAGGATTGCTACAGCAATAGCTTTTGGTGGTTTTCAGGTATTCGAAAAGAAATGCACAGGTACACACATAAATCACGCAATCAGTTTTGAACATCAATTGCAAATAATGAATGTTCTGGAAAATAGCCTTTGTGAACAATACTGTTTTGGTTAATACTGCTGAAGCATTACGTAAAATGAAATAATAAAAACAGATCCTGTCCAATTAGACTTTACACCCATCTTGATAACATGATAACCTAAATTGCAATGCATGCAGCATATTCTCAAGATGGACAGAGATACAGGTAGATCATAGAAAAGTGAGGGAAAATGCCAGAGAGACCTTTCTACAGCTTTTATCTAAATGGATGACATGTCACAGACTTGGTAGATTATTGCAGTACAATTTCATAGACCAGGATTAAAAAATGATTGAAGCTCAAATCACATCCTTCCAGTCCTTCTCTTCTATGATTTGTAAACTTATTTTCCATACAGATGTCAGACGTATTGCACACCTCACACTTGTACATAGCATAGTTTTTAACACCACTGATACAATGAGAGGGGAAAAAGAAAACTCCAAAACAGTTTTGATACAGCACATCACAGATTCAACAGCGGTTGCTTAATATGACTTAATCAAACTGGCACTCATGTATCCTTACCAAGAGACTGGAAAACAAATAAAATAGGAGTAGAAAGCAAACAAGACTTACAGAAAAGGGAAGCAAGCCAATAATAATAATAATGATGGATTACTGATGTTAAAAAAGCACACAATTTGGATCAAACGACCATGTAATCACACCAGCATGTTGAACAGTAATAAGAAAAAGGGCAACAGGGCAGCACACAGACAATTTAAAACAATTAAGTTGAGCACAGTCCAATATAATATATACATGTTTGTTGTTGTTGAGAGCTACCAGCAGTGCTGGAGTACAGCAGTCAGAACGGGTCCCTTTCAATTTTTGCTCCCTATCGAACCTCCATGAATGCAAGAGGTTGAAATGAAAAGCCCCACTGCTGGCTCTGATATACTACTACTACTGCTTGTAAAACTGTTGGCTTTGATACACTACTGCTCGTAACACTGCTGACTGATATACTACTGCTCGTAACACTGCTGACTGATATACTACTGCTCATAACACAGCTGACTGATATACTACTGCTCATAACACTGCTGACGGATATACTACTGCTCATAACACAGCTGACTGATATACTACTGCTCATAACACTGCTGACGGATATACTACTGCTCGTAACACTGCTGACTGATATACTACTGTCCTTACCACTGCCGAGCTCCGATATACTACTGCTCGCAACACTGCTGAGCTCCGATATACTACTGCTGGTAACACTGCTGGGCTCCGATATACTACTGCTGGTAACACTGCTGGGCTCCGATATACTATTGCTCGTAACACTGCTGGGCTCCGATATACTACTGCTCGTAACACTGCTGACTGATATACTACTGTCCTTACCACTGCCGAGCTCCGATATACTACTGCTCGCAACACTGCTGAGCTCCGATATACTACTGCTCGCAACACTGCTGAGCTCCGATATACTACTGCTCGCAACACTGCTGAGCTCCGATATACTACTGCTCGCAACACTGCTGAGCTCCGATATACTACTGCTGGTAACACTGCTGGGCTCCGATATACTACTGCTGGTAACACTGCTGGGCTCCGATATACTATTGCTCGTAACACTGCTGGGCTCCGATATACTACTGCTCGTAACACTGCTGACTGATATACTACTGCTCGTAACACTGCCGAGCTCCGATATACTACTGCTCGCAACACTGCTGAGCTCCAATATACTACTGCTCGCAACACTGCTGAGCTCCGATATACTACTGCTCATAACACTGCTGACTGATATACTACTGCTCGTAACACTGCTGACGGATATACTACTGCTCGTAACACTGTATATACTACTGCTCGTAACACTGCTGACTTATATACTACTGCTCGTAACAATGCTGAGCTCTGATATACTACTGCTCGTAACACTGCTGACTGATATACTACTGCTCGTAACAATGCTGAGCTCCGATATACTACTGCTCGTAACACTGCTGAGCTCCGATATACTACTGCTGGTAACACTGCTGGGCTCCGATATACTATTGCTCGTAACACTGCTGGGCTCCGATATACCACCGCTTGTAATAAGAAAATCTTTAGGAACCAGAAGAGGTCGCTTAGACCAGGGGTGGCCAACCGGCGGCTCTTCCGGTCAAAATGCGGCTCTTTGAACTTCCCATATATAGCTCTGGAAAAAATTAAGAGACCACTGCAAAATTATCAGTTTCTCTGGTTTTACTATTTATAGGTATGTGTTTGGGTAAAATGAACATTTTTGTTCTATTCTATAAACTACTGACAACATTTCTCCCAAATTCCAAATAAAAATATTGTCATTTAGAGCATTTATTTGCAGAAAATGACAACTGGTCAAAATAATAAAAAAAGTTGTCAGACCTCGAATAATGCAAAGAAAATAAGTTCATATTCATTTTTAAAAAAACACAATACTAATGTTTTAACTTAGGAAGAGTTCAGAAATCAATATTTGGTGGAAAAACCCTGATTTTCAATCACAGCTTTCAGGCGTCTTGGCATGCTCTCCACCAGTCTTTCACATTGATGTTGGGTGACTTTATGCCACTCCTGGTGCAAAAATTTAAGCAGCTCGGCTTTGTTTGATGGCTTGTGACCATCCATCTTCCTCTTGATCACATTCCAGAGGTTTTCAATGGGGTTCAGGTCTGGAGATTGGGCTGGCCATGACAGGGTTTTTGATCTGGTGGTCCTCCATCCACATCTTGATTGACCTGGCTGTGTGGCATGGAGCATTGTCCTGCTGGAAAAACCAATCCTCAGAGTTGGGGAACATTGTCAGAGCAGAAGGAAGCAAGTTTGCTTCCATGATAACCTTGAACACTACGCCAGAGATGGGTGTGGTTAATATTAATCTCAAATGGAACAGGAAGGTGAAGAAACCAAACCACTACATTTCACTAGTGAAGGTCAAGGTACAGCAGCCTAAACCATTGCCTGTCAAATTAAAGAACATTTTCATTTTAACACAATTCTAGCAAAAAAAATACAAATCGTTAGTAGCTTAAAATGTCATTTTAATTACTTTTGTTATATTTTTCTTTATTTTTGGATGGTGTTTGCAATAGAGGGGTTTGGGGTTCTGTTGTTTAAGTTATTCCTGACAAGCTCAAAGCCAGATAAGTCAGATTTAGAAACCAGTATTATAATGCAAGTGTAATAATTCAATATGGGAACAACAAACCCCAGAAGTACTCAAATTAGATTGCAAGCAAGAGAAAGAAAAAAAAAGAAATTAAAATTTAAAAAACACATTAAAATCACACTTGAAGCTTAATATTAAGCATAGCTGCAGTACAGTTAATTGCAGTTCAAACAACCACAAACAGCAGCATGTGCAATAGACACTTATATTACTTGGTGATTACAGCAATTACCTAAACTGGCCTCTATTAATGCCCCCAAGGAAAGAATTATACTGACTCACATATACATGTGTAAACAAGTCTTTCTTATGCTAGTGATTTGTTAAAACTAAATACAGCAAGATGGTTTTTGAACTGTGGATGTATTGAATAGATTTACCTATAGTACAGACAAGAATCACACTCAAAAATAAAACATTTTGTGAATCCACGCAGCAAGAAACTCAATTTTAAGCACTTGTGTAACAAAACAGCCTGACTGAAAAGCACATGAGTGGAAATTATCTTCCTGTAAATAGCAATAAAGCAGGGCTTGCTTGTTACTTCAGGGGTGTGCTGGACCAATAGTTTTCATTTTCTCTTTCTTTATCCCCAGAGAGCGAGGGAGATCAATCCTGGCACTCTCTCACAAGAGCAAAGACAAACAGAACAGGGATGATGAGGTTCACTCCACATGGTGTGGAAATGCACGATTATTGTCAGCGAGCTTTGGGAAGAAAGTCTGGGCCTTTTCCATACATTACACAATCTGCTAATTAGATTATGAACATAAAAATCAGTAACACTCAATGTGTTCACTCGCCACCTCATTATGGAACGAATTCCCTGACAGGCAGCAAGCTGGACTAAATAGCGAATAAGCCATAGAGAGGAATCCAGTGTCGGAATACAGTACTAATATGTTTAGATGGGATACAGCATGGTTAAAGTTGCAGGGTGACCTTTTACCCGTGGAAATATCTGCTGTCAAGTGATACTGAAGTACCAAAAATCTTTACTGATTTAACACTACCAATTTGGCTCATTAATTATTTAACAGGTGTGTGACAGGATTGAAAGGAGTCCCTGTCGTAATTTGCCCTCCCGACCACTGGCAGCGCTGTGTAGGGTTGACCGTGATTGGATCTGGAGGCTGAATTCTGACCATGCAGGAAGTTCCGGGTCAGGCGGCCATCTTGGCCCAAGGTAGAACCATGCGGCCGTCGGGTCCCATCACTGCAATCAGCTGTGCTGTTCTTGTTGATTGGCTGACGTGGGGCAGAGTGCTGATTGCAGGGGTGGGACTGGGCAGTATTTAAGCAGTATGGTTTTGCCATTCGGTCTCCTGGGCTGAACTGAAAACACATGCTGTTCTTGTTGTGTTGCTTTTATTCACTGCTGTTATTCACAGAAGCTTGAAAACCTTGGACACTGTGTTGGATTACCGGAGTGAGGAACCTAGGACTGGCCATTAATCTGTGAAAGGGAGCTAAGAAGCGGTGAGAGGAAACCCACCGCAGTACCACAAAAGAAACCCAGTGCTTCCTTTGTTGTTATTTATTTTGTAACCGTGACATTTTTGTGTTTACTCTTTTTATTTTCAAACCTGAGTTTACCACTGCTGGTATTCCAGATGGTTTTCTTGTTTATTTTTTGCAATACTGGACTGTTCTATTTTTATTATTTTTGTAAAATAAAACCCTGCCCTGATACCATTGATGATACAGGGCTCTAAGGACTAAACTCCATCTCCGGCTCCTGTGTGCTGTCATTTCTGGTCCTTCCCAAAACCTCCACCCACTACCCTCCCACAGGGTGTTACCTGGACGACAACCCACTCTTTGTCACCTCCTGCACACTGTTCAGTTCCATCCAGCTTGAGTGGGAGAAGTACAGGCATGGAAAAGTACAGAGCAGTTTAGAAGCAGTAAGGAGAAATTGCATCTTTAATTGCTTTAAATCAGAAAACGCAGGACATTGGGGAAACACAGCAGCAGCTCAAAGTCAAACAGCCGTGTGTGTTTTTCTGATAACAAACAAGCTGAAACTCGGAGCAGCTGATTCAAATTCAGCGCCATTCTGAGACACAGGCGAGGGGAGGAGCCAACAGCACAGCAGAACAACGCACTTAAACGAGGCAGTCTTCCCAGCGACAGCGAGTGGGAGAAGTACAGGCGTGGAAAAGTACAGAGCAGTTGGAAAGCAGGTTGACGGCTGCAGAAGACACTAAACTTCAAAAAAAAAAAAAAAAACCTCAACATGGTCTTCAAGCCAGTAATCTGCGACTCCTGCTTGATGTGGGAAATCTGAGAAAACCCAGCGGAGCTAAACCAAGTGTGCGTAAAGTGCCGCGCGATCCAGGACTTGCATAAACTAGTAAGTATGCTAGAAATGGAGCTGGAAGAAGTGAGACAGCAACAGGATCTTGAGGAGCTGGCACACCCACAATTCATGGAAGTCTGCATCACCCCTAACAGACTGAAAGCCACCAGGGAGATAGAAGGTCAGAACAGCTGGGTTCAGGTAGGCAGAAGCAGGGAAAAAAAGAAACATCATCAAACACAACCACCAGAAATCAAAACAACCAACAAATTTGAGTCACTTCAGAATTTTGATGAGCAGAACCAACAAGAGAATGAAAGGAACAACATCCAGGACCCTATTGACAGTGGTGACCAGACAGCAAAAAGAAGGGAGGTCATGATTGTTGGGCACTCCATATTGAGAAACACAGCAAGTTCAATTCGCAGTTTGGACCCCCTTACTACAACAGTGTGCTGCCTTCCAGGAGCCTCAGTCAAGCACATCACTGAGAACGTGGACAGGCTCCTAGAACGAACAGAAGACGACCCAGTAGTAGTCGTCCACATCGGTACAAACAACATTGGAAGAGACAGACCAAAATCCCTGCAAAACAAATTCAGAGAGCTAGGAAGGAAATTAAAAGAAAACCAAAACTGTGGTATTTTCTGGTATACTACTGGCACCTTGCAAAGGACCATATGGACAGGACAAATGACCGCTTCCTAACACAATTTGTCAAGGCACCGACTAGAGGGGAGGCATGCCTTGACTTAGTCTTTTCAAATAACGAAGACAGAATAACTAAAACAGAGGTCAGAGAACCACTGGCAAACTCAGACCACAACATGGTCTCATTTGAAGTGTTTTTTAAAACCCCAAAAGTAATGACTAAAGCTAAGGTTTACAATTTTAGAAAAGTAAACTATGAAGGTATGAAACAGAGACTAAAGGAAGTAGATTGCAGTAAAATAGAGAAAACACCCACAGAAGAAGGATGGTTGTTCTTCAAAAATGTAGTACTAGAGGCGCAAAACAATTACATCCCTAAAGTAGACAAATCTAAATGTAAAACTAAATTGCCAAAATGGTTTAATAGATCAATTAAAAAAAATATTCAGCGAAAAAAGGCACTTTACAGAGCATTAAAAAAGGACCAAAAAGAAAGTACGCAGAAACAGTACACGGAACTGCAAACGCAAGTCAAAAAGGAAGTTAGAAAGGCCAAGAGAGAAATAGAAATAAACATTGCTAAGGGAGCTAAAACCAATTCCAAAATGTTTTTCCAATATTACAACAGCAAGAGAACATTCAAAGAGGAGATTAAATGTTTAAGAGATACAAATGGCAAAATCGTAGATGAAGAAAAAAAAATAGCAAATATATTAAATGATTACTTTTCAGAAGTTTTTACAAAGGAAGATACTGACATGCCCCACATGTCATCCAGTTCCTATCCAGTTTTAAATAACTTTAGCATAACTGAGGCAGAAGTGTTAAAGGGACTAGGAACTCTTAAAATAAACAAATCCCCTGGGCCGGATGAGATCCTCCCAGTAGTACTCAAAGAAATGAAAGAAGTAATTTACAAACCGCTAACCAAGATCATGCAGCAGTCTCTTGACACAGGGGTTGTACCGACAGACTGGAAAATTGCAAACGTAATACCGATCCACAAAAAGGGAAACAAAACTGAACCAGGTAACTACAGACCAGTAAGCCTGACTTCTATTATATGCAAACTTATGGAAACTATAATAAGATCCAAAATGGAAAATTACCTATATGGTAACAGGGTCCTGGGAGACAGTCAACATGGTTTTAGGAAAGGGAGATCGTGTCTAACTAACTTGCTTGATTTTTTTGAGGATGCAACATCGATAATGGATAATTGCAAAGCATATGACATGGTTTATTTAGATTTCCAGAAAGCTTTTGACAAAGTCCCGCACAAAAGATTAATTCTCAAACTGAACGCAGTTGGGATTCAAGGAAACACATGTACATGGATTAGGGAGTGGTTAACATGTAGAAAACAGAAAGTACTGATTAGAGGAAAAACCTCAGAATGGAGTGTGGTAACCAGTGGTGTACCACAGGGATCAGTATTAGGTCCTCTGCTATTCCTAATCTACATTAATGATTTAGATTCTGGTATAGTAAGCAAACTTGTTAAATTTGCAGACGACACAAAAGTAGGAGGAGTGGCAAACACTGTTGCAGCAGCAAAGGTCATTCAAAATGATCTAGACAAGATTCAGAACTGGGCAGACACATGGCAAATGACATTTAATAGAGAAAAGTGTAAGGTACTGCATGCAGGAAATAAAAATGTACATTATAAATATCATATGGAAGATACTGAAATTGGAGAAGGAATCTATGAAAAAGACCTAGGAGTTTTTGTTGACTCAGAAATGTCTTCATCTAGACAGTGTGGGGAAGCCATAAAAAAGGCTAACAAGATGGTCGGATACATTGTGAAAAGTGTTGAATTTAAATCAAGGGAAGTAATGTTAAAACTGTACAATGCACTAGTAAGACCTCATCTTGAATATTGTGTGCAGTTCTGGTCACCTCGCTATAAAAAAAGATATTGCTGCTCTAGAAAGAGTGCAAAGAAGAGCGACCAGAATTATTCCGGGCTTAAAAGACATGTCATATGCAGACAGGCTAAAAGAATTGAATCTGTTCAGTCTTGAACAAAGAAGACTACGTGGCGACCTAATTCAAAATTCTAAAAGGTATTGACAGTGTCGACCCAAGGGACTTTTTCAGCCTGAAAAAAGAAACAAGGACCAGGGGTCACAAATAGAGATTAGAAAAAGGAGCATTCAGAACAGAAAATAGGAGGCACTTTTTTACACAGAGAATTGTGAGGGTCTGGAATCAACTCCCCAGTAATGTTGTTGAAGCTGACACCCAGGGATCCTTCAAGAAGCTGCTTGATGAGATTCTGGGATCTATAAGCTACTAACAACCAAACGAGCAAGATGGGCCGAATGGCCTCCTCTCGTTTGTAAACTTTCTTATGTTCTTATGTACCTTCACACACTCAGTGTGTTATTGTGCACATCGACTCATGTCTTTCAGATTGTGTTTTCCACAATCATCTACTTGCTTCAAAACAAACATAGTCCACCCATAACTAAAGTAGTTTGCCATATCTTAAAAGACAGGGTTCTTAACAGCTAGAATGCTCTTCATTTTACACGTAGTACAGTGGACACACTATAAATGGGAATGTATACTCTCTATGCAAATAATCACGCCAACTTTTTTTTTTTTTTTCAGACAGTGAAAATTGTTTGTAATATACATTAAGCTTTACCTGACTGTCATTGAAAACATATTATATATATACTTGGGCTAAATGGATCACAAGGATTGCAAGCATTAATACAAAATTCAGCATTGTAGTTCAGCATTGTATGCAGTAGTTGCATTAAATGTTTAATTACCTTACATTAGCAACTAAAACTGATAAAAAAGAATACTCAACCACTCCATTATCATAATAGTAATCAAGTGCAGCAGTGCTTCCTTTTTTAAATAACGCCAAAGCACTGACAGCAAGATCAGTCATGTGCATTCCC
The DNA here is from genome assembly GCF_017654505.1 of Polyodon spathula. Classification (NCBI taxonomy): domain Eukaryota; kingdom Metazoa; phylum Chordata; class Actinopteri; order Acipenseriformes; family Polyodontidae; genus Polyodon; species Polyodon spathula. Next base: position 45,402,099 of record NC_054541.1, on the reverse strand, counting down.
TAGAACACATTTTCTCACTTCAAAAACCTTCACATGCAGCATTTTGCAGCAATGTTCTCCAGTTCTTAAAACAGACTCAATTTAGTTGATAAAATTTAGAAAAAATAAGGCTTTAAAAAAACCTGGGATTTTAGTAAATTAAACAAAAATTGAGAGAAAAAAATATTTCTGGAGAGCACTGTGCGGATTTTATTGAAACAAAATAACCAGTGTGTACGATCACTAAACATTTGCAGCCTTGAGGGTTCAGAAAGCCTCTGCAAAAACTTGAAAGAGTACAATAACTCAGTGTTTTAGAGGCAATTATAAAATGGCAAGACAAATGCATAAAAGTGATTGGCAGTTTTTGATCATCACAAAGCCGTACCGAGCCTAAAGACTAGATTAGCTCCAGTAGCAGACTCTCGGGATTCCAGGCAAAGGGACTCCTCACATTTCCTTTTTTAAATAACGCCAAAGCACTGACAGCAAGATCAGTCATGTGCATTCTCTAGAACACATTTTCTCAATTCAAAAACCTTCACATGCAGCATTTTCCAGCAATGTTCTCCAGTTCTTAAAACAGACTCAATTTAGTTGATAAAATTTAGAAAAAATAAGGATTTAAAAAAACCTGGGATTTTAGTAAATTAAACAAAAATTGAGAAAAAAATATTTCTGGAGAGCACTGTGCGGATTTTATTGAAATAAATTGGACAACCGCAGAAATTCTAAAGCTGTTCCAAGCAGTGAAGAACATTTGATCCTAAAACCGACATTAGCTGCCGAGTCCCCTGAACTAACTTTAAAAAGATTGCAGAAACAGACTTTACAATACCAAAGAGTACTTAGTAGGTCTCCAGGCCAGTATCAAAACCATGACCTCTTGATCAACAGGTAAGACATTCTTGTGCTGGAACTGCCCCCATACTTTGCGATCTGAAAATGTGGCTCTTCTTACCGTTTCACCCTTGTATGTATGCTAGGGTTATGTTTGTTTAGCTGGCCTTTGGGATTCCTTGCCTTGGCAGTTATGTTATAAAAAGGTTTCACAAAATCTGTATTTTTGTTGCAGTAAAATTCTCTCTGTACATAGCCACTCTACTCTAGTTCACGACCAACTTACTGACCAGAACAGAACAGCAGCAACTGTAACCAATTCTCAGGTCCCCTTGATGGTTCATGCATCATAAGATTGCTCTGCAGGGCTCCATGCTGAAGCAGCATCCTCCAGGAAACAGGAGCACGGGGCATCAACACTGAAGGTTTCAGCCAGAAGTAAAGGTCAAAGAAATGCATGAGCAGCAGGATCTTTTCTCGTAATCCTCATCACGCAATAGAATTTACCAGTATTTTTGGTGCTACTGAATATAAAAAATACAGGACAGCAGGACAACCTGACTTTCAAATTTACAGGAAGCATTACTGGAGTTCTCAATTCAGAAAGTTTAAGAACTGTTATTTATTATGTTTCTGAAGCCCAAGAATGTAAAAGGTCAAAATCAGAACACAGAATTGTTGAAAAGGTTTCTATTTGTGTGGAAACAGATCATCTAGTACATGATCTCCGAACGGTAGAGATATATCTATCTGTGAATATGACAGCGTGAGAGTCAGTCGATGCAGACAGTAAGCAAAAGGACAAGCACTTGCGGATTCGGGTCGGGTTGCAGGTCTTATTAAAGCAGGTCAGGTCACGGGTAAGACGAGAGTGTTGCAGCAGGTTGCGGGTTCGAATAGGGTTCTGTAGTAGCGGGTCTGTAAAAAAAAAAAAATTAAAAATTGGACCTGCGCAGAACTGTAGACCAGTCCATGTTCAAAATTGAGTAATAGTTGGCCATTAATGGAGGTATTTCCTGTACAATATAGGCCTAATCTATGAATTTCATAAGCCAATGTGTATTTTACCCTGCACACAGTGAATCTGAAGTCATATAATGTATTATACAGTATCAGATAAAACCTTAAAAATCACGACCCACTGATTGATTGCCATTATCAGTTGGAAGCTTTCATAAACTAACCTCCATAAACTGCCTGTATAACAGTATATTACGGAAATGTTTATGTACCTCATATGGAGAGATCCTGAAAACAAAAATGTAATTACCCTTGCATTAAAAGTGCATTGAAACACTAATTCTGGTATTTCTCTCTCTCTCTGCACTTGTAAAATAATGCTTGCTGGGGACATTTGCATAATCCATAACATGCTTACTTACCAGTGTGTACGATCACTAAACATTTGCAGCCTTGAGGGATCAGAAAGCCTCTGCAAAAACTTGAAAGAGTACAATAACTCAGTGTTTTAGAGGCAATTATAAAATGGCAAGACAAATGCATAAAAGTGATTGGCAGTTTTTGATCATCACAAAGCCGTGCCGAGCCTAAAGACTAGATTAGCTCCAGTAGCAGACTCTCGGGATTCCAGGCAAAGGGACTCCTCACATTTCCAGTGCAATCTGCACCTGACCTTTTAAGAGAAGTGCTTGTGTCGTACATTTAATCACACAAGCGTATAAAGCTTGTGTGATTACAGTAAAAACATAAAAGAATACTTACACATCTTCACCCATTATACACAGGGATATATATATATATATATATATATATATATATATATATTTAGCTCAAAGAGCCAGCTGCCCAACGTTTCGATATGTTGTACATATCTTTTTCATATATATGTGTATGTATCTTTCATATATATATACATAAAAACACCTGTTGTATACTCATTTTTGTGTACTAATATATATATATATTATATATATAATTATATATATATATATATATATATATATATATATATATATATATATATATATATATATATACACACACGTGAAAAAGGAGTATTTATTATATGCAGTCTTTAGAAGAAAGAAGTAACAAACAAACCAAAAAGTCAATTGTTTCAGCTCATATAGCTTTTAGCAGTCAGCAACTCTAATTAGCAATTAGCCAGCCACAAGACCCCCACCCCTTATGAATATTCAGAGACGTAAACAGATAACCTAAAGCGTAGAAGCCAATGAATTAAAACACCTTTCTTCAAGGGAATGTTCAGTTTCTGATTTCAACTAATCTTTGTTACAATGACACAGAAACGCCATTGCTGTTCTGTGCGATTTATTCAAAACAGTACCTCTGCTTAAAAAAAACCTTACCGGAATTCTCCGAATACAATGCAAACCTACTTGCAATCAGTCAGAGAATGGCTGTGCGTTAAAAATCGGTTGTGCGTTACACACAAGATGTGCAGTGTACATGGGTATTAGTATGCTATGCTATACATTATACAAGGAACGTTATTTATATACATTTTTTATAAAATGGAATACAATCTATACATCTACAGTACCTAACTTAATTTAACATTGATATTAGTTGGAAATGGTTGTTTAAGCCATTATCTACACGGCACATTGACTGTGCGAGAGAACACTTCAGAGGGGATCGAACTGACGTCAGAGTCAAGGATAAAAATTAATAGCAGAGATTCCACTTGTCACATAATACATGATAAAGGTACCAGTAATTTACTTTAGCAACATTGGCTATATTTACAATGAAAACAGATTGCAGCGCTATTATTCCTAAAAAAAAAAAAAAAAATGTAATGCGCCAGTGGGTGTTAAGTTATGGCAATTAAGAATGGGCTCCAAATCCATTCCATTTTCGGAGGTTATAACTACTATAATTATAGTAAGAGAAGTACCTTTGTATTAAAATACTTTCCAACAGCAGGATTCGATGAGTTGATCTCCAGGACCGTAAGTGAAGGTTTACCGGATAAGCTACTCGAGTTCTGCTTCGACATTACAATGGTTTTACCAGCGACAGTCTGGAGGCGTGTACATGTCACCTATACCCTGTTTGGAATTTCTAAAGAATGTACAATAAAAAAAGATGATTATTCAGAGAAGTATATTGTGAAATCACTAATAACTGTACGTTACAGTGTCGTGGGTAAGCACTGATGTGGCTCTGTGCCTTTTCTCTTGTTGGCCTTTTTTTTTTTTTTTTTTATACCACATTTCACTGGCTCTGCCTTGTTTGATCTGAAGTTGTGCAATAAGCATTACTTAACACTTGCAACTGGATTACAGGAGATAAGGATGTGTATTTCTGTCTCAATAAGATGAGGATTCCTCATTCAGCAAGATGATGTTCCATGATTCCATAGAACGATGTAAAACCAAACTGCCTCTGGCTTACCCCCTCCAGGCATTCTATGCTTAGCACACTCATTTCCAAAATCTAGAAGTATAGTATGATAATGGTATGATGACAAAATTCTAGAAAAATAACATTCCATTCTGAGTGCAAAGGAGTAAGCTCATCAGGAACGGTTGCTGTTTTTAATATAATTGCATTAACTTTAAACAAATATAAAATATTAAAAGGGATTCTCATGAATAATAAAGGGCAATGGTGGAGCTGGACCACCGGAGAATGAATTAACTGCAGAAAGTGTAATGGGTTGCAATCCAGACACCATTCATTGAAATGTACTATATGGTCCTAGGGTAGCAGGAATGTCTAATATGAAGAGAGCCTGTCTAAGTGCACTATTTTCACAGTGAAAGGAATCTGGGGTTAAATACAAGTAAATTAGAGAATGTGGGAATATTATTACAGCAGCATTTTAAAGAGAAACACTGTAGATTATAAATAAATAAACAATAACACCCATTGGCATCTGAGCCAATTAGGAAATTCTGGAAGTTCTCTGGCGAGAGCAATCAGAAAAGGGGTTTTGATAGAGGGACTACACAGCAAGTACACTGCAAATAGTTGCCACATTACAGACTAAAGCATTAAATCTGGTTCATGAAATATCCTGCTACTGTATATTTATTAGTTCATTTACTTACACTGTTTTGTAGCAGTAGTAGGTTAACCTGCAAGAACTGAAACAGTTGCTTAGCACAAAGGCAAACAAAAAAGCTCCCACACAGGCAGGTGTGTAATCTAATTTTATAAAACAGTGAATAGATGCGCTGCGATGAACCTTGCGTCAGCATGAAACAAAATGAGATGGAAAACCCTGATAAAATTCAGCTTGGAGAGATGAATTAACTGTCATTTTAATCTACTTCAGCGTCACACTCTCTTCCCAAGCATGCATTTCGACTAGTGGAACCCTATTAAATATACGACCCTTACCAATTTCTTACCTGAAGCATGGTTGCACTATAAAATAAGAAAAAACAGAATCAGTCTTTTAGATTTGCTCGCAGAAAAACAAACACCTTGAAAGCTACGAGCAACAACTTCTCTCACTTCAAGTTTAGGCACAATGTGACAGATCTAGCAGACATTGAGACATAGTGATATTTTGTGTAGGTTCTGAATGACCATGGAATCTGTTTCTCACAAATACTCTTGAGACTTGAAACTTGTAGCTATTTTAGACAAGTGGCCTCCATTCTAGTGACTGAACTCTAGTTCTACAGAATAAATATAGAGCAAAATATTAAACTTGTTGCTTTTTCTTCACATGCAGCCTTAGAAAAACCGCCACAACTAGTTGTTAACCTTCAAGACAACCTGCATTTTAGAGTGCTGTCGTGCAACTCTCATAAATTAACTTTTTGTCGTCCATGATTAACTTGTTTTGAGGCGTGACTTGTTTTGAGGAGTGTGTTTGATGTGTGTCAAGGGTGTTAACTTTGCTTCCGATTGGTCAGTTTCAGTCCAGTCGCGTGAAGAAAAAAAACAAAACAGAAACAGGTTCTACTTTAGCGACATGAAAGTTTCTCAAAGTGACGTCGCTCGCTACTGGTGTGGATACTCCCATTTGACTGCAGTGACTTCTAAATGATTCGTTCACGTCGCTCGCGTCCAGTGAGGATGCAGCTTAACTGGCTGTTCTACAGCAGATTCTATAAAGCACTACATGGGAACGTCTGAATAATTAATAACCCAACCACCATCGTTTGCACTGTTCAAGAACCTTTTCTAACAGATTTCAGAAACAATAATCACAAGGTTTTGTATCTGATGAATATGGGGCCATCAGTATTAATATTATTGGGTGGACAAATAACATTGCATCAGAAACTGATAAGCAACAGGCAAAGTTCACACAGTATTTTAGTGGCAGAAACAGGGCTTATTGAAGAACAGGAGGGTTTGCTCTGCTTTGTTTGCCGTATTTGTTTCTCTTTCTGCCCTAACCGCTTGAACGATATCTCTAGGGTAGGTCACTGCAGCATTGCCAGTGCACCTTGTTTTGCTGTAGCGATACACTTCTGACAAGCACAGAAACAGCTGAGGTCACCACAGCAGTGTGGTTGAATGTTCTGTTCCTATCCCACAGTGTCAGTGCTGCAAGGCCTGTAGCTGAAGCCAAGTGGAAGGACCCTTTTCCCCCACGCAGGTCATGTCTTCTGTCAACACAGATTAGTGCAGGCACAACAGTGAGTCTGCGACACTATGAGACAAGACAACGTTTCAACAGATTTCTCATACCTGTATTGCATCGCTGTAACTGTTTAGGTGTAACAAAAAAGAAAACAGTAACTGAGAATTTTAATAATTCAACTTTTTTTCTCTTTCTTTATTTCAATTGTACCTGCTTCTGCAGTATCATCTGGGGGACTGCCACAAACTAGATAATGCGATCAAGATTTTGTTGGCTAGTGTATTACTACTTTTATACAATGGCAGCACAGAGGTAATAAAGTCATTCTGAATTCCTAATTAGAACCTCACTGAACAGACAGATGGGGTAGTTGCATTGCTGTCAACAGGAAGTATTAGTAATAACCTATACCAGAGTCAAGCAACCGCAGCACTTCAAATCCAGCTTTTTGCTCCAGCCACATCCTTATTTATTACATTGAACAAATAAAACATGGAGACCAGGTCCTGAAGCACTTTCCCATTTAATCTTACCTATTGAAAAAAAGAAATCAAGCCTAGTGTGGCCAACCCCTAACCTATCCAGTAAAATCATAAAATACATAAAACAGTTGATGAGAAACAGCACTTAACACGCAGTACTTGGAAACTCTTTACACATGATTACTACAACAACTGAAACCACTCAGTTACATCAATTACTCTATAGCGGTTTTAAAATGAACAACTTGGTGGTTGACATAAAGCAATCTGCAGGTCACACTGTCCAGCTAGTACCTACAGTATACCTAAACATCCGAAATAGCATCCCTAGAAATATTTTGGATTACACACTAATGTGAAGAGCTGGTTAGAGTGGGGATCCCGTAAACAATCATTTGCAGATCAGACATGCACATGAAACCAAAAGAAACAAGGGAAATCCTGGATTGCATCGAAAATGGAATGAAATATTTTGTGTACCAGTACAGTATTCTAGTCCTTGCTTGCAGAAAACTAGGAAAAAAAAAAAAAAAAAAAAACTGTTCTGCTTAACATTTAAAATAGTGTTCAGATTGAGAAGTGGCCAAATAATTACATTTTTAAAAAGGTCTGAAAATGTATAATTTTTTTTTCTAGACACAAAAGCTACTTCTTAAAAAGGGATCATTCTGCAGGCATCTAAATGATAAATCAGACTCCTAATCACCCAGTCAAAAGAAGAGAGTGTGCGGAAGACCTGCTGAAGATAGAGTGCAACTGTGATTTAGGTCAACTGTTGGAGAAGATAACAAGTCGAGCTCTTTAAATATCTTCACACCCAATAAATTACAATCAATGTGATTTATTTCTGGTTCATGACAATGCATATGATTAATTGTTTATGCACACCACAACAAACAAACCACTGCAGAAAGGTGCGCCTTCCATATTGATGTTGTCAGCCAGTGGATCTCAGTGCATGTTAGCAGTTAACTAGAACACATAGACTAAGGGGATTCTAATGTCTGTGAGCCTGATATACTGAAGTGTTTGCGTCACATGAAATGAAAGTATTAGAACTCTGATCCAGCTCTGATCCCATGCATTTTAAATACCTTGGAATTCATAAACAGATTTTTTACTGCAAAAATGTACAGCAGCATCTGTTACCAAAAAAGCCATTTTTTATATTCCCTGGTGAGGTTTTAAGGAGATTAAAATGTTATATCAGTATTGTTCTAACTATATTGTACTATCTAGACTTAACCAGGGGCTGCTGTGGCGGCCCACAAAATGGTTTGTGGGCCGCCACTACAAAATTGAACAATTTTTAAACTCAGACATTCCTACACAATACCAACTTACAGAAACACAATGGAGTACAATTATACTGTATTTAAAAAATAAAGATTTGAATACATTACCGCTATACTGCTGCTATCGTTTTTTCAGTCAACAATGTAAAACCACACACATCTCATACAGTGCTTCACACTAACAGCAAAGATAAATAACTACTTGAATGGGTTTCATTTGCATTGCTGCCCATTACTTCTGTCTCTCAAAGAAAAAAAAAAAATTCCAACGAAAAATAAGTGCGGAAATACGCATACGGTTACTGCATAAGCATTGATTACGTATGTCCATGTGACGTTGGCTGCGTGCCTTGGAATTGTTGCCTAGCAACCACTGACAGACTGCGTGCGGTGTGAGAAAATCACTCCGGCAACACAGAAGCTGGCTGCGCAAGTGCCGAGGCGGCAGATCCAATTAATGCTTTTTTTTTTTTTTTTAAATGCAATACATTGATTAAGAAACTCAGAGGGGCCGTGGGCCCTGATCTAGACAAAGGTTTTGTATGTGTGTTTTATACCTAAATAAACATGAATAAGTGTACCCCACCCCAGTGTCCTGTTTCTGACTGGTTCAATACAAAACTAAATCACAGAAATTCTGCAATTTTTCAATTAACCAAAGCCAAAATTGGCAGATTCTCAAGATAATAACAAATATGGGCTTATCAGGGTCTCTCAATTTGTATCACTTGGCGGCTTCTGGATGCCAAGTATCATCTCCTGGTTCTACCGCCCCGGCCCAAAAAAAACCCAAAACATTTTAATTAAATAAAAATAAACTTTTCTGCTTGCTCAAATCTAGTGGAAATGCGCATGCACCTTGGTTTCTGTGCCCACTGGCTCAGCTCAATCACTTCTACTTATACTTCCAGTATGCTAGCAAACTGCATTATGCTCCCCAGTCAGTGCTGCCTGCTTCCATGCAAAGCAGGAGCTCGGTGCTCTTGTCAAAAATAAAGTCAGCAGGGAGGAAATCGTGACCCATCTCTCCTTAAATTGCAAACACTGTGAGAAAAAATCCTGCAAAAAACAGACTGGCTATGTCTCCAAATCTAGCATATCATCTGCAGCGAATACCCAGAATAAATAATAATAATAATAATAATAATAATAATAATAATAATAATAATAAATCTGTTTACCACGATTGCATGTGACACTTGCTTTTACTACTAGGGGTGTGCTGATGTGTTTTCCAAGTCACTCGCTTTAAAAAGTTTGAAGCTGTTAGGTATTCATTTAATGGAAAAAAAAAATGTGTTTTTACTCAACACAAAACACACTGTCCTCATTTACACATGTTTATGTACAAATAACAAACTTAGTGTGATTTAATATACAACATATAGCAATCATAATCAAACTAACTAACAGAAAATACAATATATTTGCACATCCCTATTCAGTACTGTGATAAAAAAAAAAACACATACAGATACACAAGTCATACTGTATATACACACACACACACTGCTGAGTACCATAGTTACTTGTGTACGATTCCAAAGTTTCTAGGAATCGTGTTTTGTTCTTCTACCCTTATTATAACAAATAAGAGAAAAGTGGTTTCTTATTTAATAAACTGGACATTTAAAAGGAACCAAAATAAAAGGGTAAATGCTTCTGTCTGTGTGCCGCTTACTGCTTACGCTCTGTGCTCTTCCTCCAGTGATGAAGGGGAAATGAGATGATGATAAATCCCCACAATATTATTTTTAATATCATGCTAGCCTGTGGTAAACAACTTCATCAGGAACGTACAGGAGACACTAGTATAGTTGCATCATTAGGATTGTGAACAGCGAGCTACTCACATGGAGCGTGGTTATCAGTTCTCCCTCTTCAGAGAGTTGTTATCCCGCCTGTGTGTCTCCCCTGCCGAGAACTGAAAAGCCTCAGCTAAAAGCATGCTGAACAGAACGGTGTACCGCATGCACCAAGTAAAGTAGGAGTTGGATTTGTCAGAGTTTCCATGGAACCCATTTTTGTTACTCTATTTTTAAAATTAGTACAAATGCGCAGACAAGTTTTTTTTAGTCTATTTATTTTAACCAGAGTTACTCAAAATGCGGCTCATAGTGCTTTCATCACTGACACCCACTTCCTTACAGACTGCTGGAGTGTTTCAGGCATCCTAAATTGAGTGAAAAATACAGTAGCTTGGCATCTTAAAATATCTCTGCGGGATTGTCCTGCACTGAAAGTTGCAGATATGCAGGTGTAACTTGGAAAATGCATGATTCCCACAAACCCCCGCTGAAATTCAAGCCCCGAGAGGGAAATATGTTGAGTGAATGGCCACCTGCTTTTTTTTTTCTTTCTTTTTTTTTTACAAAAAGGGAATGACAGTACTTCTTTAGGCAGCAAAGCCATAAATATACACACTTCGGACTGACTTGTGTTATGATGAGAAGCCAGGTTTGGATATCAACTTGAAGAGGCAGCTATATAATCAATCCTGCTTTAAATATACAGTACCAGTCAAAAGTTTGAGTACACTTGCTGGAAACTAGGTTTTTTTCATATTGACAATGTTTTACGTCGTGTACGTTTCTGTAAATACTTGAAAATGAAAACATGTTACAATATACAAAACAAAACATAAGGAGTATCAAAGCAATGTTCAAGAAAATTGAAAATTGTCTTTAAATCTTGCATTCCTCAAAATAACCACCCTTTGCCTTAATAACAGCATCACAAACACAAGGCATTCGGTTAACAAGTTTCAGCAGGAAATCACCTGACATGTCTTCCCAGCTCTTCTGCAGCAATTCCCAGAGATGTAGGGCACTTGTGGGTAGCTTTGCTCTGACTCTTCTGTCCAGTTCGATCCATACAAGTTCTATGGGATTGAGGTCTGGAGACTGGGCAGGCCAGGTCATTAGATTGAGTTGTCCTTCACTTTCCTTCTTCACCAGATAGTTCTTGCACAACTTTGAGGTGTGTTTCGGGTCATTATCTTGCTGAAGAATGAAGGACTGCCCAACTAGCCGTAATCCTGATGGAATGGCATGCCTCTGAAGTATGCTATGATAGCCATGCTGGTTGAGCTTGCAATGGACTTGGTAAAGATCACCAACTCTGTCACCAGCAAAGCAACCCCAGACCATGACACTGCCTCCTCCACGCTTGACAGTGGGTACCACACATGCAGAACTCATGCGCTCACCCTCTCTGCGTCTTACAAATACTTGCCAGTTGGACCCAAAAATTTCAAATTGTGACTCATCGGTCCATAAGACTGACTTCCACTCCTCAAAAAGTCCAGTTTCTGTGTTTTTTGGCCCAGGCAAGTCTCTTCCTCTTATTCTGCACTCTTAATAATGGTTTCTTTGCAGCAATTCTTCCAGTTAGGCCAGCTTCAGACAGTCTCCTCTGAACAGTTGATGTTGAAACATCTGTACTTCTAGTAGCATTTAGCAGAACTTGTATTTCAGGGGCAGTTAATTGCCAGTTTCACAGACTTGTAACTCGAATGAACTTGTTCTCTGATTCTGAGGTCACCCTTGGCCTGCCTGAACTTGTTCGGTCCTCATGAGTGCCAGTTTCTTCAAATCGATTGATGGTCTTGGCCACAGCAGTTACAGACACTTGCAAAGTTCTTGTGATTTGTCTTAAAGATTGAGCTTCATTTCTTAAAATAATTACAGACTGTCTTTTTTCTCTTGCCATTTTCTGCTCCCTTACATTCAGGAATGACAAACTTGTGCCTACGCTTCCTATATTTATAGTAATCATGGACCCTCACCTGTTAACAATAACTGGTGACAAAATGTTAATTAGGCAACATGCTAGTTAACTGAGAGAACATCTAACAAAGACACTTTTATACTTAGGCCAGTGTTCTAACACCGTGTTATACTCATTTCAGACTTTTAACTGACTTGGGCTTCAGACTGAAATCCCCTTACTTTGGGTGACCATTTCATTGAAATTGACAAGATTTACATTTTCATTTAAAAATTAAATTTTTGAATGCAATTCACTTTTGACTATCAGCTTATATAAGTAAATGTATCATCTAATGAAATATTAAGTGTTTATAGACAAGTTTATACAGTTAAAAGCATAGATAATCATGAAAAACCTGGTTTCAAACAGGTGTACTCAAACTTTTGACTGGTACTGTATATTTGCAGTAGCAGTAATCAGTGTACTTGTTCACACCATTGTCAAAGCTACAGAAAGGGGCAAAAGCCAAATACAGCAAAATTATAAATCCTGGGGTCTTTACATTATGAGTGGGGAAGATAACGCACTCAGAAAACACCGAAAGCACCCTTTCTACTACTTTATTACAGTAAAAGTTAAACAACTTTACAGCAGAGTCTCGATGATGAAGCCAACGCTTCCCCTTTCTACCAATAATTGAAATATTAAGCTGAATGTTTGGATCCTCCATTTAAAAAAAAAAAAAAAAAAAAAAAAAAACTAAGGCATATCTGTTCAAGTCCACAAATCAAGAACCAACCCATACTTGGAAGCATTGTTATTCATTCCAAATAAAGTTTTTATATGACAGACATTTTATTGCTTCACTTTTACTGGTTCATGGCAGGTTGTAAAGGTAGAGAATGTAAAAAGATAGCTCAAATGCAATATTACTTTCATTAATTGAACATGGCAGTATTTTACTATCTCTGCATTAACCAATACCACTGGCAATCAGAATGACTAAGAAGTCATAACTTTTCTTGTAACTGCTGCAGTACATTCACAGAAATATGCTCAGAAAAAACTGACATCACAGGAAACCATTCATTTTAAACGGCTTTCAAAATTCAGAACAAAAAACAATAGTTGCTGTTGTTTATGGATTTCTAAATCTGGGTATAGTGTGGGCATTTTACAATACTTTAACACTCATGACAGCTAGTACCCAAAAGGAAATGTCAATACGTGTCTGCTTAGTATCTACTTCTACCCAGGGCAGTCTAGCCACTGTCTTCAGCATCTTGGCTATCTGTCTGTTATTAACCTCCCATGAACTGTATTGTTACATTACAGTAGTCTCCTGCTAAGAGAACACCCCTTGGGAAGCAAGTGAAGAGCTCTCTTAGCCAAAGTGTTTTTTAAGACGGAGTTGACCACCAGGCACAATATGAATCAATAAATACATATTACTTGTCATGATGCACGTGCATCAACATATTAAATTAATAGAATTGCTAAGAGAAAAGCACTAGGCAAGTGTATGTTAATTAACTATAATAACAAAGTAGCGTTAACAAACTAACTGTCAAACCAAATTAACAAAGCACCCCTACATACGTTATAAAATGCAGCAGCAGCAGCAGCAGCTCTATATTCATGGAGCAATATTCAAACATGCACAGAATTATTTAACAGAATGGTGAAGCAACTCACCAGAATGGAAAACACCGGACTGTTCTGTGACTTGTCTGATTCAGGGTTTATCCAGGCGCTAATGTTCTGTGACTTGTGTCCGATTCAGGTTTTTTCAGGAGCTCGAGCAATTTCCAAATTTTTGTAGCTTTTTGACATTTGTTTACATGCCATTTTGTAGCGATGAGGTGCACTCGTGGAAATCCGAATACAAAATGAAGCAATGATACAATGGCGTTTCTGGAAAGATTGCATAAACCATTTGAATTTAAGTTTGATGATGATGAGTTATCAGGTTGCAAAACAGTACTTTATCAGTTGGAAAGATTAAAATAAAATTATATTTTGATGTTTTTATTCTTTTCTTATTGGCCCCTTGGTTGCAAATTGAGCAAGGTGTTTTTTTGTTGTTTTTTTATTTTATTTTATTTTATTTTATTTTTTTTTTTTTTTTCTAAATTTGAGTTCAAAAGTTGCCTGCCATAGGCAAATGTAACTCAGGCTAAAGAGAAAAACATACAGACATACAGTATACAGACCTCTACATATTGGCAATGCAAAGCGTTTCAGTTTGTTTGTGATGTACTATATGTGGGAGTATGCCTAGGCACAGAATTGCACCATACTGCATTGAATCGTTCCTAAAATGGGGTCAAGCCAGATCACTAAATTGCATTATAATTGCTAATCTTTCACTGTATATCAGCACTAAATTAAATCCATTGCTTGTATCTTAAAAGCTGCTGTTTACAGCCAAGACAGTTACAGTAACCTACATCCTGCACTACAACCTACACCAGGCACAGCAGGGAGGTTCAAACACACTCCACACTTGAATCTACACAGATATTTCCAGAGCAATGCATTGCAAATGTAGAAATTAACATTGGTTAACACTATACTGGGGACAGCGTCCAACCCATACATCAAAAGCATAACAAATTACTGAAATGTCTCGACTTCCAAATAAAACATAACCCATTCTGACCCAGACTTGAATAATTCAAGCAGAACTGCTGCTGCAGGTTTAATATCCTCTCCTTCCATTATCTGATGCTTTCCCAGGACACTTATTTTCCAATGTGGGGGAATACACTTGACTTTACAGTGAGTGAAAATTATCTTGGTACTTGCTATTGTACTGCTCCGAAACCAATTATTATACAATTAACATACATGTTTTGAAAACCACAATGGATTCAACAGCATACAGTAGTGCTGTCATTTTAAATCTAAATCAAGGCAACATAAGGTCATTTGTATCTGGTGCCAATGGAATGCAGTATAATTAAATGCAGTAAATCCTTGCTACATTGTGTGAAGGTTTGGTGTTGAGGTTAATTCCAAGGCATAATAAGCATACACACACTGTATAGACATCTTTTCTATTTATTAAATTACAGCACAGGAGACTTAAGTCCACAGAGATACAGCACATAGGCATAGCCTCAGTGTGAGCTACAGAACTACAAAGATGCGTCTCTGCCTATTGAATTTCCACGAGGACCAGAATATGGCTACAATATTAGACAAGGTCAAGGCAAACATGAAGTCTGTATCTCAAATGGCGAGATACAGGTATGTGAGGAGCAGCTTTGTCAGTTGACCCGACTGGGGCAGCTTTTACCAACACTTAAAAGAACATAAGAGTAACCATCATCCCTATGCCCCTATGACCCCCCCCCCCCCCCCCCCCCCTTCCCTCCATAGCTTCTAAACAAACAAGTGTCATAGCATAACATTTCCCTACAGGCCTATATAAATCCGAAATTGGAAATCAGCACAACCCAAGCTGAAGGCTTAGTTCCAAACATGCACTCACAGGCACAAAACTAAGCCACCCATCCCCCTTTCCTGAATCACAGACTTAACCTAAGAAAAAGAAGAAATAAACACCACAGCTGGGAGGCTTCCATGTAAAAGCAGCGGCAGAGTCTGGAATCCCTTGTGTACCTTCACTTTTATCCAGCAAGACTTATCAGAATGAGTTTATTAATAACTAGGGGAAGGTGGGTTATGCAAATCTGCAGAGAACAAGGCTGAAATGTGGTCTGAATCCCAGCTAAGAATGAAGCTTTATACATGAACGGCAAAACAGACCCTGCTCTCCAAAGCTCGCCCATCCCTAACCGGCACAGAATCTGTCAAACTGAATTCCCATTCTGAGGTTATAATGCCAATTAACGACATGAAGAATAATCGCCTACATGGACACCGATAAAAATATAATGAAAGCTCTCTGACATTACTAACATCACTCTCACTAAAAATAAAACAAACAAGTTTACAAATAGGTCTACAAATAGTTATTTATTATTAAGCAGGGCCATAATATTACCTTTTATTTTCCCTTTGCCTGTCCTTCTCAATAGTACTGAATTCTGTTCTCAAATCAAATGCCACTCAGTTGGACAGTACTGTTAAGCTATGATAAAATGTAAAAATATGTGGACAAAAATAATTTGCATGGAAACCAAAAAAAATTATAAAATAAAAAGGTTTTATTGTGGATTTTGCATCAGCAGTGATAAAGATCTGTCCATATACACAGTACTATAATCCATCAGACGTTGCTGGGATTTAGAAAAATCAACAGCCTTTAAGTATGATCAAACCGTTGACCCTTTTAAATAGGTTTCAGGACATGATGTGAAGCATGACAGAAACAAGTGCAGCACAAGTACTGTCAGGGTTAGCATTACCACCAAGCTTTGTTATCATGCTATATGAGCAAGAAGCACAGAGAGTACTGTCAGTGTTAGCATTACCACCAAGCTTTGTTATCATGCTACATGAGCAACAAGCACTGAGAGTACTGTCAGGGTTAGCATTACCACAAAGCTTTGTTATCATGCTACATGAGCAACAAGCACTGAGAGTACTGTCAGGGTTAGCATTACCACAAAGCTTTGTTATCATGGAATATGAGCAAGAAGCACAGAGAGTACTGTCAGGGTTAGCACTACCACAAAGCTCTGTTATCATGCTATATGAGCAAGACGCAATGAGGGCACTATGTAAGCTTCCCCCACTTCAATTAATCAGTTTCAGTCATAATGGACAAGGGATCAGACTGACACACAAAAAGTGCAGGAGGCGTCTAAAATACATGTCTTAAATGTGAAACACGTGTGTACTGTGTCACTGGAAAGTGTAATTACCACATAACAGAAAAATAACCTGATTCCCCTGATAGAATTAGAGACAATTCTTAATGATCAATCGTCACATAACTCCTCAGAACAATTTCAACACCTGGCAGACTGGTCATATCGAATCAGCACCACCCTGTATATTCCTGCTAAGATACAGTACCTGCAGGATTGGACACATGCAAAAAACTACTGTAGCAGGCACTATCTTTATATTGTAATTTATGTGCAAATGCAACAAGTATGCTGCAACATCTGATTATTTTACTAGCTAGCTACAACATGAAAAATTTATTTCAAAAGGTTCTAGCGGAAGCGCAGCTGGAGAACTACATCCCGTATTTTAAAGACTGGAACGCGTTATATCTATGACAACATTATTCTTTGTGAAATGGGTGGTTTCAGACACCACAAAAGAGCAAACACACAGAAACTGGCTGCTTTTGTTGAGAAATGCATTTACACATACACTGTGAAATGTCAGGCTAAAGATACTGTAGCTAAATTCGTTAACCATTATTAAGCCACAGAGAGGCAGGTAGAAAGACATCTTCACTGACAATCTTCCACAGAACATGGATATGCTCCAGGAAGTGTCTTAAACAGTTTAAAGTGTTTCAATTATAAAAACAGATTTAAAAAAAAACAAAAAAAAAAAAAACAAAGTTCAGATGTTATGAATAGAACCCAACATATAATCTTTATTCCACTGAAACCTATTCAAGCACACAATACTGTAGATTGTCAGATCTGCCACTTTATTTCCCCATATAGAGTTCAGCTGAGTCATGCTTCTGAAAAGAGCTGTCAGGATCTAAACTGTCCAGCTGTAAATGCTCCCCTTGCAAATGCTGTCAAACTTTAGACTGCTGTGCGACTCGAAATGGAAAGTCACACTTTTAATGGAAACAGCACAGCTTGCCGTCCATCTCCTGTCAGTCTCCATGCAACTCTCTGCATCTCCTCCTCCCACAGCAAGCTGCTACGTTAACTGCTTTGATCAAGGGTACCCCAGGGAACAGGCCTGCAAGAGTACTTGTAATGATGGCAAGCAGTTCAGCATCTTAAATTGGTGCTCAGTGTGTCAAAGAGGTAGCAGGTAGACCCAATGTGCTAATGTATCTTGCCAATGAAGTTTGAAATGCTGTATCACGGCAGCTGACTGGATCTCCCTCGCTGGATGGGTCCTTTTAAAGGTATGCTTCTGGAATGAGAACAGGCACTTCTACAGGAAGGTGCAAACTTTGCTCACTATTCCTCAAATCCGAAACACAAAGTTTGATCTTCACTGTGGCACAGCAACACAGGCACAGCAAATGGCTGTTACTAACCATTCTGAATTAAAAAAAAAATTGGTGAGGATGAGCATCACCGCTCCTTCGTTATGCTTGTGGCTCTGTAGAGCTCTCAGAATCGGGTCTAAACTCAAGCAGTTCATTCAGCACCTCATAGTGCAACCTTAAACCTGCCCCAAGCCCCAATTCAGCATTACTGATGAAGTTTCCAATTTCCCACCTAGCATTTACAGAGACATTGCTAGATACGGATACCACGGATTTTATCCTGCAAAGGTCTTCAATTTCAAACATAGACATCATTTAAAACTGGTTCAAACCTATCTACCTTGGCTCCCATGTCTGATCAGCTCACGGTGAAGAAATCGGGCTGGCCCTTCTTTGTCACTCTTACATGGTCACAGCCTTTGTTTGCTCACACTTCACTTGATTGCTATTATTTGCTTATGCTGACTGAAAATTAAGTTATATGCCGGAAGACATTCTTAACATCTATAGGTTGCAAAAATAACACATTTTAAATAGAAGGGTTTACTACGACATGACAAGATGTTCAACAAAAGGCAGACTGATTTTGTCAGCCTTTTAAAAGAATGAATGGATCTTGTTTGTCTCAGTGATAGAATGACGCAAAGCCCATTAATTTGGTGTTGTACACTACTGTGTACTGCACTTTTAAAACGCACCCAGTAATAGCTTTCTGAACTGATGTCACATATTTATTGATCTTTTACTAAATGTTTTGCCATTCAGGAAATTTATTTGAGCTCATTCGGTATTGCTAAATGCAAACACTGTTTTGGCAATGTGGCATTTAATCACACAATGTTAACACCTTTTCATAACACGAGTGTGTCCCTTAAGCTTCTTTGTGATTTGACATGCAGTAATCAATAAATGCATGCATGTAAGCAGTTGACACTGTCAGATACTTTTATTAGATGCTTATAATATATAACTCCCTTGACTGGGACCCTTCAGGTTGAGGACCAGCTGTAACTGATTTTCTTTTTAGAAAAGCACTTCTAAAATGCCAACTCCAGGAGCAGTGCCATGTCTTGTGTTAAAAGTTACTGTGAATTTTCAGCAGTACAGGTACCCACAGCATGAATTAATTCTGAAACAATGACATACCTAGAACATACTTTAACCAACAATGTGCTATCAATTCTTCAATATCTGTGCTTCAAGTCCCCAGAATATGGTACTGTAGATGTGGTAATGCTGGCAATAACATGTCTATAAAGGTAATACTAATGATGTCATTTTCAAGCCACACCATAAAAAGCAACATGCAAGTAGTTTAAATAAAAGCCAGAAATTCCTGTGACAGCTTACTTTATGTATTAAATGAATCGATTTACACATTTCTTTACCTACATCTCCAATATTTTCCAAGTGCTAGACACTCATTTAGGTCACTTTTTCATCAGAGCAAATTCTAGCTTGAGTTTTGCCAGCCTGCAATCCTAATGTTTACAGAGTTTCAGATAATACATGTTTGATCTTGATCTGCTGTTGACAAACAGGACTTTTATCAAAGTAATTTCAAGATGGAATAAGTCAAAACAGATGGGGGAGGATACTGATCCCCTGCATGACAATTATTTGCTTAAAACAATGTCACATGTTATTATAAAACTGTATGTAGTGAGCTCTGCTGCAATCCATTGTCTATAATGTATGGTAAAATTATAAAATACAGCCACAAGATATTTATTTACAAGCCTAGGGCAATGAAGAACTGTACAGTACAGCTGCTACCCTGTAAACTAGGATTTAAAAGAACAGTAATGTCGATGTTAGGATACAGTTCACGCAGTACGAATGATGCACCAGCACATTATTCAGACCACTGTCTCACTGTCTATAGTATTGTGTCCTGCTAAATGCCGAGAACTATTTGAGGACATGGACATTTGACCAAAATGGCAGAGGCAACTAATACACACATGCGTTTCAGCCTACCAACCAGATCCAAAAGGATAGGAGTATTGAACCTACAGTAGCAATACAACCGGCAGTATAAACTGACCCAACACCTGGGTTCAGAAGTCTCTGTTTTAAATGGTCGCTGAAAAAAATTAAACACCTGTATTACATTACATTCAACCAACTACCTATATAGAAAACATTAACTGCTTTTTTTTTTTTTTTTTTGTATATAACAATGCCATGTTAAAATATAAAGAAATACGAGTAGAAATCCGAAAAGGTATAAACAACGAATACATGTAAAAACACAAGTTGCGTGAACATATTCCCATATCAAGGTACACAGACAAAACCAGCATCCCCTGACCTCGAATGAAAACAAGTCCAGTAGGAATATACAAATGTGATTTGTTTGGAAAGTCGAGTTATTTAGGAGTCCTGTCAATTAGTAGGTTTAGTCTGTGCGCAAAGCTGCACCAAACGAGTATCTCAATGCGTTCCGTTTAAAAATAATAATAAATAAAAACAACACAAGTGTATTGTGTGGGTATACAGTACCCGTGTTTAAATTACTCGATACACTCACTAATACGCTATAAACAACAAACAAACCAGCGATGTAATTATTTCTTGAAGTGGAGCACTTGCCTGGAATGTATAAAAACGCGTCCCATTGGGAGGGTGCACTTTGGGGGAATTGGTCCTCGTGTTCATATCTGAAAATATCATAGCTGCTTCAAGTCAATCCAAAATTAAACACAGCTGCACAAGCCAGAGTCGCTTAGTGGTATTAAATCCTTTGCTTGCGTTAGAGACATACAGAAGAACTCAAATCTGCTCCACCCGCCACTCTCTGGCAGCACTTATCTTCAGCACCGCTCGCCTCCCCACCTAGACTAGGGGGAGGCTACAGCAATAGCAAGTCAGTGACCTTTTCACTGCACTGCACGATCTCACCAAAAAAGCAAAGCAAAACAAACAAACAAAAAAAGCACCGAATACTCAAAAAGTGTTAAGTCGAGTGCACCGAGCAAGATAGATCCATGTGTAAGAGCTGACAGGGACATTTACAGCGCCGCAGACCAGCCCATCTGTTCCCTGTGATAATCACCTCCCTCTTCCACAGCCCAACGCAGTGATTATTACTAAGCATCAGAGAGAGCCCAGCGAACCAATAGTAGCACGTGCTGCTGCTGTTCAGGGAGGCAAGTCCAAAATGCTTCCGAGCAGAGAGGTCGTATAAGAACCCACTCCAGACACGCTGCTTTCGACGTGGGTTGATAACACTCATTTAAATTCAGAGATGGATGGGCCAACAGGCCACTGCTCATTGCCCACTACTTTGAACAGCGACTGCGAGGTGAAATTATATATATATATATATATATATATATATATATATATATATATATATATATATATATATATATATAAATCGCATGGTTTCTCCAAAACACAGTGACACAGATAAGTCAAATAAACACACAAATTAAGACAACCGGACCTGTGTTAAACAATAAAACTAACGTTTCATTTGTCGTGCCTCCAAGTTCTACAGATGTAAACTGAAGCTTTTATAAATCGTATGGCAAAGAGTCAGCGCAGAGAAGCCGACTTGGGTGTGACTTGGGTGTAATTTGTGTCCGAAGCAGCAAATAACTGTATAAGTTGTTTCAAAAAGCCAGCTTTTAGGTAAGCTATAAAGCTAACCAAAATACTTTGGCTGTTTACTATTCATTACACCATGTAACAATTATTATTATTTTTTTTGGTTCCTGGGTAGTAAGTGTTATTTCCTAATTGCTTATGCCTCAAAAGTATAGAAAATGGCTCTTATTCCCCACAAACTTTGCTTTTGTGACCAGGACAGTGATTTTTTGAAATTTACATATTTTCCAGAACATTCCAGATAGATTCAGTGCTGAATAAACTTGGAGTAACTTCTAGAACTTTCTAGAACTTTCCAGTAATATAAATAGTAGTATAAATACAGGGGCCTTAAGCCCACCAGTTCAGTTTAGTTCCAGCTGCCTAAGTGGATACATATCTGCATTTTTCTGAGATGGCATCAAGAGGCTGCAAGCATCCGGCAGACGCATTTTGCTATGTCTGCGGCCAATTTATCAAGACAAGAGCAAAAAAGTACTCTGTGGAAGCATCTGCTAAGATGTGTGAGGCCTACAAGGCATATTTCGGCATGCCTGTCGGGGATCAAGACAAACCCTGGGCACTTCATTTCACCTGCGAGCACTGCAAAAAAACTCTAGAAGATAAGATGGACAATTGTTGCTCGGAATTTTATGTTATAAAATTTGTTAAAATTTTTAAAATTGTAAAAGTTTTTAATTTTAAAATGTTTTACAATTTTCAATGTTATTGAAAAAATATATCATATGAAAAATGTTGCGAGAATCTCTTACACATTAGTCATGGGTGAAATAAATGTATTTTTGTAGGATGGTACAGAGGGGAAAAGAGAGCCATGAAGTTCGCTATCCCAAGAATTTGGCGGGAACCCACAGACCACTCAAGCAACTGCTACTTCTGCATGGTGGACCCTTCCAAAGGTCTGATTGGCAAGAATGCACCTGCTACCACGTATCCGGACCTTCCTTCATCCATCGCCCCGGTGCCACACTGCCATGAGCTCCCCGTACCCACGCCTCCTCCGGAGAGAGAGCAGCCGTCTTTAGAAGAGAGCAGCAAGTCAGAGAGCGAGGAAGACGTTGTAGATCCAGATGACAATTTCAGAGGTGGAGCTGAGGACAGAAACCCATACTACCCCAACCAAAAAGACCTCAATGACTTGATTAGAGATCTTGGTCTCACCAAGTCCAATGCCGAGCTTTTGACGTCTAGGCTCAAGCAGTGGAACTTGTTGGATGAAAGTGTGCAAGTTTTTCCAGCTTCTTCACCCATCAAGATGGGCTCTGCTTCTGCCACAATGTGACCAGTCTGTTCGAGGCAATCGGAATCGCCTGTAACCAGAACGAATGGCGCCTCTTCATTGACAGCTCATCCAGGAGCCCCAAAGCCGTGCTGCTCCATAATGGTAACAAGTACCCGTCTCTTCCCCTGGCTCACACGGTGAACCTCAAAGAGGATTACAACAGCATCAGGACCTTGCTTGAAGTATGATGAGTACGGCTGGGAGGTCATAGGGGACTTCAAAATGGTGGCATTCCTGATGGGTCTCCAAGGCGGTTTTACCAAGTTTCCCTGCTATCTTTGTCTTTAGGACAGCAGGGACACCAAGGCGCACTACCACAGGCGGGACTGGCCACAGCGGACCAAGTTCTCTATGGGGAGGAACAACATCAAGTGGGAACCACTGGTGGACCCCCGGAAGGTGCTGATGCCACCACTGCACATCAAATTGGGCCTTATGAAACAATTTGTCAGAGCTCTAGATAAGGAGCTGGCAGCCTTCAAGTACCTTCAAGACTTCTTCCCTAAGCTGTCTGAGGCAAAGGTCAAAGCTGGTGTCTTCATCGGACCACAGATAAAGAAGATCCTGGAGTGCAATGACTTCCCCAAGAAGCTCACTAGTAATGAGAAAGCGGCTTCGAACAGCTTTGTCGCAGTGGTTTGGGGCTTTCTGGGCAATCACAAGGCCGAAAACTATGTGGAGCTGGTTGAGACTCTGGTGAAGAACTACGGCACAATGGGCTGTAGGATATCCCTCAAAGTCCATATCCTTGATGCTCATCTTGATAAATTCAAGGAGAACATGGGAGCGTACTCGGAGAAGCAAGGCGAGCACTTCCACCAGGATATACTGGACTTTGAACGCTGTGACCAAGGACAGTATAACGAGAACATGATGGGAGACTACATTTGGGGCCTGATTCATGAAAGTGATTTACAGTATAATCGTAAATCTCGAAAAACTACTCACTTCTAAGTCTTTTGTAGTCATTTTTTGTACTACTTTAGTATAAATACATGTTAATTTGGATTCATATGTTGTTTTTTTCTGACTTTATGTAAACGAAAAGACACAAATTCGCCCGTTTTCTCATTGGAAATAGGTAAATTTCAAAATATCACTGTCCTGGTCACAAAAGCAAAGTTTGTGGGGAATAATAGCCATTTTCTATACTTCTGAGGCATAAGCAATTAGAAAATAACACTTACTACCCAGGAACAAAAATGGTGTTACATAGTGTTATCAATACAGTCATTATCACTGTAAATGCTGTACATGGTGATTTTCTTTTTTGTTTGTTTTACAAACAGTTCATTTCTTTAGAAGTAAATTAAACGATGTTTGTGGGATACAACTCACTACCCTGCATTCAGATAACAAGCTAAACAAGAGAAATGAAAAACGGAGTGATCTGAAAAGATTCACTGCACTGCACGCCAGGGGCGCTGGAATTAGGGGTGCTGGGAGTGCTTCCTTCATATACAGAGATCACAGTTTTAATGGTTACAACCGTTATGTAATTACACAAAAATATTACACTACTGTACGGTGCTAGTTGCACATTTTTAATTAGCAAAATCAAAGCGACAGATTTTTTTTTCTTCACTTTTATCACTTTCATTTGGCTGTTTCCGCTGAGAATTCGATGCATTATATAAGGCATATTAAGAATCTAATCTAACTACTACAGCTAACAGAAAGCATTCAAGCCATCTATTCAGTGTATACCTGTTACAAACATCTATCTAAACTGTATTCCTGTCTCATGAACTGGCCATCACGAAAGCAGTTGGTTTTTGTTTTGTTTCAAATAATGGAATTCCAATAATATTATTGTGCATAACACCTAGTTCAAGTTTTCTTAAAAGTCCTGTTTATGGAAAATTACATTGTAATATTAACAAACGTTTTGAAATCTAAAATTAGTTTTCAGAAAAGTTTTGACAAAAAACTACTGGCTTCAACTGTGCCAAGTCTGGAATTCTGGATTAAATGTGTGCAATGAAGCCTTTGATGAAAATACAATATCACAGTGAACTGTGCTTCTCTGAAGGCAGAGATTAAACCCAGCCAGGGCTGTAAATTCAATCTGGATGATGGAAAATTGATGACTATGATATATACTCTATTAACAATATGTAAAAAAATCTGATCTAATCACATTTTGAGAAGCGCTTCTCCAGATAGATGCACAGCATGAGAGATACAGATAGATGGAAAGACAAGCAGACCCCTATATCCCCAGATTTTATGTTAAAACTAAGTTTCATGAAAATCGGATAAGCAGTTCTCTACAATGTATGTTTGGACAAGTGTGAAAGTGTGACATCTCTATGTGGGATATGCAGAGTGTCCAAATGCAGAAACTTCCTACCCCCATAAAATGTACACTACAGTTGTGTTTCATTGTTTATTGAATTGTAATAATTAATACAAAGCCACATAGATAAAAACCCTGTAATAATGGAAGGCCATTTTTTACCTTTCAAACTATTATCCAGTCTGGCACAGGAAGCATCTGACAATAAGGGTCGCTGTGAAGTAAGACAATAGCCGTGTCTACTGCATCTATCCACATTGTAATAGCATTCACAGGTGGAAGGTGCAGAAACATCAGTGCTGCATTTACTTGTGTTTCTCTTTACTGTTTTAGTAATAAAAAGAATGACAGTTTCAACACACACTTTGAGCTCAATTATTTCAAGTGTGCAAAGTACATACTATTGTAAGTATATATATATATATATATATATATATATATATATATATATATATATATATATATATATATATATATATATATATATATATATATATATATCTATATTATATATATATAAGGATAATATAACAATGCCTCATCAAGAGCTTGGTACATGCAAATAGCTTTGGCGTTTTTGCATGTCCTTTAACTGAAGAAAATATAATTAACTTTGAACATTGTTTTTAATTGTCAGTCTACAACACAGTAATAAAACAGATGGATTGCTAAACAGAACCCAGCACCAGATACATTAAACCCAAGTAGGAATCTGCCTACTGAGAGCAGTGCGCTTGTTTACATCTCTTCATATTCCAATTCCAGAGGAAACTAAAGTAAGGAATACATTAAAGGTTGCTGAAACATATGTTTCCAGACAGCCCTTGGGAACAGGACCAATTACAATGTGCACATGACTTTCTCAATTAAAACAATGCCTGTTTATGGCTACATACAGCATTCAATACCATGTGCAACTAAGCCACATATTGCATACAGGCAATACAGTGACTGGTAATACGTTTTAGAAGCACATCAGCAGGCCACAAAAACAGTGCAGTATTTCCTTGAGGGATTTTTTAAGTCTTTTATTTGGATAGGTGGATCCTGGAGGTGGCGACAGTGGTTCTGAAGCTTGCGTAACGCTAGTTCAAACACTTTTGTACCAGAATAAAAGTGGGAGAGTTTGAACTAATATTAGGAATTTCCCTGTGAAGGTGAGGCTTCTTTCAGCATCAAGAAAGTGAGTAAGTGACCATAACAATTTTACTACAACTCGAGAGATAAAATGGTTTATGGGTTTTAAGGTAAACAACACTAGAAAATACTCTTTTACAGTAACAAGGCAGCATGTTGTGCCAAACGCCAAGTACAAGTCCTGTTGTAAATGTAAATAAAAGACAAGTGACTAGAAACCAAACTTGAACCTTGTAAAATATGAAATACATACAAAAGTAAATCATAAAGATGACTACAGATACTAAAATCAAGTCTGCTTTGTTGTTCAAACTGTGTATGATAGATGTAGAGCCTTATTTAAAACTGAATGATGTCTGTTTAATCTCTGGTATCACAGACTGGACCCCATACACTACATCTGGAGCGACAGTGCAGATTTTTTGTTTGGTTTTCAAACACATGATTAATGTTTTCATAATGTTACCTAACAGTGTTAAACAATATTTAGATCTACGTAAAGGGTTTGGTTGACTGAACTGCCAAAAATAAACAAAACTGCCTTGTCAGTGTAGTTAAACTCCTGACTTACTTGGCACAACAAGCAGGTTCATAATAAAAACGGCAATGAATAACTCGGGCATTTGTGTGATGCTGCTTAATGTATCTACATCAGCTGTGTGATATGATGGCTTGTTGAGATTCTCACACCAACTGACACCTACTCATATTGCCACAAAAGCATGGAATAGATTAATAAAAGCTTGCAGCTAGCATTTCAACTCCAATCTGTATTTAGTGTGCCAGGCAAAAACCATTCAGACTTCTTGGGATGTCAATAAAGAAATGGGGTGGTATATTAGTTCACTGATGCAGAAATCTCATCTCCTTTATGGAGGAACTCTCAGCATACATCTTTCAAAGACAGAATGAGGAGATTAAAACACTGGCTATACTGGCAGGGCTTATAACGAGCCAACATAATTGATAAGATAAGCAACAAATACAGTGGTTTGCAGAGGTTTTCACATTTTCTTGGCACCTGAGCATACTCAACGACTCTTTCAAATTAGAATTTACATGCAGAATCTACACAAACTACTCCACATTGAGAAAGTTAAAAAATGCATACAGAATATAAATAAGTAACATTTACAGAGAAAAAGAGATTAATCTCAGTTGCAGAAGTATTCAACCTCTTTGCTACTGCAGCCCTAATCAGCTCAGGTGCAAATGATTTGTTTGAAAGGTCATAAAATTTGTGAAATGGTTTCAGCCTGTGTGTACTCAAAGTGGTTTAACTTGTAGGTATACAAAGACTTTCAAGCTGCAACTCACATAATGATCCAACAAAGCAACCATGAAGACCAAGGAGCTTTCGAAACAAGTCAGGGATAAAGTGGTAGAGAGCCACAGAGCAGGAGACGGGTACAAGAAAATTTCTAAGGAGCTGATTATCCCTCTCAGCACACTGAAGTCCATCATTAAAAAATGGAAGATGCATCACACCACCCAGACACTACCAACAGCAGGTCGCCCTCCCAAACTGAGCAGCCACACAAGGAGGAAACTGGTTCAGGATGTCACTCTGAAGCCAACAATGACCTTTTGAGAGATCAGCAAAGTTCTGCGTCTGAGATGGGAGTCAGTGTTCACACATCAACAATAAGCCGGTCCCTACACAAAGCTGGCCTGTATGGATGGGTGGTAAGAAAGAAGCCATTACTCAAAAAGCCTCATCTTAAAGCACGTATGGTGTTTGCAAAAAAGCATGTAGATGACGAAAGGTTTTATTGTCAGAAGAGACAAAAATTTAACTTTTTGGTCTAAATTCCAAGTGTTATGTCTGGCGCAAACCCAACACTGCACATCACCCAGTCAACACCATCCCAACTGTCAAGCATGGTGGTGGCAGCATCATGTTATGGGGATGCTTCTTCTCAGCAGGGACTGGAAAGCTTGTCAGGTTATAGGGAATAATGGATGGTGCAAAGTACAGACGAATCCTTGAGGAAAACCTGTTTGAGTCAGCCAAGACTCTGAAACTGGGGAGGAAATTCACATTTCAGCAGGACAATGACCCAAAGCACAAAAGCCAAAGCCACACTGGAGTGGTTGAACAAGAAGAGAATTAATGCTCTTGAGTGGCCCAGTCAAAGTCCTGATTTGAATCCAATCAAAAATTTATGGGAAGACTTGAAGATTGCAGTCCAACGACAATCCCCAACAAACTTATCAGAACTGGAGCAATTTTCCTGTGAAGAATAAGCAAACATTTCACTATCCTACTGAGCAAAGCTAGTAGAGACCTATCCAAAAAGACTCATAGCAGTAATTTCTAAAAAAAGGTGCTTCTACCAAGTACTGATAAGGGGCTGAATAATTATGTAAACAGTAAATTTCATTTTGTACATTTATCTCCTTCATATATAACAGTGTCCAGTTCATCCACTACAGCTTTGATTAAAAAAAAGTTTGTTTGAAAAACTGTACATAAATTATTTGTAATTTAACAAAATGTGACATTATTGGTACGGGGTGAACACTTTTGCTGTACACTACTGTACACGTTAAATAACCAACTGGTCTGCTATCAAACTGCATTCACATTCCTTGAGGAAATTGGTCCAAAACACTGTAAGCAATGCCCCCGTTTCCCTTTAACAAGAGCCAGGGGATTATTTAACATCTTCAATACAGATGGGACCTCAAATTCACATCTCTTCTGAGAGACAGCTAGCACTCCCATCAGCACATGGCTTCACATACCTCAAAGGGGCTTTGATATATGCAGCGCATCCAGGTTATTCCCTAGTAGCATTTGAACGCAACCCCTTTAATCCTAGATGTGAACTCTGAAATACTGTATATTATTGAAGGCAATTACATCACCTACCTGGAAGGCAAACCCAAGATAGCCCAACAGTTACCAACTCAAGGCTTACATCCTGCAGAAATGCATATGCTCAGAATATTCAAAACGGTTTTACATGTACATACTGCCAGAAAAAGCATGCCTTTCTCAATTATGTGTTAATATAAAGTGTTAACTCTTCCTGGCAGCTACAAGCAGCTACAATCTGGACACCTATAAAATGACCCATTCCAGGTTTTAATATGAGCTTGATGAGCCACAGTATACAGGTAACAAGGGATGGACCAAACTGCTACACAATTTCAGAGTGATTTTCGAAGCTATAGATCCACTTTAGATCAGATAATTAGAATACTACAGAGGTGGAGGAGGCCTTGAGTAATATGGAAATGGTGACTAGGGGAAATATGTTATGGTGGATAAGAAATTTCTTAGACCACAGGTCTTTGAGAGTGGGAACTAAAATGTCTAAAACCTTTGGTATTCAAAATGGGACTCCACAAGGAAGTATAATAAGCCCTCTAATAAACAAAATAGCAAATTGGTCAGATGAGTAAGGCTTAAGATATTGACAGAAAAGTCTGTAAGCAAGATATTCTCAAGAAAAAGGAACGTGGAAAAGTTAAAGGTTAAATTGGGGATGAAGGAGTTGAAAGAGGTTGAGGATTTTAAATATTTGTGTGCATATTTATCAAAATGAGATGGAATAAACAAATACAGAACATTGAGAAGAAATGCAAGCAAAGTATGACTCTGTTGAGAGCTATTGCTTAGACGACTTGGGGGGCAGATCAGAAATGTCTAGGTATGATATATAAAAGGTGCAACACAGAGTGTTTTGGATTTTGGATGTCAAATACTGGGAGCAGCAAACAAGACCCAATTGCATGTTTTTAATCAGATACAGGCTCGAGCTTTGCAAATTTGTTCAGGAATTATGTGATCGTCGCCAGTAGCAGCATTGCAGGTTTTGATGGGAGAAATGCCATTAGAATTCAGGAGGGTATTATTGGAGTAAACTTAAGGCACTGAGTATGGATAATCAAGTGGGAAATTGTGTAAATGAAAATTGGTATAGGCATAAACGGAGTCAATGGAAAAAGAGGGGCGGTACTTTTGGGTTTCATTTAAGGAACTGGATAGAAGATTTAAGATCAATGAATTAGAGCAAGTGGAACACATTGATTATATCCAAATACCCAGGTGGACTTTTGTAAAACAAAACCTTTGTAAACATTTTACAGAAATTATAGATAAGAGCAGTGGGAAAGAAGTAAATAAAACACAGGCAAATGACTATATGAAAAGGAAGAAGGGAGCATTACATGTATACACAGATGGATCAAAGGATCCAAGGTCAGGAAGTGTGGCTATGGCAAAATATAAAATGGAAATAAAACCAGACAGAGTAGTTCTGTTTACTGATTCTTCACTGAATACTATTGAGACAGGGAGTGGAGTCAGGAAAGACATTACAGGTGATAATTTAATAACACAGAATTGTTATTTTGTTTTACCGTCTGACTAAATGCAAACACAAATCCACAAATGCCTGTCAATTGTTTTAGTACAAAGAATAGATTTGTGTTTAAAGAAAGCATTTGGGCATAACACAGTATCTAATCTCTTTAGAAAAACCATGCACGATTCCAAATAACTATGGAAATAAATGAAAGCATGGCGCTTCTTAAGCAGGCTTGTTTTTTGGAGCAAAGCGTGGTTAACGGAACAATTAACCGAAAATGAAGAGTGAATTATGTTTCCTTCTGCATGCTTGTTAGTAGCATAAGCCTTTACACACAGCCACACCTTATTAATGCAAAGAGAAATGGTGCCGTCTTCTTTGTGTGTTTTATAAGAACATGTCACAGGGGGATTGATTACACACTACATGAAACAGGATTTGACCTCTTAGGGTTTTTCTTTGTATGCCCTGAATATTTCCTATGTGAATATTTCCTACAGTTACTATGTGTTTGGCAAGAAGTTCAGAAATTAGGCTTCAGGCAAAATGTATTTCTCAAGATATACAGTATACTGTGCAGACAGATCACAATAATTTGCATATATACTGTACATACTAAGCCTTAAGTAACTATTGGCCTGTAATAATTTTATACATAAAGTAGGGTTAATATTAATGCAAATATACAAATATTAATACTTTATACAAATGTTACTTTGTACACAAAGGTATACTAGTAACACACTGTCCAAACTTTAATTAGATAATAAACTCCATTATGGAACATGAACTTAGTTTTTATTTACTAATTCAGTAAGTAATTGTTTAGAAATTCATGTTATAATGTAAGAAATGTAGCTTTTTATTGTGAAGAGAATATTTGTTAAAGCCTTTTAGGAGACTAAAAAGATAGGCCAGACATGTGTTGCTAGGTTACAAAATTGCTAGTACAGTGTCAAATGAAGTTCAGTTAGTGAAACCACTTGTTGTGAAGACTGACTGGAGCATCACCTAACACTGAACACGGGAGTTTTGCTGCATGGGTTTCATTTCAACCCATTTAAGCAAAAATAAAAGCATGCAGACCAGAAATTCATGTTCAGAACATGTAGTAAATGTGTTTGAATAAGAAATGCAAGGTTTGCCTTATTTCCGTTGTCTGTACCAGTACAGCATCTTCCCAGTATAGAAGAGAAATGAACTGATCCTATCTCCATCTCCTGCGCCACAGTTTTATTTTAACTGTGTGATAACTCCAAAAAAGGAAATGTTATTTCTCAAAATGTGACCACTAAAGCCAAGTCACTTCACAAGGATTGTGGGGTCATTATCTCACGGCACAGTACTTTGTTCTTGCCAATTTTTGCTAGAGGAGGCAAACATTTCATTCCAGCTGTTGAGTCTCATGCAGTGGCTGCCATAGAACCTCCTCCTTCTAACCAGCAAAGCTTCGTGTGAGACCGCTACGAACCCTTGTGACAAAAACAACAGTGTCTTTCTCAGAAACAGGTCAATATCTCATTGAAGATAATAAACAGTTATTTGAAAGTCATGCTAATCAATAATCATATTCATGTGAAATCTGCACTTGTATATGTTACAGTAAAAGTCTGAATCTGGTCAGTCAAGTTTTACTGGTAAATGTCAACATTCACCAAATGAAATTATTGAGAAATAAATGGCTTTTCGGATATTTATCGGTTAATGTTATTATTTACCAAAACTGGTAAATGCAGGTATGAAAAAGATATTTATTCCTGCATATAAAATTGTCAATTAACAAAATAATCATTAATGGTCGAAGAATATATTTATTTCTGCATACACATTTTTTATAAACCAAAAATACTGAAGATGTCGAACCATCTACGTATTTCTGCATACACATTTTCCATTAACAAAATAATCATGAATGAGCTTACAGTAATGTACAATTGAGCAATTTAAAGTAGTTCAACATGGTGCTGAGCAATACTGTGATCCACTTGTGTAGAACAACCAACATTCTGGTAAATTTGCACATAAAACAATTCACAGTGGTGTTGAAGGGTCTTGTACCTCAAATACGTAATACTTTAATGAAAAATAACATTCTGTTAAATGCAAATTAAATCATTTAGGTCCTTCTTTCATCAAGAAAAAGTCACAAAATGACACAAAGACAGACAGTGAATAGATCTATTTACTTACTTATTGCAGCATTGTGTGGCTTAAACAGTATGTAGCTTCAAATGTAATTTAGCTCTGGGAATCCTCCCTGGTCCACCTCCTCTCCCTTCCTCGCTTCTAGTCTGACCCCTGTGCTCTGACACATGCAGGAATGCATGAGAGCCATTTATGATCGAACACCACAAGGTTGTCTGTGTGTGAAAATGTGTGTCTTCTGAGGCTCAGGTTATCACTGTTTAATGAACTGTGCTTCAAATCATTCATTTGAAGGGAGTTTTGAAAATTGTGGGGGCAGGCCTATTGGCAGCTTAACTGTACACTGCCAAAAATGTGGGCTGAGAAGGACAAGTGTAAATGTGTATGGAAATATAAAAAATGTGTGTTTTAAGAACTAAGTTAGTTCAGTTTGGCAAATAAATAAAAAGGAACACCACTAATAACCCCCCACCCCCACCCCAAAGATAAATAACCCTTTATAGGTGTCAGTATCATGAAAGTATGGGCCACAATCACAAACTAACATCCACATTATATGGAGTAGTAAATGAAAAGTGTCAATGAAATATGCCAAGCAGTAAAATGCATCCTATCAGATGTCACACAAAAAAAACCTCAATGGAAGAAAAATACAATCCAGAATGATTAATGATTACCAAGAATTGTGGAATTCTTTACAGCTTATGTTCAAAGTCTGATCTTCCTGCAGAGCGCTGCTCTTCATTGACATCACAATTATGGTTGTACAGTAACATCAACACTGTGACGCCTTTGCTGCTGCTGTCCATTGCTGGAGGATGAAGCTTAATGGGGGAATTTAAAAAGGGTACAACATTGAGGGTTGGGTGACCACCTATCCCTAATTGGACAGGACAGTCCCGAAATGTAAAGATCAAGTCCCGGTTCCAGATTAAATGCCTTTGGGACAGAATTTGTCCAGGATTCCTAGACACAGTGCAATCTTAGCGCCACAGTCAAACCACAGCCTGTTTGGAGCAAAGCCCCACCCCTGCTGCATCATTTTGCAATGCCTTACACACACCCTTAATGATTGACACACTGGATAGTCAATCTAAGACATAAAACTATATAGTCCCACTATCATGTGACTTGGGCAACAGCAAACAAAATACAATTTGTAGCATAGTTAAATTTCAGTGTTTTCTTTATGCGAAATGGCTGACTCTTTAAAGTTGAAGTGACACATAGTGATACGTTTGTAAAGGAAGGAGTACCCTATTAGAAAAAAAAAAGTAAGCACCTGTGCTTCAGATTCAGAGAGGAATGGATTATTATAAAGGTCATATATGTTGTTCAGGAAAAGTACAAATGATTCAACAAGAGTTTTTTATACGTCATGTAGAAAATAATTTAGAATTGGATACTGAGGTAAAAACGTTGTTAAGAATCATTCAGAGTGGATAAGTTAATATATAATTTTGAAATACTGTTATTAAATAGTATAACATAATGTAACTATACAATACCCCCCCCCCCCCCCCCCCCCCCCCCCCCCCCCCCCCCCAATTGAGGGCAATATTCCTCATAGTGCCTACCCTTAAACTACAGGACAAATAATGTCCACAAAATAAATAAAGGCAGATTTGATACAAGGAATCTGTGAGCAAGTATTCAGAACTAAGACATGGCTTATTAAAGATCAATACAACATTACTTACAGTTGATCTGCCAGCATTTTACAACACAGTTCATGCTGGATTGAATCAGTCACCTATCTCTGTTTATTACAGGAGCACACATGAAAAACAAATGGTTTAGATAAAATCCATACACAATATTGAATTTCTTGCTTGTGTAAAACTCCTCTACAAAACTCTAGCTGTGGCTCATCTCAACAGGATACAGGTTGATATGTTACTCTAAACCTTGAGATAAGAAAACTTTCATATCGCTTTTTATCAGGTGTTCACCTTCTTCCACATTACGGATACTTGCAGTGTATAGAATTACACCCCAGAAACTGTTTACTAGTTTACTAGAATATCAGCACTTGAATAATCTTGTAAAACTACCTTGTCAAAGTGCCCTTTATCTTAATTTGACTTCCAGTTCCATTAGTCCACCCTAACAACTTGAAAGTGAAAAATTCAGCTCCATGTGTGTGGAAGTACTTCTCCCCTTTTTTATTTTAGACAATGTCAGTAATAAAGAGGCCTCCCATACTGTATAGTTAAATAGTCATCCATTACTACAGAACACCTATCTAATTCAAAAGACATTTCAAATAGATGTATCAATCAGAGTATTATGAATGGTACGTTAATTAAAAAAGGCTATATAGGAATATAGCAGTGATTGATCTCCCATTCATGTAAAAAGTATCCAAATGCAAACAAAACCACAATAAACCTGAAACGTGATATTCTTGGATTAGAAAGCCCCCCCCCCCCACAAAACAAGCTAATGTAAAACAAGTAACACAGACAGTAATACAATTGTACCTATTTCTCTAATATACTTTTACCTTTCTGACTTAAACACAACAATAGATTAATTGTGGTCCATTAGTCACGCAGAACTAACGGTTGAGTCAGACTATCACATCACTATATTGAGTGGTAGGTATATCATGTCTGCTTAAATTGAATGAGGTTGTTTTGTTAAATTCTTGCAAGCATGTGTTGTTTGCCAGCTTGGTTCTTACAGCTTTCTTCTGCTTCCTTTAAATGTTTGACTAAACTATGGAAGGCCTTCAAATTCAAATGTTTAAATGTGATTGTTTTTTATATATTTTTTTTTACTTAAGGTTTGGGAAAATTTAACTGGATTGTATAAACCATCACAACACACAATGCTATTATGAAATGAAATATTTATAGTGAGGTTCTTAATGTAGCATTCCAGCCAGGCATGGACCTACCAACTCCATCTGCTAGCACCAGTATAAGAACACAAGACCAGTTACAACTCAGAGGAGGATCATCAATGCTCATCCAGTTCCTAACAGTTAATAGCTGTTCCCAGAACCTCATCCATTAGATTATTGAAGGACCCCAATGAATCAGCAGCAACAACAGTGTTCTACACACCCGCTAGTCTCTCAGTGTGAAGAAATACAACACCTTCTACCCTCCTGAATCCCAACTCAATTTAACACTCAGATTAAATCCAATGTTAAGCTATGTGATTCTTGTCAGATTTCTTCAGTTTTCATATGGAGCTCTGCTTTAAGTATGGAGTATGAATGTTTCAGTGTGAGGATGCATTTGTGAGCACTCCAGCAGGGGTGTAATGATGCTGCTTTCAAACGAATGATGTGCACTTACATCACCCGTGCTATAGAACAGAACCTACAGAACACCAGCATCCTTCTTATTGGCTGGTTACTTCACAAGATAGTATGAAGCCTAAAACATTAAAGCATTAAAGCATAAAGCAGTGAACTTTACATGCATATTACTCAGGCACTGTGTTTAAAAGTACAGACTCAGGGCTTTCTAATGATGTATTCATGAGGTACTCCTAGCCGGAGCTACAATCGTCTGAAGGTAAGCCTCTCATCATGTCACAGAGTCCACACTTAGGTTTCATTATCAGTCCATTGCTCTGAAATTGCTTAGAATTTCAGCTTTTCAACAATGCCAGCATAACCGCATGCGTAGTTCAGTGAAAGACAGGGCGCTAGAGAAGCTGCAGACTTGGAGATAGTCAGTGTGAGAGCGAGACAGAGTTTTATCCACTGCATTTGTGCCAGACAAGAACAGTGGTACAGAAAGTAATGGTACAGAGCTTGAGCATGTCAAATTGTAAACAGTTCTCTTCAGTGTTCCTTATTCTGTTTTGTTTAAAAAAAATAAATGAAAAAAAAAGTTGTGTTTATGCTCGGCCGGTAAAAGTGTTAATAAAATTGTTGTATTTCACCAAATTTGCTTCGTTTCCCATGTTCATTTCATATTGAAGTTCAATGGTGCAGTGTGTTTTTTCTTTATTTGAGTTATATATATATTATATATATATATATATATATATATATATATATATATATATATATATATATATATATATATATATATATATATATAGCATTGTGACCAAAGTTTTATGTAAATGTTTTTTATGGGGGCTTTTGTTTTTGATATACTGCATGAAATTAATGTTTTCAGTTATCTTCCAAAATATTAGCTTAAGTTGTACCTTCTTTCCTTTGCTGTCTTCCTCAATGAAATCCCTCTGGTCACAGGCATATTCTTCTGGGGTTTTTGTGTGGAGGCATTTTGTACATTTTGCCACAATTCTGTTTTAAATTCTCCAGCTGTAACACAGCTTTAAATCCCGCTAACAAGCCTCCACCCTGACTGTAATCTCGTTGTAAATCTCACAAGCGGAGTCTCTAATAGAAATGTAGGAATGTGCTGTCACTCAGTAGTTGGGGCGGGTTTAAAGTATTCAGAACGAATCGATGATAGATACAAGTCAGGAAGGCGGGACATTGCCCAGCAGCAGTGGGAAATGTATTTAGTATTATTTTTGTAGTAGGTTTTATTTTTAATGGGATAAGGGTAAAGTCAATATGAACTTCATTCTGCCAGATGATCTGATCTGTGTGTGATAGCTCCCTCTAGTGGACTGGATTCAGTGGTGGGGTTCAGATGCAGTATCAGTCCATGTTTCTCTTAGAAATGCCGTTGCATACTGATTTATCTTTCTAGGACACTTTGGCCAGGGTCCAAAAAGACTCCACAGTTACAAGATGGAAACAAAGAGAAGAATACAATCTGCAGCAATAAGGTCTGGCCCAAAAGCAGCATTATAATGAATCAAAGTTATTAATTAGACTGGATCACAGTCAATGTGGTTGTTAAATCTAAGCAGCAATCTGTCAAAGCTTGAAATGATTAAAATGAGCAAAAGGTTGCAGGAGGAAAACCAATTAAACACCAGCATCATGCAGATTGGAGGTAGACACATGTGGCAATGTTGCCCTGCCCCTGTGTGTATTTCTGTGCTGTATGTTGCGTGTAGTGTGTTAATGTTGGTGTATAGTCATTGGTACACTGAATGTAATATGGGTTACGAGCAGGAGTGTTTAAAATGTATATTTGTATTTAGGCACGAGGATTGCACAGCACTTCACGTGCAGGTAAAATGTATGTAAATGTAATAATATGTGAGCACGGGGAATTGCATTTTTATTAATTCACGTGCAGTTGTACCGAGACTCCAACTGAATGATTGCTTAGCAATCGAGTCTCAGTACAGCTGCATAAAAGCAGCATGCAGCATGTTTTCACTCACTCAGGCTTGTGTGTTCGGTGAGTGGAGAACGGGATTGGAGGTGATAATAGTAAGAATAACAGCAGCTCACGGTGTTTGTCTGTGTAGTCCGTTTTGTTTGTCTGAGTGCTGTGTCCTGTGTTTTGTTTGTCTTTCAAACCTTTTGAACGCAACCAAATGCTCAGCTTCACCAAAACTCCACCTCTCTGTGTCTCTTCTGTGTTGGTTCCTGTTTCTGGTCTGACGTCACCTACTGCAGCCGTCTTTGTGACAAGACATCTTTGAAATTCTTATCAATTCATCAGTAGAATGGCTGGATATTGCACATAATTTGTCATCTGAAGAGCCAAACTGGATATTACCTCTATTAGCAGACATTTCCATTGATTTAAAAACAACAGTGAACACCAATTACTGTCACCGATAAATTCCCTTTCCTATGAACAAGATAAATGGAACATAAAAGATCATTTATTTTCATCCTGAAGACTGCCGATTGCTTTATAACCTGATAAAAGACCAGGGGCAGTTCGGTGCAATATCCCTTACAGCAGAAAACACATTTGTCGTTTCAACACAAGGGATGGAAAAAACCCAACACAGATCATTTTATAGCCCACAAAGTCAACAATTTACAGCAATGTTCTTGAACACAAACTGACCAGAATCCAATCTGAAAACATGCAGCACTCGCATTAGTAACCACTTTATCAGATATGGAAAACAAATAAATTGTAACAAATGTGTTAACGCTGAAAACCGAGGAGTCTTCCCTCATCAGCATAAGTCTGGGAATGAATTTGATTCTGAGACAGCAAACCTTGGTTACTGATCATGCTGGTCTCTGGCTCTCACCAGTCTCTGCCATACTTCACAGTTGTGATCATAGCATCAGTTCTGCTCCAACATCTAAAACTAATGGAGCAAAGTGATGGGAAGCTATTACAACGTTCGCATGTTGTGCAGTTATTAATACTGCACAAGACCAGACACACTTGCACTATCGACATAACATGCAAACCTATGCAAAGCAATTGATTGGCTGACACTGTCTATACAGTATGGCTCTTAACCCTAAGCTACATTCCACCTGCAAAGCTGAATTTGGGGAATGCATCAGAAAGCATACCCAAAATGGGCAGCTAAGTACTGTACAGTAGGTGTCACTACAAAGCTACAGCAATTCAGTTCATTTATTTTATACTAGACTGTATTTCAATTCATTGGGGGTTATAGTACCCTCTGGTGGCTTAGTATGATACTGCAGTAGTCTTTAATTTATCTCATTCAGTTTCCTCCAGACAGTAAACTTTACGTTTCTGTGCTTATGTGCTTCTTCTTCATTACATTAGTAATGTGTTATAAATACATGTTTGTATTTTGTTTTAAAAACCATAACTGCTTGCATGTCAGGGATCTCCAAGGGGATATTGTAAAGTGATCACTTGCTTTTTTTTTTAAAAAAGCAGATGCCTTTCTTCAAGTTGACTTACAGAGACTAGGGTGTGTGAACAATACATCAGCTTCAGTCACTGACAACCTGAAGTACCAGGAGGTTAAGTGACTTGCTCAGGATCACACAACGAGTCAGATTTGAACCGGTGTCCTGCAGGTTATAAGCCCTTTTCTTTAACCACTGGACCACATAGCACAGAGTGAAGAACATCGCCTTTGGTTTACTTATTGCTTCTATCTATTCAGCTCCTTTAAAAACCACTCAAACCAAAACGAAATCGTTGTGACACTCATTGTGTCTCACTTCAGAAAAATCTGTTCAGTTCTCACTCTACAATAAGTGTATAAATCTCAGTCAAGATAATATCAATTCTGTTTTCCAGCCAAAGTAAGACTAAATGTTGCTTTTATGTTGCATTAGGTCTCTATATATTGATATATATTGATATATATTGTTTTTTTTTCAGACCCAAGAGTGATTTTTAGTTATTGTTTAAAATGTGATACAGTGTCGCATGATTTGAAATGACACCAAATAGTGTAGAGCCAAGAAGAAGAAGAAGAATGTATTTAAAACCCAGTCACAATATTATAATACATTTCACCCTTAACCTTTAAAAGCGTATTACTTAGACTAAGCACTTAATCAGATCCCATAAGGCATTTAGGAATATCACAGGAGTCAGAAAAGACTGAGCAGTGTATAAAACAGGCCACATGGTGGCACTATTTACATACAAGTAATATATAACTGTACCAGGTGTTTTCTCCTGATTGTCTGTTTTTCATTGACTCACAAAGTTTGTGTATAGTTGTCATGTTTTTATTTGCATTAAATAAAGTCCAATGTTTATATTGTATTGTAGATTACACCAAATTAAAGCTGTTTTGTCTTTTCAGGAGGCTAGCCCAATAGTTAAAAAAAGCAGCAAAGAAAAAAAAAAAGCTACATGTACAGTGCCATATGTACTTTATAACAGAAGCAGCCACAGCAACATATTATATATTCTTCTACATGCAAAACTGTACAAACGTGTTAAACTGCATTGTGTTTGTCCACATGGGCTGCCCAAGGTGAATGCCGGCACCCTTGACTCTGTTTTTACTGTATTTCTATTGCAGTGATTATAATACAGGGTGGTTTAGATCACTGAAGTAGACCCTGCTCTCCTGCACAGTTATAACCGTTCAACCATGTTTCAAAGTAAAAACCTTGTGACAGTAATGCAACATAACTTAATTAACACAGTATAACCTATTAATGAAGCCAGTGTTTTAACCAGCTGTGAATGCAGCACAGTAAACTGTTGTATGAAGAGGCCAGTGATTGAGCATACACAGGGCTTTAAAAGGAGCAGGCTCCAGTGATTGAAGGAACACTGCATTCCAGGGAAGCTTCAAAGGTCGCCACAAAGTTCTCTTCC
The DNA here is from genome assembly GCF_017654505.1 of Polyodon spathula. Lineage (NCBI taxonomy): Eukaryota > Metazoa > Chordata > Actinopteri > Acipenseriformes > Polyodontidae > Polyodon > Polyodon spathula. Next base: position 45,361,218 of record NC_054541.1, on the reverse strand, counting down.
CCTGATCCCACTGAAAGACAGAGTCTGAGCTTGGATTCCAACACAGTCTTCCCTGTGAGAGCACAAAACTAACAGGTGAAAAAATAATGCCAATCCCAGCTGAGACACAGGCCCTCTCTATCAGAATATCAGGCCTTGAGGTGTCACTGTACCTTGCCCTTTAACCACGGGAGCAAGATGCTCAGGAGCTTTACAATGTTCAATGCCATTCCCTTGTTCCCGCTAACTCAACTGATGGTTGGTGTGCAATTTCTACCACTCAAAAATAAATATATGGGTCACAGCAGGTAATGGTTTGCGTATGAAAAAAATCAATCAGTAAACCATTTAAAATTCCACCTATTGTAACCTTGGGAAACGGAACGGCAGATAGCAACTATTATGTAGCTGAGACTGCAACCCCGTTATCAAGCTTGAAATCTGTAGTTATTGAGGCCGGTTGTGGACAATGGTCTCTGTCTCAACCTTGTGCGTCAGGCCACGTGTGTCCTCATTCTTTAAGGACGGGGCACTTTAAACTGGTCACCTATAGCTTCTTATGCATTATTATAGCTACATTACTTTGTTTTCTGGTATTAAAAAAATAATAATAATTTAATTCTAATCCAATGGAAAAAAAAAAGATTCACTGTATTTTTTTCTGATCCTTTTTCAGGAGGTCAGAAACATGTCCATATTTACCCCAACCTACCCTAATAAACAGAAGTCCATTTGGCTTTGTTTTACATTCATCTTATATAAGGCCTAGACACCATCCTCTGATTAGTCCTGGTCTTGGCTTGTGCCTCTACAGAAACTGAGGGGTTTGGGGCTCAGCCTCAGTCTTGTAGGTCCAACACTGAAAACTCACAATAGGAAAATCTTGCATAAAAACATTGAAAATATACTTTTAAGTACTCACTAGTAATCTTGTCATTCAACTTCTAGTAACCCTTCTGCGTTTGAAAAGATACCTGCTGATGCTTTATGTAACACGAGACTTTATGAAACTTGTTGCAAAAACCTCTTCCAAAGTTAGTGAGATATACACCTTTTTATTTGTTTAATGTTACAGAACCAGACAGTGGTACGAATTTCCTTGGCAGAGCTTCTTGTTATGAGGAAAGCTGCAGTGCAGGTTCTGTAGTTAAGCAGATACCAAAGGGACTGAGTAAAAAAAAACAGCTAGCTCTAATACAGTGAGATCTTTAGAAATAATACAGCACACAATGCCCATAATGCATCAGACTAGATTTTTTCAGAACTGTTTACTCAAGTTTTTAAAGAAATTAACAAAAATGAATGTAAAGTTTCTTTTTAGCTATAAAAACATATGATTGAGTTTTTAAATGTGTTACGGGTGATCAGCAGTACTCCCTTCCTGACAAATCTTTCTAAATTCAAATTGTGATCTTGCAGTCTGGCAACCTCAGTAAATATTAATAACCCATGTATTTGTTTTATCTAAATAAATAATTCATGCTCACTAAGAGGGGTACAACAGCAGACACTGTTCATCGTCCAAGAGCTTGACGCTCTTTGATAAAACCTTTCAGTGCGCAGGAAAAATGTCAGCCAATTTCTGCTATTAAAGTTCTCTGATTGCCTGAATTATGAATCAATCAAAATGCACCTCTGTGTTCTGTGGCACAACCGAGGGCTGCATTTACTGAGAACCCTGTGCTCTCAAATAACACCAGCTGATCAAACACAGAAAACTGACCCCTACAAAATATCCTCACCATTATAAACAGGAAATGGCTTCTGTGGATGAAGTCTATCATTAGGAACCATTGTGGTTTTTACAAAACCTCCATCACACAGCCAAAGGCTTTGTAATGACAGAAAAATATATAGAAACTGTTACAGAAATAAATACTCTGCTAAAAATGTATCTGTTCTCCGAGCTTTTACATTTGCAGTTTCATTAGAGAACTGTAAACCCTTTGCAAGCACATATTCCCCAAAGCAGTGCAGACAGAGAATGAATCACTGGTGATCAGTACACAGTTTGCTTAAAGTATATCGACAGCAAATGCTTTAAACTGACAATTCAATGAATGACAAGGAAACCTCTGCATTTTCAGATCAAATCGACCAGTTTGTGACCAAGGGTCACAAATAATCCTCTATTTTAAGTAATCTTGCCAGTATAAAATAAGTTGAGAAGCCGCTAGGCATATTTTAGTAACTTTGCCTTTTTTTTTTTTTTTTTTTTTTTTTTAGCATTTCTTAACAAAATAGCAAAATATCTATTTGCAAATCACAATTAAAGCTAAGCTAAGTCTGTTCAGGCAAAGCTGAGTAAGTTGAGATACAGTTGGTACTGTAGCCTCCCTTTAGGGAGATTTCTCAAAACCTTGTTTTCAGCTACAGCATACAGTCAAATCCATAAAACAGCATGTTCTGTTGATGATTAGCTTGAAAGATCCTAAACACAGCCCAGCTGGCAGTATGTCCCAAAACAATCAAATTTTATAGAATTTGGCATAATCCTTAAGAATGCCAGTTTTGTAGCAATGAATATGTTTGCATTCCACACACTGCCTATATAAAGCGTAGCTTTTGCTACAATCAAGACAATTAAATAGTGGAATGTACCAAATGTTACCAATTCAACGATAACACACATAAAAAAAATTTAAAAAATGGTTGATTGCCAGTTTGCCATTTGTTTAAAAAACACATTCAAAAATGAAAGTTTGAAACTTTTGTTCTTACCTATAAAATCGAGCACCCAAAGGGACGTCCAAGAGTTGCACCAAAGAAAGGAGACAATAAAATACGGTTAGGAAAAGGTAGAAAATACATGCACATCACTTTACATTGCTAAATCCAATGGACACATTAACAGTAGAGTTTTGTATAAAGGAAAGATTCACTGTACAGAGTACAGTCAGGACTTCTGTGTAATTGTGTCATAGAGAGAGGACAAGAGGGAATTTAAACCCATATAAAGAATTGATGAAGTAGAGAAGTGGAGAGAATAGGTGGATCTGGACTAGTGACAAATAGGACTAGGAGCAGATATTAACAGAGGGCTAATTGATCAGCAGTCCCCTCCCTGGCCCCATGGCCCCGAGCAATAGAAAGCTCCATATAAATGATGTCGAGGAATGCAAGGGCCCATTGGCACCAGGGCAGGGAATGCAGAGGCTGCCAGTGCAGTGCTAACATTTTTTCATCGTTCTGCAACAGGGTCAAAGGGGAGCAAGGAATAAGTTTCCTGAGCAAATATTATTAACTATAATACATAAATGTATATTTGATTCTTGTCGTGTACTTTAGTGTACAAAGTGTTTTTAACATTTACCATCTGATAAAGTGACATGGAATGTTAATGGATAGCAAAGTTACTTGTTACCATTAATAGTGTGCATTCCTTTTTATTAAAAACAAGCAATCCTCTGTAATTTGGCTCTTAAATATCCCACAGCACTTGAACAAGAATAGTGAGCAAATACCTGAAGTTCCACTTCACCAAGGAAACCGCACATGCTCAGTAAATGATTTAGTACTTCTTAGCATTGGGAAGTCACTACCGGTATGTGTGTCTGTGTACTTCTTTGGTCAAACCCTAATACAATATTCTATTTTTGTAGCTAGACTGCAAGAGTGTCATTCCAGTCTAAGCAACAGGAGGCAGCCTATAGAAGCACCATGCTTTCCAACCTTGATTAAACACAGCCAGTGGTCTCTTATGTTTGTGGGATAGCTGTGTGTAAGGGGCAGGGAGAGATAGCAATTTTCACATATCTAAGTGCCTTAGGCCACCCTTATGAGTGATCAAGTTTAGCCTTAGGAGATATACAGTAAAGGGCTCTGCTTACACATCTCTTGTATCTTGGGAAAGCTTTCTCCAACACATCAGGTAATGATAAATCAAGCATCTTAAAAGCTAATTCTGTGTTATCAAATAAATAAACATGTTTGTGTGCTTTACCCCATGCAACTTTAGAATGTGTGTCTGGTAGGATCATAAACCTGGGCATAACAACTGCACAGTAATGGCAACACAAACTTCCTCATCTGTGCTGTGCATTCTCCTTCAACCCAAACAACAGAACAAAACAAAAAACAAAAACTATATGGATTGCTGCTACATTTTTAGACAACGACCCAATGGTCAACAGCCCTAAAATATGCCCAAGAGAAATGTTGGCAAAAAAAAAAAGATGTAATGCAAAATGTAATACTAAATATAGATAACCATTTTTCTTTTTGGCCTAAATGTGAATTTAAGACATAGCTCAGGGCAATCTTGGTATATGATGTACATGCTACAGGATAGACTATGAAACACTGCCAATCACAGGCTTTAATGAGATGCAGTGATAATATGCCTGTCTTAATGTACAGTAAAAGCGTGGTGTGACCCTTACAGTCTCCTGAGCAGTTGCTGTAATGTAATTTTCACACAGCAAGAGGCTAAATGGGGCGAGAGGCTTTCTTTAAATAGAATATGACATAGATACTGTGTGCAAAGGCAGTATTCCATTGGGATTGCGAGCAGCCGGGAGGAGCAGGATGTTCTCAAGTCAATTAACCTTTTCAGTGCTAAAGGAACTCATGACACTGTCTTGCTTTATATTGAATATTGTAGCATTATACAATAAACAAATATTAGCTTTGAGAAAAACATGAATGCTTTGTTCAGGTCAAATGGGGTCTAGTCTTCATGTCTGAAATCTTGCGACATTTCGTAAGTAATTCAGCTTTTAAAATAAACATCTGGTTGGCAGTGGTCAAGATATTCTTATCAGGTTTGGCAATAGCTAGTTTTTTTAGTACTGGCAAGTTCTTCATTCTTAGTTTCTTTTTCTTTTTTTTGTGTGTGTGTGTGGGGGGGATTTCTTTGATCAGAAACACCCCCAACAACCCTTTCCTCTTTAAATGACCTGCACACTCCAATGACTTGTAAAACATCATCAGCCTTTAAAACATTCTGAGTGGGTGACACAGCTGAGTACATAATAACCACTGCCATTAAAACAAATGTCACAATTACAGTGATCAGCACTGCCACAGATGTGAAAAGCTGGAGGATCCGTGGATCCATCATGCAAGCCACTCTTAGCTGGTCGTGTGCACTGCTTACCCTGTATGGGAAGGTTCCCTGCACCTGGAAGCTACTGCTTTGAAATACACACTAAATATAATTTTGGAGAGATCAAAATCTTATTAAATTACTAATTCTTTAGTTATTTTCTCTGGTTTCCTTTCCCCATCCTTGGTAAAGGGATCTGTAGCCTCTCGGTTAAACACAACCTGCTCATCCTTACTGACTCTCAGCTCCTCTTTTATACACAAGATTACACTCAAATTGGCATAGATTGAACAACAAATTCAAGTTTCTTCAATGTTTATTTACAAAAATAATCAACGAAAAACAGACTATGGCAGAACAGTCCTTGCTGCTCTCCTGTAGGTTGTTTTAGGAAGAAGTAAATGCTTAACCTGGCGTTCGCTCAACAAGGAATACATACATAAATAACATTATGCTAAAGGCCATGGAAGTCAAGCACTGGGAACATAATGTACTGCCCCATGGCACAAGATATACAGCTAACCTGAATCCTGTTTTCTGCTCAGTTTCCTTGCAATTAACAGTTCTAGAACAATGAACACCGAAAAACCAAAAAGACACAAACAGTAAAATGGGACAGTGTGACTGAATAAACTGGACCCTGATTGGTTGGCTGCTGTATTTAAAACCAATTACCTTTGACCCCATATAAGGCTATGGTGCTGTACATGTGTGGGATTTAACTGGAGTTACTATCTAAAGGGGGTTGTAAAGTAATTTTACAAATGTCCATTAAAAACTGCAGATACAGGACAAGGTTGACACAGCAGCAGTGTTTACTGGAGATCACAGACAGGTCAATGTTGAATAGTGATTTTCTATAGAAATAAAAGTAAAGAGTGAGTACAGTTGCTCAATGCTATTGCAATGCTTTGGCCAGTCAATCCTCAGCAGTATATCCCATGAATTCAAAGGCTAGCAATGGAACTATTGACTGGAATGTGAAAGCAGAGAGTTTGCAGTTCAGCATAGCACTGACACAGTGGGATTGTACTTTAATAAAGAGGAAGGTGGGTGTTCTAGTCGTGGTAGTGGGATAGAGGCTGGAAAATCATTAGTTCCACATAATATCCCATTCCAATACAGCATGGATATTCTGCTGACCCATTTACAAGCAGAGGCAGTTGGTGAACATAACTGCTCTATATAAAAGCATGTTGTTTGATTGTGTTTTAATAACAGGGAAGAGGTATAGAAAGGAGAATGTTTAATATATAATACATTAGAATAGAAATAAACATGCTCTTTTGTTCTTATTGTCTGCCATAAAGGAAAGTCCTCCAGGCAAGATGAGCAAAGCTGGTGTTGCGCCATCTAGGGCACAGGTAAAGGATTGTGTGTCTTTATGCACAGGTGTTGGTGGCAACACATCTGTATACTAAGCGCCTCTGGCACTATTTTATAAAAGACACTTTAGCGTGGTAACATAGTTCTATGGCAAGCAACTAACACTTTACTCACTAATAACAAAATCACTGACCTGCAATACCCACAATTTATATGTAAGCGTGATTTATTCCCACTCCTCCTTCTCGCACAGGTACTTAAATAATACATTGTGTGGGTTTATTCCCATTGGCTTAAAGAATGATTCCATATGTTCATAGTTAAAATTCCTGGTGATGTCAGCAGGCTACGGCAAGAGCCACGACCCAAACCAGTAAAGCATGCTCACATTACTCCACTGTCTGGCATGCCAATGAAAATGTGGATTGGTTACAAAATCCTGAAGAAACAGGGTTCTTGTACATGGTCTTTATTAAGGATCTTACAATAAAGCTGTCAAATTCATAAACCATTTAGACAGCATTTATTATACACAGTGTTATTGTACATGCTTCAGAAGCTAGTGATAGATTTAAAGTCTCAGTTCTTGAAGTTAATCACCTAATGCAAAGGGAGGGGTTGTGCTTCCCTGTTACTTGATTTAACACCCTGAACATACTGTACTGCAGTGGTGTGTTCAAAACACAGTCCAGAGCAAACCCTGCCTATACAACACTTTGTACAGCTTGTTGATTTCTCTATAATATGCTGGTTGGCTAAGCTTTAAACCACTGTGATGAATGAATGGGCAAGGTTAAGTGAGTAACCTCACTCGATCCTCAACTCTGAAACACACTTTACCAGCACCAAGTTCCCCAATCAGTGATAAACGTGTTTTAACGAGGTAGCAAACAGCTGCATTACTGCCTTCTGACTACTTGACAAAAAGCAGGACTTGCTTATTGGTAGTAAACCACTTTCTTTACAACATGCCCATAATCCTGTTAGCTAAAGCCTAATTGTTCATCGACACACTATAAATTGAGGGAAGTACAATTTATGGGTCACTTCCAGGCAGTATTTAGTTGTAACTAAAATATTACTTCTAATCAACAGTGCTGAAGAACGCCTTTATTAAAGAAGGACAGAATCCAAAAAGAGTTAACTGTCACACTACCTACTGGGACTGCAAAATATAAGGGCATGCAATACCTTGCATGCTCTCCTCTTTCAAAGCTCCAATGTAAATGGAATAGAATGTATGGGATGTGATTTAGCTCATCAAGTAAAGTGGGTTCACTTGGGAAAGCTAGAATGCAAAAGATGGGAGACTTGCTACCAGAATTCAGGTCTCATGCAGCTATAAAGCACTGGAAACTGTCACACACATCTGTAATGCTCAGTGATGGATACCAGACCCTGTGGTGGCTCTTAAGGAACCTTTCAAGATCAGAAACGGACAAAGATTTCCAATAATGCTGAGATCCTGGATGCAAACTGGATATTGTGATCAAAAGACCATTGCTTCCCAAAAAAAGAAAAAAAAAAGTGTACAAAGCATTCCACTGGACTGCCTCGATAACATTACATAATGTTGTAGGGTTGATGTGAGATTTCCAGTTGAAAAAAACAATGCAAACTCATTTGCCTAGAAGCTGTCAATACAGAACACGATACTGGTAAGTGCTAAAAAGCCTTAAACTGATCTAATTTCTAACACTATATTAGCACCAGTATTGACTGCTCCTTTGATTATTATGCAGTTTATGGTAAGAGTAAAAAAATATTTAAACAGTAATTGCTTCACCCTTAATTAAAATACGACGTTAAAAATAGTCTGTTTATTATAAATTGTATTTGAAAGCACTTACACGTCAATGAGACCGGAGTTATTATTCAGCATTCATCATTGCCTAGTATGTCAACAATACTATCGGGGTAACTTTGAAAATGTTAAAACAACACGAGTAATAAAAATATGACTGAATCTAAACAACCAGTACAGAAAAAAAAAGAAATGGCATTCCCTTGGCTCACTGGCATTGTCAATATCATAAAAATGAATAATGGATTCAGCCACCACTGTTCAAAATGTTGCAATTTTGGAAACAAACATATAGTGTACTGTCAAAGATTTTCAGTGGCAAAGTATTAATACATGGCATTTCTATTGGTATTAACATGTAAATCTCAAAATTCAGTATCTGCTCTCTTAAACGTTAAAACAACTAGAAAGATTCGAATACCTGCGGTTCATGATTATAACAGCACAAGTGATCAGCCACAGTGCAGCCGCCCTGGAGCATCAGCATGACAACAGCCTGGACTGAGCTGAGTAGGGTACTTCTCTGGAGTCTTCAAGTGGGCACTTTCCATCCTTGGTGTTTTGTCGACTACACACGACACCTTGAGGGCTCGACAGTGATTCTGGTGTCCCAGCATCACCCCCCTCCGTCCCTACTCAGCTAAGCCCAGCTTACTTACCTTCCTTTAAATCAACCTTTTTTGTTTCTAATGTGCTTGAGGTCGTCCAACCAGAATCTTTTTGTCTCAGCCAGAGCCAGTTGCTGCTCCTCTCTACTACTGCTGATAAGTTCTTCACTATGTGTCGCAACTCTTGAACACTGAATCCGATGTCTCTGAGAAACCAGGTTGTGGAGTGTCCTATATCCTATGATATGTGATCTCTATCATTCTCTATTGTTGTTTCTGCTTAGATCAGTGTTGTTCAAGGGGTTTTTATGTTCAAAATGATCTTAAAAGGTGTTGGTGGTCCAGCCAGGAGCATGCACTGCGATGGAAGTGGTTCTGGGTGAAGAACTAGTACAGTGCCTCCCTTCCCCCAGCAGGTGTCTCTAGTGGCCAGTAGGGAAAGTCAGCCACAATACATTTATACAGACAGGATAATCTTTCCAACTGGTGGAGAACAAGCACGATGTTTAGGGAGATATAGACAGAACATAAAACCATGATAGATTATGCTGCCCACACTTCATAAATCATTGCACTGCATTTTGTATAAAGCAATTGCTTTTGTGAAGGGATTTGGGACTTGTTCCAAATGTGTGAATTCACAACACCAAATAAACACAGTGTTAGTTTAATGGTCTGAATGCCTAGAACTGACTCCCTTTACAGCAGGGGTGTCAAACTTAGTTCCTGGAGGGCTGCAGTGTCTTCTAGCTTTCGCTCCACCCGAGCTCTCAATTACTTAATTAGTCTAATTATTTGATTAACTGGACACATTTAACAATTCTCTTCAGGCCTCAAAATGTTTCACAGGTAGTGTACCTTGAATCAAGTGCATTTTTAAAACCATCAACTGTAAAAGACCTTGAAAAATATTAAATGTCAAATTGAACAAATAATTAGATAAATTATGTTAATTGAGAGATTAAGTTGGAATGAAAACCAGAAGACCCTGCGGCACTCGAGGACTGGAGTTTGACACCTCTGCTTTACAGAGTGCTGACACCTGTACAGAGCCATTGAGGTAAGATGAGAGAGTCTACTGTATCAGATAAAACACTGTTTTTCACTGAACTTTATCTTGTAATCTAGAAAAGGAGGGTTTAACTTCCATGAAGTTTAACTTGTTTGTATTATCCATCAGCACTGGTAAATATTTACACTATCACCAACATCACTGACATTCCAGCTCTTTATTACAAGTCTTCTGTTCTTCCTTATAAAAGCTGCTGGTTATAAAATATGAATACATAGATGAATATCAATACACCTGTATATAAATACAGAAGACAGATTTGTTCTGTAGAACTGTCAGCTACAGTGTGAAATCTCTCCCCAAGGTTGAATAGGGCTAATTGTAGCACTATATTCCTAATTCAGTCACAGTGTTTATGTAATTCACCCTGGCTGATAATTCATGATTCTAGCACTCACTGTAGAGAATGTGCCCAGCTACTTTGTGCAAATGAATCACACTTTTAACGGTAATAAGCATATTTAAGCATCATTTTAGACATCAATTCATATTACATTTCTACTGTTGTAAACACAACTCACAATTCTCTGACTTGAACATGAGGGCAGAAATATGAATATTACCTAAAAAATAATAATATTTGTTTTTTTAAAAACTCACATTAGAAAAATGCCTTTGCAAATAAATATAAAAAATTTAAAAAAACAGAGCATACCGCATGTATGCTTATGATTGTCATGACATTGATTAAGGAAATTACATATTCACATATCATATTAATTCAACAAGCATGCTGTTGTAAACTCCCAGCGTCACTTCAGACTATTAGACACCTGCAGACACTACCCATATAACCCTTCCCATGGAAACTCATTATTCCATAATGATGGGACTAGCACTGCATGTTTCTTCAATATAAACAAAATGATTTATTTCTCCAGCACAAAGATATTTGTGCTGTTTTATATGGCATTACCAATTGTGAATTGTTTATCAGCTTATATCTAAGCACACTACGCTACATATATATTTATAATATATAGTTAAGAATAAATTTTAATGTGACACAATTTCCATCTGATGCAAACTGTCTGATATGAAGACATTTTAGATGGCTGTATCACATAAAATACCAAGGTTCCAGTATTAGATTATATATATATATATATATATATATTATATATATATATATATATATGTATATATATATATTACGTTAATACAGCATATCACCAGACAAAGAGTATGAGTATTACCAGTGCTTTAGTGAGAGACCCCCACCCCCACTCCCACTGTAAGACGTGGGTTTGGTGAATTGGCAGAGTGTACTGTCCCCAGGACTGCAATAGGGATTTCTGGAAACACATTTCTGTTTAAGCAAAATCATATCTCTAAATGAGTTGCTGGACCCCAACACATGTAAAAAAAACGGTATACAAGAATAAAATAGTCTAGTACAGTATTTATGGAGTACATTTGCTGCACTGAAGAACTGAATCCTCTTCACATGCAGATTAGGGTTTTGAAGAGAAAGAAAAATCAATACTTCATCTCACTGCTCAATAATGCTAGGCCCCAAGATGGTAGGAAGGTTAAAGGCCACCATTTTGATCAGCAAAGAAAATAAACATGATATGAAGGTTTTCCAAAAAATATGAGCTTCGCACAGAAATGCCTGCTCTCTAAATCAATAAAACTTCAGATGAAAACAATTGTTCATCCCGCTACAATTAATGGAACTACATGTAGTATTATAATGTAATTCTGAGGGATTCACCATACTGTAAGTTCTCTTCTGCTAAATCAATTTTGATCAGTCTTACAAGCCAAGCCACCTTGATGGATAATGGCCCGCCTGTCTCACTTGTCATTGTAGTGTGATGAGAGAGCTGGTTAGAAGGTATGTATTCTCTTCAGTCTTCACCATGCATGAGAACACCACACATTCCATCTCAGGTAATACATGTACCTCTAGTCTAATGTCTCCTAGTTGGCCATAGCGCATATTGGCATGTACAGCAATAAATACTTTGTATCGCAAACAAAGAATATCATAATTCCATCATGCACACACTTAATGCAAGCCAGACTGATTGCATGTGTGGATGGCCATCCAAACTGTTGCCTTTCTTGCATTATTAGAGCCATGCTCCTTTGTGTAATAAAAGTTAGACCATAGAATAGAGCATGTTGAGCCCTGCAGTATCAGCTACATCCTTACTGATAGCCCATGCTGGTCAAGCCAATGCTGTTCACCTTAAAAGGGCACATAAGGACCTTTTTATTTTATTGTGTTACATGTTCCCATGTGTTGCTACAGCTGTTTACGTAAGGTTTGTGTATTGTTTTGAATGCCACTGACCAAAACCAGAAGAGAGCAGGCTATACACCTAACACACACACACACACACACACACACACACACACACACACACACACACACACAACTGTAACAATTGTAAGAATACAATTATTTCTATTTACTAATAAACACAACTACCATTGATTTCTTTTTTTGTGTTGAAACAATGTAGCACAAACTAAAAGATAATAATTTAATTTATGACTGTGGGTTTAAAGCAATTTTAAAAACTGATAACCAAGTTCAATGTTTTAGTAACTTATATTTTTGTTATATATGGTCACAATTCCTATTCCTAGCAATTGTACTGAATTGAAAGTCTTATTTACAAATATTTTTCAGTAAAATACTGTACATATAATCACTTTTCATTTTTTAAATTACATACAGTATTTAGTCAAGTGTTGGGGGCGGGGGGGGGGTCATTGTCAGTGTATTCTTTTTAATTATTCAGTTAAAATTGGTAGATGTGTTTGAAGGGTGGTTAGGGGCCATGTGGACCTTTAAAATGGGTTGCTCATCACAGGTTTGAATACACTCTTGTACCTGTATGCTGCATGTTTAGGTGTGCAATATATTATTCTATATCAACATCACAGCCTACTAAAATGCAAAACTCGAAAATTTCTTCATTTAAGCAGTCACATTCTTTGTGCAAATTTGGCATATTGATTGCATCTATCTTATAATGTTTTAAAGTGAAATGCAAACAGTTTCCACTTTACAATTAGCCTCTTAGTTTGATGCTTGTAAAATACAATATTTATTAATAATAGTCTCTTAATTCATTTGCATGGAGATTATTTATATCAGTAAATATATCTATCATATGCATACTATGTTTCAGGTTGTAATAAAACAAGACGACGTGTCCTCAGAGATATGAACAGACTGAATAGACAGAACTGGCTGTCTCAAAATCATGGCTCCAAGGAACGCTCAACAAAAAGGAGCAAGTGTTACAATTAAAAAAATAATTGACTGGTTAATAAAAAAGGCACTTTTTAGTTCACTTAGTTTACCATATTGCTGGTGTAAACATACACTGATAACTGAATAACTCTGAGGAAAATGTGATATCTGAGGACCCAATATATGATATAGGTAACAGTAGGGTTGGGGTTCTCCAGGACAAATTCAAAGACTTAAAAAATAAGCTTTGGAACAGAACCTCTGCAGTGCTTTTCTCTGAAATACTACCACAGCACCTACAAGTCCAGGGAGGAGAAGACTTAATATGTAATACAATCCTTAGTGCAGCAGAGAGGGATTTAGGGTTATGGGACCTATATAAACCTGAACTATAGGGAAACTGATGCATTGGGTAAACTCATTTAGTTCTTTATATGAAAATGGCTAGCTCTGCTGGGACGAACGGCCTGTTCAGTTATAGCTAATAAAACCAATAAATGTGCTGGTATGTTTTTTTCTTCTTTTTTTAGTGTATGCCATCAACACGTTGAAAGTGCAGGATTCAGACTTCAAAAGGCTCTCAATTCAAAAGCCCACACCTCCAAAAGGGCAGTTTTGATGAACAGAATAACATAAAATTAAAGCGGTCTCTCTTCTCATTGAATAAAATTTCAAAGTTAGTTTAAAGCTAGTTTTCAGTGTGATTATTAAGTTAGCGAAGGGGTGTGAGAACAAAGTACCTGCCATTGAAACAATTAATGGCTACTCTAATGGAAAGGAATACACTGGCATAAAAGATGTCTTATATTATATATTACATTCAAATAACTTTTTAGACTGGTAAAGATGAACAATGGGGATCAAGACATAGCTTGAAATAATACGCTAACTTTTTTTTTCAGAGTACTACTCGAACATGGAACAACATTTATCTGATAACTGTTATCCTACAACAAAATCAATTTTATGTTTTCTGTGAATCTCGTGGATTAAAACACCTAATTAGAATGTTTAACAAAGATAAAATATATTGTTAACATGTTGTGTTCCACTGTTTAAAATGTGAGCTAAAAATGATCAAAACTTTAATCCAAAACTGATATGTATACATTCTTTTTTTATTGATATTTTTAGAAAACAGACATTTAAAAATGCATGTTTTTTTGTAATACTTAGGCCTATACAAAAAAGCAAAGCACAGCATTTACAGCATTCACAATAGGTCACCACAAGTTTGCTAGTACACAACAACTGTTTGCCAGAAAATTGACACAACTGTTTGCCAGAAGAGTGCTGTAACTGTTTGCCAGAACATCTCATTTGCATATGAAAAAGTGAACTTGTAGCAAGTTTGCCGCAAACAATCACCACACCTTTGCAGCAAACTTGTGGGAAACTTGCCACAACAGTTTGCCAGAAAGTGTGTATTTTGGTAAGGGTTGTAACCTACGATTTGCCAGTTACTTATCTTAACAGTTAAGACCCACAGATAAAAGGTAAAGGAAAAACAAAACAAAACACAATACCCCAAAAAACACTTGCACACTCAAAACAACCTGCTGTCTCACTTTTTAATCTGATCCTGATGTTCTGTCAATTTAATGAATGGAATGCGTTCCAGTTACAGCCCTTCACTAGATGACTGTCACTGACTTGTGCAAAAATGAATTAATGCAACTTACAATATTTTCTATGCACTGCTTCAAAAAGCATCAGCATGAACAACATTGTGCTTCCATTGCGTGTAATTAGAATATAGTGCTGATAAACTGTCTAGCTTTAGAATTCACTGCCTCTTAACGAATTTCACATCTTCCAGTCAGGTAGAAATGGGAACTTGCTCTACAAAGATACACGGAGGCAGTTGCCTAACTCAGGAAGAGATCCCTCTTGGATCTTTGCTGATTAGGACCAAGCCTTTGCAGTTGATGCCTAAAGGGAACCTTCAGCTTACTGGTAGGTCTCAGAGTCTCAACCACAGTGCATAATAATCAACATCACAAAATCTGATTTACTTAGGAGAGCGCCAGGACTGACTGGTGTGTGCTTGTGTCTGTAGGGATGCAGAAAGTGGGGACTTAATTCAAGCCAACGTACAATGTACAAATAAATACAACTGATCAACGTACAAATAAATACAACTGATCAACGTACAAATAAATACAACTGATCAACGTACAAATAAATACATATCTTGATGCATAACCCTCTTATTTTACCACCCAACACACCTGACCTAAGCATCTTCAAATAGAAAGCCCACACAATATATAAGAGCATATATATATATATATATACATATAGTATATATATATATATATATATATATATATATATATAATATAATATATATTAAAATAGGCTATAATTCACATTTTATTTCGTCAGCACTAAAAAGCACATTGATTCAGTCTTCAAACTTAAAAACCACTTGAAACAGAAAACTGTTACCCTCTAAAAAAAAAAAAAAAAAAAAAAAAAATCAAAAAAACCACATAACATGAATTATTAAAAATGTAATAGTCGTACTGAAACCCCATGCAAACCCATTGCCCCGAAGATGTATGTTAAAATAATTACCCCCAGTCATGAGAAGTTTGCACAACAGTGGTAAAACTGTCACATGTAATCAAATGTCCTGCATCAAACATAAGAACACGAGTTTACAAAAACACCAACACCATTTTGCAGCATGTAAAATATTATAGTGGATAATAAAGCACAACACATACACACACAAAATAATTCTTCTGTGTTTGTCAAACGCTAAATACAATCATTTTATACGACCTATAGTGGGATGGATAATTCACTTTACATAATTGCATGCTAATAAAGCCTGTTTGACGTATATTTTATAATCATTAACACTAAGCGTTACCAAAACAGAAAACAGGCATTCTGTAAAAACAGCATGTGCACCCACTGTTCTGTGAAAAAAAAAAAAATGTTGTTATGTAAAAGTATTTTCATTATATATTTAGTAAATATTGGACAAACAATGAATCAATATTACACATGATTTGGGCAGCTGGTATCTTATCAGTTCCCATTAAGGTGGAGATGCTACAGTACCAGGGCTGGGTGCACCAGCTGTGTGTAAGTTCTTACTTAGCTTAGTTAAAGTGCAAATCTTTACTAACGTTGAGTTTACACATCACTAACTTTTCAAGGATTGCACCAGCTATGATAGTTATAACGTAAGACTTGGTGGTTAAAATGGTTAAAAATGTACAGGGTGACAAGGACTCAATACTATTATTATTATTATTATTATTATTATTATTATTATTATTATTATTATTATACCATGGTTGACTAATTTAAAGATAACGCTAATTTAAAGATGACCTATGTAGTACGAATCATGCATGACAAATGCAATCCTTGCCTATCTGTCATCTTCACACAAACTGCAACCAAGCAACGGGCGTGAGGTAGCAATCTGCACTGGATAGTTTTTTCAAGAGAAAGGACATGCAATTACTGTATTCAGCATGTAAGTGTACATTCTTTCCTTTTACATTTCTTTACTGTTTTCTTTACAACATACCTGTAACATGGAGATTGCCGTGCACAGGGGGAAATTATATGTGAAAACAGGTTTGTTTTGTGCGCTTTTTGGCGTTGTTATGTTTGATCAAATGATTGTTTACAGACACGCACTCAATTGAGACTTGTTGTCTTCTGTATGTGTCCTCTGTACATTACATCGTTGGCAGCGTAACATGACCTGTTTTACCTGTTTGTTTACTTTCTGTTTTGTGTTTAATAAATCCTGCGCGCCTGTGCCGCCGTTTCAACTCCCTCTTTTGCAAATTGGTTATCTACATAAGACACGAGTAACTTGTCACAATACCATTCAAACGTTAATTAATGTGATGGAATCTCTGATGCATGATTGCAGATGACTATCACTGTGGAGGGAAGAATAAAATCCTATAATTTGTTTTATTTTTTAAATCCAGGCAGTGTAGATGTTCAAGCCTTTCCCACCAGTACAACAGCATCAAACTAAATTCATTAGTTTTTCGAAACAGAAAAAGCCATTGAGTTTTTCCACTGTCGTTTCCATGCGAGAGACACTCACATGGAAACGGCAATGGAAAACGGCATGGATAACACTGCTATCCCCAACACAGCTCAAGAAACAATTCTGAGAATATTAAGACATTATTGCTGAGTTTTACTGCGGTTTTTACAGCGAACAGAAGTATTGCAAATAAAACCAGAATACGTAACTAGAAATGGGAGTTTTTGTGCCACCAATAAAGCTTCCTCCAGGGGTGTAATGTAAGTGCAACCGGTGGTATAAAGTTATAATTCTCAAAAGGGACAACCAAATCATTCCACATCATATTATTGTGCCCAACTCACAATGATAATACTTCTGTTGTACCACCCAAAATTCACACTGCTCTATTATCAGTGCATACTAATGTGAACAGCCAGAATCAAACCTTTGATCTCATTTGAGCCATAAACATGACTTTCACACATCTTTACAGTGGATGTCTTCTGGCAAAGGCCTGTTTGCTGGTGAAGGATTTGCAAATGCCAGAAGACCTGAAACACTATTCTACAATCAAACTGGGGTGATGGTCCATTGCAAGCTTGTGTAATGCTGCTCCTTAGCTTTACACTCCAGAGACTGCACATTCATCCCTGTAGGTGGGGTGAGGGCATAGATGGGGGTGGGAATGAAGCTCACATTTAACAATTATATTATGCTGCTTCCAAAAGAAAAACCTAACACATTTCTTATTTCTTAAATGAGTCCACATCACAAAAAGGTACAAGTATTTTAATTAACAATGCCTTCTCTGTTCAGCTCTCTGTTACTCTTAGCAGTTTTCCAGTGAAAGATTTAATTGTGGTAATTGTGCTATCTTGTAACATTCACACTTAGCTTGCAGAGTCAGGAGATCCTGGTTTTGCATAAGAGCTAAGCGAGTGAATTATTGTGTAATCCAAATTAAACAACGCAGATACGTAACCATTCCCTTTAACACCATCCACAATTTCCTGGGCTCTACTGCAAGTCTGTACTGCATGAGGGAGGTACGTTATTGCTTCTCCTTTCCTATAACTTTATTTTAATTATTGTAGTTTATCATCGTCACAGATTTCAAATCTCAAACATGATCCGAGTAGCATACACTGAATAACTTCCCCTTTAAAAAAATACTCATGTGACATCAGTTTCATCACTCTTGTGGTGACTTTTTTTGGATAAGAAGTGAAAACAAGGCATTATCGCTGCCCTCAAGACTGCCCGAGTAACGCCAGTGCTCAAAAAACCCTCCCTTGACCCGGCTGTCTTATCCAACTTCTGTCCCATATCCAATCTTCCTTTTCTCTCCAAAACTCTTGAAAGGGCTGTAATCAGGACGCATGCAGTCTATTTTCTATGATGGCAGCAGTGCTGACACAAACCCGGTCTCGTGCGGTGTCCCCCAAGGGTCTGTCCTTGGGCCTCTTCTCTTCAACGTCTACATGCTTCCCTTGGGTCACTTTATCCGCCTATGCAGATGACACTCAGCTGTACTTAAAACTAGACCCTGGATGTCCCTCTGCCATGGTTTGGCTCTCAACTTGCATCCAAGACATTGAGGCCTGGATGTCTGCATATTTTCTTCAGCTCAACACCAACAAATCTGAACTACTTCTAGTTGGATTGAAAACTCAACTCAAGAATTTCAATATTGCTGCCTTGAACCTAGGAAACTGTCTGCTGCTGCCTTCCTCCTCTATACGAAGCCTTGGTGTACTTCTGGATAGTAACCTCTCCTTTGATGCCCAAATCTCCTCTGTAGTCAAATCCTCCTTCTACCACCTCTGAAACATCTCAAAGGTCCGTCCCTACCTTTCCCTCCCGGATGCAGAGATACTCTGTCATGCATTCATCTTCTCTCGACTTGACTACTGCAACTGTCTCTACAGCAGTCTTCCATCACGCACCATAAACGGATTGCAGCTGGTTCAAAATTCTGCTGCTAGGATCCTTACCAGATGTAAGAAACGTGATCACATTACCCCGTCTTACCCAGCTGCACTGGCTACCTGTTAAGTTCAGGACTACCTTCAAAATTCTCCTGATTGCCTACAAGGCCCCCCATCACACAGGTCCAGAGTATCTCTCCAACCTGCTGACTCGCAATGTCCCTGCATGCAAGCTGAGGTCCTCTGACTCAGGCCTGCAAAACTGCACCAAATTCGGACAGCTCTCTTTTAGCTTCATTGCCCCGACTCTCTGGAACTCTCTCCCAGCTTTAGTGCGTGCAGCTCCCACAATCGCTCGCTTCAAATCAACTCTCAAGACCCATTTGTTCTCTCTTGCTTTTAACCTTTTGCAGTCCTATGTTGGACCCTGTCCAACATAGTCAAAAAGTATTGATGTCATTTTACCATGCAATGCGTTTTAGACCTGTTTTACTCTGAGAAAAAAAAAAAAAAAAAAAAATTAAACAGCGTGTGTAAAATAAACAGCGCTTGTGAATAAATTGTACCTGATGCGCCTTACAAGCACTGAATAAATGGACTGCAAAGGGTTAATGCTCTCTAAGCCTGGTATCTGTTATTAGATGTTGTTTAAATTGCTATTTCAGGTTTTTTACTCCATCTTCTGTTAAATTCTGCTTGACACATGCATCCACAATGTTTAGAATTTACATCCTATCTTTATATTTAATGTAATAATCCTATATTTAATGTATTTGCATTGTTTTTTACTGTTATATTTAATGTGCTATGACCTGTATTTCACTGTATTTAATGTATTATGCATTGTTCCTCACTATCTTGTAAAGCGCTTTGTGTTTATGGTCCACTATGAAAGGCACTATATAAAATAAATATTGATTGATATTGAAGGATACTATAATGCTTTTAGTACCAGTACCAACAACCACAACACGACATCATGGACCTTACACATTAATCCACAACTAGGCTTAACATATCCCTGAAAAGATAATCACATCCTACTGAAAAATAGGCAACCAATCTTGTTAGCAATATCCCCAAACATTTCCCATTCACTACCAAGACTGGCACAACTTTTAAAGGCGAGCAGTGCTCTATAGGGCTGTGTGACAAAGTGCCCACCCCTGTGTATATTATCTGTTGTGTGTTGCATGTGGTGTGTTTAAATGTTGGTGTATAGACATTGGTACACGGGATATAAACGGGTCTGTGTAACATAAGTGTTTAAAATGTATATGTGTATTTAGGCACGAGGATTGCACAGCACTTCACTTGCAAGTGAAATGTAGTAATATGTGAGCACAGGGAATTGCAATTTATTAATTCACGTGCTGGGATTCAAGTGAATAATTAATTGGTAATTGAACCCCAGCACAACAGTATATATAGATGCACGTTGTCACATACTCGGGGTTGGGTGTTCGGTGAGTGGAGAACGGGATAGGAGGTAGAAATAATAATAAGAATAGTAGTCATCGTTAAATAGAAGCTCACCGTGTTTGTTTGTTAGTCCATTGTTTGTTTTGTTTAGTCCGTTTTGTTTGTCTCTTATTTTGGCATAGAGTGCCGTGTCCTGTTGTTTTCTGTTTGTTCAACTGTTTTATTTTACAATAAACCGGCGCCAACAGGCGTCTTCATCATTTCATTTCACATCATCGTCTTTGTATATTTCATTCCTTCCTGGTTCTGACGCCGCTCACTTGGCCGTCTTTGTGACAGGCTGTCACTTAAGAGACTTTTCAGAGTGAAGAATATAATTAAAATTAAAACACACAAAGAAACAGGGACATAACAAGGTTTTTGAAACATAAGGGACTTCACGATATCCAGCTGTGGTTAAAGTTATGGCATAGATAAAAGTCTAACTATTTCATATTCTGTAGAACAAACACCCTACCTCTGAAAACCATCTTAGTGACTCAAGCCTCCCCAAGGTTACTGTAAGGACTGTTACGCCTCTCATTCAGCACAAATATGCAACCTGTGAGCTGCGAGTAACTCAACATTGTGCTTCACAGATTTTCAGTTAACAAAAGCTAAAGCCTGCAATCTCCAAAATGACTAAAAGCCTATTCAGGTTTAAAAGATACCTTGCATTAGGTGTAATAGGATGTCATGTTAGTGAAAGTTCGGTAGAGTTGTATATATCATTTTTTAGAGCTGTCATTTTAGAAGGCTTTTCGGGTTCTTACTGTATTGAACAAAAGTTTTGAAAGCGGAGGAGAGATCAATCGTTACAATGCATGTTGGCTTTAATAGGCAGTGGGCTGTGGCTTCCCATTGTAACAGTCAATGCGAAACACTTTCAACATCTGAACCTTTTAGAATCTACATTGGTTGATTGTTTGTTCCTCTGGGTAGAAAAAAAAAAACCCAAGATATCATTAACTTCTCTTTTAAAAAGGCACAATGGTGAATCACTATTGGCCGAAAAAAAAAAAGATGGGTTCAATTAATGGCATTGTCGGCATGACTAATACTGTTTTCCCACTGCTATTTTTAGGTACCTTGAGATGACATTGGAACTTTAATGGCAAAATCAAAAATGATCAAAAACCTGCATCTATAAATACTGTTGTGCTGGGATTCAATTACCAATTAATTATTCACTTGAATCCCAGCACGTGAATTAATAAAGTGCAATTCCCCGTGCTCACATATTATTACTTTTTACTTGCAAGCGAAGTGCTGTGCAATCCTCGAACCCCTTTGTGGGGTTCCGGCCACAGTACTTCCGGCTGTGATGCAGAGCGGCGGGCAACCCCAGGCGATGCAGAGCGGCGGGCAACCCCAGGCGATGCAGAGGCATCCTTGGGCGAAGCGAGGCTGGCAGTCAGGACAAGCTGGGGTGTTGGTGTTGGCCCTCTTTTCAGCCACTGCGGCCGGGAGGTTCTTCCCCGTGCTTCCCTCAGCAGCCGATGCAAGGGCTGCTGAGGACCGCCAGCATCTAGTCCTTGCTCCTGCTCCTCTCCCCCTGAAGGAGGTGGAGGCAGAGGAAGCTCCAGCTCCTCTCCTCGTGATGGTGGGGGAAGTGCTACCAGCAGGCATTCACCCTCTGCTGGGGGAGGAGGCAGAGGCAGCTCCTGCTGCTCTGCTCCTGCCGATGGACGTGGTGGAGGCAGAGGCAGCTCCTGCTCCTCTGCTCCTGCCGGTGGAGGTGGCGGAGGCAGAGGCAGCTCCTCCTGCTCTGCTCCTGCCGATGGAGGTGGGAGCGGCGTGTAGTCTCCTGGCGGTGGAGGTGGGAGCGGCGTGTAGTCTCCCCTTGTTACAGGGCACTGGTGCGGCTCTCCCTCACTTGCAGGGGACTGGTGCGGCTCTTCCTCCCTTGCAGGAGACCGGTGCGGCTCTGGAGACAGCGGTGGGACCTCTGCCTTCCTCTTCCCCTTTCCCCTTCTCTGCCACCTCCTCACCTTCCTCTCCTGCGGCAGTTCCTCCTCTCCTTCCTGGTAGGGGCAGCGCACCACCGGGTGCCCAAACTCCCCACAGGCAAGGCACCAGCCCTGGTCCTCCAGACCACCGAGGAACTCCTCCAGGTCCTGGCAGCCATCTCTCCAGTCCCAGCCTTCCATGTTTTATTTTATTATTTTTATTTTTTTGTTGTTGTTGCTGTGTTTTTTTTTTTTTTTTTTTGACAAAACACCTCTCCTGGCCAGAGTGGGTGGCGTCAGACCAGAAGCAGGAAAATAAAGACAGAGGTGGAGTTTGGTGGAGCTGAGCGAATGGTCTCTCTCAGCATTTAATGAATTAACAGACAGACAGAAAATAAACGGTTGGAACAATACAAAAACACAGGACATGGCACACGTCGCCAAAACAAAAAGACAAACAAAACGGACTAGACAGACAAACACGGTGAGCAGATACTTTAATTACTATTATTATTATTCCTATGATTACTTTTACCTCCATCTTCTATCCCGTTCTCCACTCACCGAACACCCACCCGCGAGTATGTGACAACGTGCATCTATATATACTGTTGTGCTGGGATTCAATTACTAATTCATTATTCACTTGAATCCCAGCACGTGAATTAATAAAGTGCAATTCCCCGTGCTCACATATTATTACTTTTTACTTGTACGTGCAATCCTTGTGCCTAAATACACATATACATTTTAAACACTTGTGTTACACAGACCCGTTTATATCCTGTGTACCAATGTCTATACACCAACATTTAAACACACCACACGCAAAACATAACAGATAATATACACAGGGGCGGGCACTTTGTCACACCCCCTTATACTCAATAACTGGTTACGCCACCTTTAGCAGCAATAACTGCAACCAAGTGCTTCCTGTAGTCATTGATCAGACTCTCACAGCTCCGTGGAGGAATTTTGGCCCACTCCTTCATGCAGAACTGCTTCAACTCAGTGACATTTGTGGGGGCTTGTTTCAGGTCCTGCCACAATATCTCAATGGGGTTTAGGTCTGGACTTTGACTAGGCCATTCAAAAACTTTAAATTTTTTGTTCTTCAACCATTCTGATGTAGACTTGCTTGTGTGTTTCGGATCATTGACTTGCTGCATGACCCAGCTGTGCTTCAGCTTCAGCTCACGGATGGATGGCTTGACAATCTCCTATAGAATTCTCTGATACAGAGCAGAATTCATGGTTCCTTCAATGATGGCAAATCGTCCAGGTCCTGATGCAGCAAAGCATCCTCAAATCATGACACTACCACCACCATGCTTTGACCGTTGGTATGAAGTTCTTACGGACGAATGCAGTGTTTGTTTTTTTGTTGTTCTGGGGTTCTTTGTGACTTGTATTACGATTTTACGCCTTGCTCTTGGAGAGATTTTGGCAGGATGGCCACTCCAGGGAAGATTCACTACTATCCCAAACTTTGTTCGTTTGGACAATATGGCTCTGACTGTGGTTTGGTGGAGCCCAAGAGCCTTAGAAATGGCTTTGTAACCCTTTCCAGACTGATAGGAATCAACAACTTTTTTCAGGAGTTCTTCAGGAATTTCTTTTGATCATGGCATGATGTTCCTCTAGAACCTGTGTGCGGACAACTTCACTCTGATGGTAAGGGTTAAAGTTAGTAAGATTTATACTGGCAGGGCTGACCCAAATCAGTCCTGATTGTTAACCAAAGTGTTCAAACAGCTGACCGTAATTATCTCTTTAATTGGGTTGAGTTAACTAGGGCGGCAATAACTTTTCACACCTGACGATTGCATGTTTGATTACCTTGCACACCAAACAAATGAAAGAAGCACCAAACTTCGGTGTCATTTTTTCTTTCCGACTACCTCTATATACAACCCACAAAAAGATCTGACCAAATTCAATGTGAAAAATGTGCAAAAATGCAGAAAATCAGATGGGGCAAATACTTGTTCTTATGTTCTGTATGTTCGACATTGTCATAAAACTAGTATTCTACCACAACCTACATTTCTGGAAGTCTTTTCCAAGAGAATCACACTAGTATTATTATAATTTAAGATTGCAGTGTGTTTGAGATGTGATTTTTTTTTTCTTGACATATACATTATGGTACCAAATTAAAGGACTGTATAGATTATGCAAATATACTTTGCCCCTTAGATTCATGGCTTCATACAGAAACTACCATACAAAAAAAAATCTCAATTCACCTTCAAATAGCTAGCACCTAATAAGGTGACATGAATTGAGTTCAGATTTTGTTAAAGCTGCTCTGAAGAACTTCACCAGGGGGTGACAATGGTCTCAGAGTAATTATGAGTCTGTCATCACCCTAAATGTTGTCTGTAAATGACAAAACAAGAAGCTACAGTATTCTATGGCGGTTCATAGTCTTTGGTTGGGGTGAACCAACAGCTCTTTGGCACAGGATCTTTAATGGCTATGCAGTGGCACTAAAGTATCAATGCAATGGTTCTTTAAAAGGAGCAATGGTAACCCAAGGACAGCATTGGTATGGTCCAATGGTACCATAACATCGTGAACCAATACACACCCCATTAAAGTAAGCTAATGCATTACCATGGTACCATTCCGGTCCTCTGTCATATGAGGGCAATTGTGCAATATGCATTCCAAGTCCACTCTGTTGCCATTGCCAGTAAATGCTGTGGTATGCTTATGTTCCTGATTGGGTTTGTTCAGGGTAAATAAAGCAGAACAATCATGGTCTGCTGATGAATCATTTGATAAAAAAAGGCTTGTTGTTTACCTGACCAGATGTCTATAACAATGTCAAGGGAAAATTGAAAAATTGTACTATATGTTCCACTAAATAAAACCCAGATGAACCCAACAGACTGTGTAATAACTACTGCTAAATGTTATTCTGTTAATCAATTGCATCTATTGAGATAATAATAATAATAATAATAATAAATAATAATAATAATAATAATAATAATAATAATAATAATAATAATAACATCTTAATTTTATATAGCGCCTTTCATATCACAAAGTGCTTTTACAGAGGTAGGCTGTGAACTGTGGATTATATGCAGAATCACTTACAATATACTTACATGGTTACCAATTCTTGAACTGTATGCTTGACCTTACTGACACTAGATAAATATCTTGAACTTACAAATAGTGTGTGAATAATATAGCTTACCTAGGCTTATGTGGGGATGAACAGTGGAAATCAAATATTTTCTATCATTCTTTCTATAAAATATCTTACATCTAAATATATTTTAGGAATCTGGAAAACATCTGGAAAATGGAATCTTCAATCAAAGCTTAAAGAAGCTGTACCCAATTAATCATACTGGTTTTTAAATGTTTTTTTTTTTTTTTTTTTTTTTAACTGCCCTCTGATTAGTCTAATGTGATTCGAGAGAGAAGAGAAATAAAAGGGGATCCCACAATAGCAAGTTTTTTCAAACCGTGGCTGTTTTGTGGCTGACTATACAGCTTTCCAGTAACAACTCTAAATGGTACTAGAGAAAAACAGAACGATGTAGTCCCTCTACATAAACACCAAGGAAAATAAAACGAGTTCAAATGAATAGAACGTAGAATATATAATTCCCATCCTTTTTGCATGATTTAAAAAAAAAAAAAAAGTTTCTGCTATTTCTTAATCATTTTAAAATGGACAGTTCATTTTCATATCAGACATCATCTTATTGAGATGTGAGCCTGCAACTAAAGCAGCTTCTGCTGTTACTCTGCTTCAAACAGTTTTAAACCACATCTCACACATTTGCAGAATACTTTAGTGACCTGTTAGTGACATTGGAGCAGATCTTAAATAAATATCTGACTACGTGCATTTAATATTAATAATTTATATACATATATTTTTCACAGGGTTGACTGTCCACAGAAGCATTTACCTTTTGAAATTACCTATAGTTAAGACACCTAATTACTTCCCTAGTTAGAAAGCATGTAAAAAAAGGGACAATATTTAAGAACATTTAAAGGTTTAAAGAGAAGAGGCAAGATAGAAAAATCGGTCAACAACTTAAATTTTCAGGGCATTTACAAAGAGCTCAAATTAAATGAAAGGCAACTGTAACATTACTGTATTGTCTGTAGTTTTGAGTCTCCTATTGTGAGATGAGTAGATCTGACAGGGAATGAGTATCATGATAAAACGTGATGTGCTCAAAGCAACTGCTAATTATGCTTGCATAAGGTGTTTTATATTTCTTTTTTCTAGTTGCTCGACTTTGCTGGCATTTTCAGCTACCAAATATTCTTCATCCAAGGACCAGGCAGTGGTAGAAATTGACATCTGCAGATCGAAGGAGCCGTTTGCTCCTGTTAACTCACTAAATGACCAAACCGAGGAAACTGTTTGGACTCTGCTGTGAACATATGCTTTGGTACAGAGGGAACAGAAGGGGCTGCCAATTTCCCATGGAATAGTGGGTTGAGCGCACTAAATTTGAGCTGAAGGCCCAAATGTTTTGACTCCCTGTATGCCACTATAAATATTTCTGTCGAACATCTGCACCAATTTGAAGTTAGCTTGTGAGCACAGCAGGTTCTTTTGCTGTAGTTCTAACTCTCTGTCCTTCTACAATGATTCCAATGGAGAAATATAGCAAGAGTAAAAACTACTATCCTTGTATTTGTTTCAGAAGGAAATTTAAAAAGGCAGCGTGCAGAGGGTCAAAAACTGACCACAGCTGGCACCAGCTAGACAGAAATTGGGCACAGATAGGGAGGGCCAATGCCTGTAGAAATGCAAGATATATGTTCCAGCTCATAAAACAGGAAGTCCTTCGGGAAATGTCAGCATGTAGGTGCAGCAGACTTCACTTAATGCTCCCAGTCATTTTCATTCTTACAGTAGTTAGGGATTTCCAATGACCTAGTTAAAAACTGTATAAATGATGTTTTTACAACTATAATGATAAATACTCTTATATTATAAAAAAAAAATTAAAAAAAATACCCTAAAGATAAAATAAGTAATGATAACAATAATAATATTATCTTCACCTTGCCTGCAATTATATCATGAGGAAATCAAATTGCTTTGGCAGCCGTATCCAGTAGTGTATCTAGATATCTGAACATACAGCAGTTAAGTGCCCCAAGCCCAGGTGCGGGCACTTAATGAATGACAAGGTCAATTACCTAGAGTTAACTCAAGAGGAAAAGGGTTCAACAGGAACACTCATCTACAAAAAGGAGCTTCTAATTGAGATATTTTACCCACTACCAGTTATAGTATCTGTTCCAACTATTTTCACTTGTACTGTTTTGAACAAAAAAAGAGGGCAAAATTAACCAACTGTAAACTGATAAACAATAATATTATATAGTTGGGAAATTCTATCAATCTTGACTGCTGTACGCTCACATACAATTGGTTGTTTTGGTGAAGTTTTAGATCCAATTACAATTCCAGCTTTGTTTTGGGCATCACAACCAAATTCAAATAAATCTTTCTTCAAATAGAAGTTGACATGCTATCTGCTATTGCATCTGGTTATTCTAATCGAATCCCAACCTGTAGCTTAAAAAAAAAAAAAAAAAAAAAAAACACTGTTCTTTTTGTTCTAGTGAGCGACATAAATAAAGAAAATCAATCTTGCTAAATGAATCCATTAGTTAATGTATGTATGAAACATGTCACCCAGATAATCCCAATTAAGACAAGACATCTCCATTCTGACTGTGTACTGAAACTGGCAAACTGGCAGCCAACCACCCACACCGTGCTCATTCTCACAATTACTTCACCGCAAACTTGTCTATTAAATTCTTCTTTAACAAGCCACTCTCCAGTTATATTTCATTTAAACGCTGGCAAATTATTGAAGAGGCGGCTCCAAAAAATGGTCAGTTTAGGAAGAATACTAAAGTTGGTCTCTCCAGATATTTGTCAACAGTAAGTTAAAATACCATAGTATGCAGATTGCTGTTAAAAAGCATGGCGCTCTATTTGACAGGAATCAGTCACACCAGCATACAGCCTTGGAGCTGTGCTGTACATAACCAGCTGCTTTATGAAGTTCTAGTGATGTTTCAGATGTTTCTCTTTCCAGTCTAATGTCAGACCCTGTCCGACATTATCAAAAAGACGTAAAGCACAGGTCTCTAGTTGTTTTTTTCTCGGTAAAAGCTGAGAAAACCTTTCAATGGCCGAGTGAGACTGATAGGAGCCGAACAAAGCTGGAAAAAAGGGTGTATCTGAGCAATACAGTAGCCCCATGTACAACAGAGAAAGCATGAACACTGACATTTGCAGAGCTTTTTGAGATGTTATAGTAGTAAAATAATGACTTGGACCACACTATTGAGGAGTTTGGTGATAAAACGAGTAATCAGGAGAGGATTTATCAGTATGCACGTCTATAAAGAGGTATGTGAAAAATACAGTGAACAAGGGGTGGGGCTTGGCTGAAAATACAGTACTGATGTCCTTTTGCCATACACTGCCTTTTTTACTTTTATAACCTGTTTTACTCTGAAAAAATATATATTTTAAACAGCGCATGTAAAACAAACAGCATGTGTGAAAATAAATTGGACCTGACACGCCCGACAAGTGCTGAATAAATTGACTGCAAAGGGTTAATATCCCATAACTATAAAAACACTAAATTGTGGAAAATGTAGTAACACTAACAATCACTTTGAGTAAAATTCTCTCTCACTGTTTTCAACTTGGGTTACCTGGGGTGTCCTTTTTCAATGGCGCTGAAAAGATCCTAAAATTTAAAATTCAAACTAATTCTTAATGAATTCAAACCAAACATTTCATGTTAAGGTTTGCCGAACAAAAGCATGGCACTACGGCATCGACCCCAGACATGTGAGAGAATGGAAAAGGCAGACAGGAACTTGAAAATGTATCGGACACTCAGCCCAGAAGGAAGAGACTGGATGGTGGGGAAGAAAACAAATAAGCAAAATGCTCGAAGTGCAGGTTTGTGAATGGATTCTGCGTGTTTCTCAAAAATGATCAGAAACCAAGCAAAAGAGCTATTTCTCTCTTCACAGGATAACACTGCTGACAATTGTAAAGCTAGCAGTGGGTGGCTGGACAATTTTCTGAAATGTAATGGGTTTTCTGTGCGACGCCACACCGCCCTTGCTCAAAAAGATGCAAACAAACTTATGTATAAACTTGTTTCTTATATTCTGTATATGGAACATGAGCAAAAAGAAAAAAAAAAAAATCGCTGACTCCAACATCATTGCGATGGACAAAACAGCCGTTTGGTTTGACGTGGTCGGTGCCAGTACTGTGGATGTTCAGGAGGCCCGTACCATACAATTAAAAAACACTGGTCATGAAAAATGCCATTTGACAGTTGTGCTTGCTGAAAAAGCGGACTAAAACCTTACATTTTCTTTAAGGGAGCTGTCCGGGAAGTGAAAAGCATGCAGGATGTTAGTGGTGCTGTTGTGGTGACATCCATGATGTCCACGGTGACATGAACAATAACTTTACAGCAGACTGGCTGCAGAGGGTGGTTGGAAAGTTTTAGTTTTGCTCCCCGTTTATTAGTTTGGGACTCTTACCGTTGCCACATAAGTAGTGCAACAAAGGAGGAACTCAAAAGTGACAACAAGTTACACACCGCTGTCATTCCGGAAGGATCCACAAAATATATCCAAACACCTGACATGGTTTGGAACAAACCTTTCAAAGCTAGTCTATGCGAAGCCTATGACGAATGGATGGCAGTAGATGAAAACATGCAGTACACTTCAGATTGGAACTTAAAAGCTCTGTCACACCACCTGCTAGTCCAGTGGGTTCTGGAAGCTTGGGGAAAGTTAAACGTTGAGCATGTGAAAAAGTCATTCAAACCTTGTGAACTCACTACAGTTCTGAACGGAAGTGAAGATAACCAGATTCATTGTTTTAAAGAAGGGGAACCGTGCACATCTCAAAAAGAACTACTGAAACTAGAGTGCAAGAAAGTACATGGAACTGTCATTGCCACTGAAACTGAGGAAGATGATGAGAAGTTTGAGTGGAATTAACTGCTAATAAGTGACAGCGATGAAAGTGACAGGATTAATACATAATAATAATAATAATAATAATAATAATAATAATAAACTTAATTTAATTTAAGGTAGGCCTACATGCAATATATATATTTGTTTAATGCAGTTATTATGTTATTAAAAACTTATATAATTGTAAGCATGCTGAAAGTAGGCCAGATAGAAACTTCTTAGTGTATTTTAACGTGTTTTGTTGTATTAACAACATTAATATTAATTAATAGCTTGTCTTGAAAAATGTGAAAAATGTGTTTTGCTATTTTTTTATTTATTTGCTTTGCTTTTTGTGATAAAACTGCAATGAATACAGGTATGTTATAATTTCTGATGTTATAATTTTGTTGTCCATGCTTAACAATGTTCAAGTTTGAGGTTAAACAATAATTTTTTATTTTTTTTTTAAATGCTAATGGATACGTATTGGTACTGCTTTTATTGTTCATTTTTAAAAACATTTTAGAATTTATTATTATTATTATTATTATTATTATTATTATTATTATTATTATTATTATTATTATTATTATTATTAACATTAACAATGGTAGATCTAATTTGGTTTTTAAATACAAATTCGTACTTCTGCTTGTTTATTTTCCAACATTTTGCATACCGTATCCTTGTTAACAAGTGCATATAAAAAGACCGTTATAATACTTTCGCTTTATACTTGAGGGTGTACAATACAATGTAAGTTTGTTAAAAAAACAAAAGTTACTTTGTTCCCACTGACACACAACCTTGTAACAGAATACAACTAGTTAGCGGCTTCTCAATGACCACATGAAGCATGTGAAGCTAGTGATCTAATATAAACGGCGGTCTCAAATAATCACCGGTCTCCAATACATGCAGAGCCTGCTGGCAAATATTGTAAAAAAATGTCTGAGGTGTTTAATTGAAGTTTTACGGTAATATGTTTGCATACACGCACCTGAGGCAGGGCGGAGTTGAGCTGGCGCTGCAGGGAGTCCCGGTCGTACAGCACGTCCTCGAGGTTCTGCTGAGACAGGCCCAGGCTCTCCTGTGTCTCTCGCAGGGTGTCCAGCAGCCGGTCACGCTCATCCAGCATGTTCACCATCAGCTGCTCAAAGTGGGTGTCCGACTCCGAGCCGCTGCTCTGAGAGCCCCTCTGACTCATGGGGGTGTCTTCGTTAATAGTCGGCATCACTTCACACATCATTTCTCACTGGAAAACAAAATCACAATTAAAAGGGCTGTCTTTCAAATGTTTTTAAAAGCTCAAATGTGTGCGTTTTATTTTTAAATTAAGCTTCAGTGTCAGTACCTGTACACCCGAATCTTCGCCTTAATTTCACCTCTTTCACTGTCTAAGGAGGAGCTTAGACAATATCCCTTTGGAACTGTGGTGATCAGAACTGGACACAGTACTCTAAGTGCAGTGTGTTATACAGCCTCCTCATAACCTCCTTGGATTTGTACTTTACACATTTGGCTATAGTTATCACACTCCAAGCACTCCCCCTTGGTGCATTTCACCTTGATACTCAGATTGCTGCTGCCGTTGAGGTGTGCTTTAGACAACTGATCTATGACTATTTTCAGCACAAAAAAGAAGGAAATTCTCAAATGTAAAAAAAAAAGTACATAATAATATTTGCAGACAGAGCACATGCAATTATTCACTACATGTAACATGCTATAAAAATAGGTTTTGTCGAAAACTACACAGTAATGTAATGTACAGTGACTTATTGAGAAAATGTAAATAGGACGATGGTGTAGAGAGAAGTATAAGAGGGTATTTCCAACAGAGGGAAGAAAGGTTCTTCTTGCTGTGAGTCACACATCCCTCAATGAATATCAACAAAGCAATTCCGAACTACAACAATCAGATTCTGGTTGTCTGACAGCAGTCTGCTCTATGAGAAAGCAAGGCTTACTAGTGTACTGGCAAAATGCTTAGGAAAAGTCATGTCACTCTAATTCGTATTTACTCGCACTTTCACAAGCAATTTCATGAGAAACAATAAGAGAGTAACTTTTAGCTTGAGGGAAGGCCACCTGTTGGCTTAATAAATTCAAAGTGCTGAAGGTTATTTAAAAACTGTCCTTTATCTGAGACGTGCCTTATTAAAATTAAAATCACTATACTGTAAATGAGTTTCAGATTTTTTTTTTTCTGCTCAAAAGCTGCCCAATGTACCAAGTCACTATGAATCAACCTTTCCAGGTCTTCACTCATGCTTTCTTCATATTCCTCTAGATTTTGAGCTACCGAGAACTCTTTAGACTTATGGTAGCTGGAGTTAAAATCCAAATGGAAACCATGAAAGAGCGAGCCTGAGTATACCCAAATCTGTTCAATTTATATCTCCAACTTCATAAATTAGGTAAGGTAAGATAAAGCTTCTGGAGTCAGGGACAGTCTGACGTCACACATTGTAACACCAAACATGCAGGTAAAGATATAAAGGAGAAAGACCAGCAAGTTTCAGTCACCCTCAGTACAACTGCAGAATGTCAAGCCTCCTGCTCTTTTTCACATAGCCAGTCATGAGGGAGAACAGCAAGTCAGTTAACGAAACAGACTACATACTGCATTCAGATCATCACCTCCAACTCCTGACAGTGAAAACCAGTCGCAATAAAAATCGTGAGTAAAATTCAAAACTAAATTGAATATGCTGCATTAAAAGAATGGCTTTCTGTCATCTAGCACATAGCTCATGTCAGCTGTGAAGACTGCACACAGCATGAGCAAACCCTCCGGGGCTATACAGGGTATTTTTTAAATTTATACCACATTTTACTACACTATGTATGAAGGTAAAATAAGGACATCTTGGCAGACACAAAATTAATTATATGAAGAAAAAAAAACAGCACAGTAAAATGTGTATGCTGAAAAATTATTAACTAATGTGGTTTTATGATACAACAACCAGACAATTTAATTGTGGTTGTAACATAAAATGACCTTCAATTACAAATTTGGGCTGATCTGTACCGAAGCCCGGTTGTAAAACGCTCCACCTTAACATAATCTTTCCTTAATTGTAGTTAAGAGCTGCAAGACAAGCAGCAAAGTTCTTAATGGCCATGGGTCTAATGGGCATCGAATGCTCAATAATGGTGCCGCCAGAACCTGTTGCCATCATTGTAAGGATAAAGAGATTTTATTGAACTTCTTCTATGCTTGCCATTAAAGGTGTTCCTCGTATATATATATATAATATATATCTATATATATATATATATATATACACACACACACACAGTACTGTGCAGAAGTTTTAGGCAGGTGTGAAAAAATGCTGTAAAGAATGCTTTCAAAAATAGACATGTTAATAGTTTATATTTATCAATTAACAAAATGCAAAGTGAGTGAACAGAAAAAAAATCTACATCAAATCAATATTTGGTGTGACCACCCTTTGCCTTCAAAACAGCATAAGTGCTGTGGCTTTTCTGTACCACATCATGGAACACTATTGCTGTGTTACCTGTTTGACAATGTGGGCAATAAACCTTACACTATCAGTGCAGAGTGGCCATTTTAAAAAGAGCTTTGAAACAGACTCTAAAGCTAGAAATGTAAAAGGTTGTCAGGATGTTAACAATGAAAAAAAAAATTACAGGTGAGTTACTTAAACAGTAGCAGCACGTGGAGACATGTAAAGCCCGCCGCACACATCCTGACTCAAGTCGTCCTGACTCATCTCATCTGAGTTTGCACTGATTCAGCGATCACTTGTGCTCAGTTTTGGTTTGGTTTGGTTTGGTTTGTTAATTCTCAGAAACACATTAAGATTAACTAAGATCAACTAAGATGTTTGTTTTGTTATTGTCATCTACTTTAAGCATTTATAACACAGCTGTTGCAAGGATTCTGGAATATTACCCAAAAGACTATAGTACAAACCAATTGTTTTATAACAGTCATTTAAATGGCTGCACACATGAAAGACCCACTCACATGAAACACCCACTCACGTGAAACAGCAAGACTATTTGCAAAAGCAAATCAGACAGATAAGGGTGGTTGGGTGGTAAATCCTTAGTTCAGTACTGCAGCGGTGGAAAGCTGAGTTTTCTTAACCTTATTCAGCATTATTATTATTATTATTATTATTATTATTATTATTATTATTATTATTACTCTCTTATCCAGGGTGACTTACAGTTGTTATTATAAAGGTGATCTATCAATTTTCAATGTTAAAATGGGTAGTTATTTTTGTTTTACATAAAACAATATATTGTACTATTAAATAATGTTTTCCTGATCAGTACAATAATCCATCGCGTATCCGACTGCGTTGTGACCAGAGTAAGGGGGACATGTAAAAAGTTGGATAAATTGGATACTGTTTTAAATACCATCATACACAGCTGTAACAATTACTATATTCACACAATTGTTGTTTTGAGACTGAGCTATTAGGGAGCTCCCCTAAATCCCTTGTTTAGAACGATACAGAGTATTAATGCTTGTGACAGAGTAGCCGTCTGCCGTGTGGGTGCGTGCATTCGCTGCTGAGTGACAGGCAGGGGATCGAGATGGAGGTGGAAGTTGATACACCCCACGGTTTACAGCTCACGTGACACTACCAGCAATGGCAGCGCACGGAGCACAAACAACACAGTGAACAAAACCTTTGGTAGGATCTACAATCTCTGAACCAATCTTCTCTGTTCAATAATAAACTAATGTTGCTGAAGAGATTGATCAAGGCAGATGAACAGTTAGCGTGGATATGCCACAGATTACTGTATTCATTTTGGTAAACTTCAGGAAAATGTTTACAGTAACCCTAATGAATCTCAATCGTTTTTACATACTGTAAGTTCATTCAATACAGTGCAGAGCAGCAATAAAGAAGAAAATATAAACTTCATTAAAAACATTTATTTCACCAGTACACTACCTGATTTGAAAAGCAGAACTTTCTTCATGCACTGCACAGTGTCTAAAGAACAACATCGACTCAACGTTGATCTCCATGGTCTGGGATCCATCCTCTAAGGGTGGTTAGTTGTGGGGGCACTGCATGCTGAAAACCCTTCTCAAGCTCAGCTGTATAAACTTTGTGCCTATATTTATTTTCTATTGTGCTGCAGTTACATCACACACACACATTGTGCGAATACAGTAATTGTTACAGGTGTGTATGATGGTATTTAAAACATCGATATATATATATATATATAGTATATATTTGTATGTATCATACTGATTACATAAATATATATATAATATATATATAGTTATATATATATATATATATATATATATGTATGTATGTATGTATGTATGTATGTATGTATGTATGAACATACACACACACAGCTCTCTGCCACCTGAGCTGTTTGTGAGTGGGTCCCAGGGGATAGCTAATGAAGTTACTTTACAAAGAGTCAATGCCGATTCAGTAATATCAAGGACCAATGGGTTATCACTAGGGTACAGCAAAGCACACAACACAAAGTATCAGTTAGTGAAACAAACTAAAGTTCTTGCGTTAGGCACCTACTGATTTAAAAAATCCACAAATGGAGGAGGATTGAGTAAAACACATATAAATAGATGGATTAGCAACACACTCAGATCTGTTCCTCTATGACAACAGGACCAGGGTGGTATGATTTGAAAGCCACACCTGTTTGCATTTCGTTGCTATTCTTTCCACTTAAAGGTTTTACTTTTGTATTTTCTGATACATCACATTTCACTACTACAATACATATATTTATTACATTTTAGAAGAATACAAAGTCAATTTATTTGCTGTACACTTAGGTTAATTAAATGTTATTTCAGTGCTGGT
This sequence comes from Polyodon spathula, assembly GCF_017654505.1. Lineage (NCBI taxonomy): Eukaryota > Metazoa > Chordata > Actinopteri > Acipenseriformes > Polyodontidae > Polyodon > Polyodon spathula. The sequence continues at coordinate 45,324,932 of NC_054541.1, read as the reverse complement.
CATTTCAGTCCTTTTAAACATGTGTTCAGTATGTCACCCTACACCAGATTCTTGCAATACAGAATCTAGTAGCACTTAAACAAGGTTTACAATGTAAAACACAGGAAGGTTACACAATTAGGAAATGGTGGCAGTGCCTCTGTATAATAACAAGTAATAAAGAAATCTATGTATGTATATGCAGTAGATAGTACTGCTTGCGTGTGAGCGTTGGGTGCTTTTGTAAGATTCCATTCATTCACACACATCGTATGGGAGTTTAATCAGTTGCTGACAACCAAAAACAGAATCAATACTGTGTTGTCATTATTTACCGTCTTACACACAGTCCTGCATTTTACATATAATTATGTTTTTATATTCCACACCCAATTGTAGAAGTAGTGGCAGCTCTGAACTAATATTATCTAGAAAAAAAAGACTTGGCTATTGTCTCGGTGCATTACGTCATCCCTCCCTCCCTACGTCCCCTTAACTCTTGATCTGTAACACGTATCTAAATATGTTGCACTTTACATATTGTGCAAACGTCCATGCAAAAACAGCACACGCATCGTCTCGTGCTAGCACTTGCACATCTGTGTAAGAAGTTTGCACTCCAATCTGCCTGGTGTTCTTTCTCCATCACCTTGCAGGTGGCGTACACTACCTGGAAAGCGGTGATTTTGAAACAAAGACACAGTAGAGGGGAAATCACCACTATCATGGGTTTTCACTTTAGAAAAAGAGAGGAAATCCACAAATACTTACAGTCTACTCTTCGGCGTCCGCTCCTTCAATTGATCAATGACAACCGCAGTCTCCGCGACCTAATGTGGAATCACACAGCTGCCCACTTCGGGACCAATTGTATCCAATCCTGCAACATAGCCTCACTGTAAAAATGAAACGGTGTAACAGCTTCTAATTCAGAGTTAAACACAACTGCCAATCTCACAGCTGTCATTAAAAAAAAAAAAGCCTAGCTTATCAGTAACATTATTTCTCATAAATTGACCATTGGTAAAAAAAAAAAATGGCATGTTACAAATATTGCTTTGGGAAGCCGAGCTCGGTAAAGACCATTGTTTGCGCTGAAGGAGGGGACCTTAAAGTAGCAGTCGTACAATTTCCAGAAGCTCAAGAACGGACTCTCGAGAAAGGTGGAGCAGTGGGTCTCATTTGAATTACTGCATGCAATATTGTATGAGGATTCTGTGCATATAAATAACAATCCAATCAAAGGTGAGAAGAGTGTGCACGGCGAGTACTTGATTAGACTGTGTTTTTAGTATTTTCAGACCTTATGCATTGTGTTTATGTCTGACATTGTTTTATACTGGTGCATGTCTCATATTAGTTTTACTAAATATATATTTTGCACAAAGTGGGTTAGCTCTGTTACACTTGTCTCATATGGAGTGTGTCTGAACACCGTTCGTTCATAGCATTCCTGTTAGCAATATCACCTGCCTACCTTTTATTTTCTCCCCCTGGTTAAACGAATGGTTTTCACCAGTTTCTAAATACATTGTGAAGTAATCACGTCTGGGCTTTTAAATGTGTTACGATTTAATAGGTAGTTTTTTTTCTTACTATTGCATTGCTTTTAATAGTATTTACTATTAGTCTAATGGCAGTACGATGTAAGTAAAATTTACACCGTACTGCCATTAGACAAATCCAACTGTGAAATGCTGAAAAGAAAATCTCAGTTCAAAACTGACACCGAAAATACTCTACAATACTCTACAAATCACTGAACTAAACACGGGGTAGTGGGAGTGTGATCAGCTGTAGGTTCAATGAAGTGCACTTCATTTAGATCTACAAAGCGAGCCTAGAGACGTACAAGAAATAAGGCTTTTCAGTCGAGGTGCTGTACACCTTGAGCTGAAGTTCAGGGCGTGGCTGTTTCTTGTTCCGGCTATATTGGTGTGTTTTTCGAAACAGTTTTTGGCAGTATTGGTCGTCACACTGGAGTAGATCTGTGCCAGATGAATTTGTGGTTATTTTGTTGTCGTGCTGCATGTTTATCTTCTCATATAGTTTAATGCAAAGCCCGCTAACATACGTTTTATTTAGAAGCTTATACAAAAAAGTGCCTGTATAGAGACCTACTCCGACAATAGGTGCTGTATTATGAAACGCTCCCTTACCCTAATTCTATTTGAATTTATTGTAGCGTTCTCGGTAATCCGAGGCAATTCACACACAGGAGGAGGGCGGGTGTGAGCCCGGGACCTCTTGTACTCCAGCATAGCACCGATACCTCTGTACAAAAGATGTCATTGTATGTGATTACGTCACCTGCCAGCAATGCTGCTGCCTTCCCCGTGCACACTACAATATGTCTCAATTTCGAAGTCTAAGCTTCCTAACTATAAACCCAGTTCTGTTTAAGAACTAGTCTGCATACTTATTAAAACATGTAGCGAATGGTTCACAACTTACAGCATCAAAGTGGTTAACTTGCTTTGTAACAGCAGGTACTGCAAATATATGTAAAGATAATTGTTTTAAAGATGACCCCTTAACTAGCTAAGGGATGTTGTAAAGGAGGGTACCAACTCAAGCCAGTTTACTTAAGGCAGATAAGCAAGGTGCCTTAGTTAATGTTACCTATTGTGTGTACATATTCTTATGAATGTCAGCTGGGGGCTAGGTTGAATATACCTGAGCTGGATTCAAAACCCTGCCTTTTTTTAAATTACATTATTTACTATTTGCATAACAGAATGCTTTATTTTAAATGTAGCCCACACCTAGGAAATTTGCCAGTATTTGACTACAGTGCTTAGTGTATTTGTTTTGTTGGTGCTGTAAAAGTGGGTACGTTTCTGTTGTCAACAGACTGCCTGCTGAGTGGTTTTATGATAAGCATACCTCTTTATAAACTCCTGGAGTTATTTTTCTGTTCACTATCTTTAGAAGGCACGATGTCACAGGCAGGATCCTTCAGCTCTTCCTCGTGGGGCTTATCTATCTGCCGCAAAGTTTTGGGCTCATGATTTAGCACACACCACGAATATGTAAACTTATACAGCATACACGCATGACCAGCCGATCCCCATCCCTTATATTGTAGCCTTTGTAACTGATCAAACAGCTGTCAGTTTTACCTTGTATCACTCAGTCTTTAAAGTTATTAACATCTATCAAATGTTAAGGGTGCGTTGTTTTTAGTATGTGTTGAAAATTATATACAAAAAGATTAATAATAGATTTTATTTATGTTCTCTTATGTATCCAAATATACATAATGTCTTACATAGAAAAGTTGGACATATATTTGACATGGAGACATTCCGCTGACAGGGTGGATATATTAAGAAACGTTTGATACTGTACATAAGCGATGATATTTTTCAAAACCAGATAATGCCATGTAGGTTGTGTGGTTTTATACAGTACCTGTACAGCCAACTTGCCTTTGTAATACGTTTTTGGGATGGTAACTGTTTCACCTGAAAACAAAGCACATCTTCCCAGCAAGTATTTTGTTAACTCTGGGTATTAAGAGTTATGCAAAGATTTCTCAAGATTTCCTTCTGACATTCAACAATCCCTTAAGGATTAGGGTCCTCTGTTGTGTAAAGCCCTGCTTCTTCTGTATTCTTGTTAAGGGAATATCAAGCAAAGCTTTATTGATTGATCCAGGCGATCACATGGACATTAAAGCAGAAGAATTTAAGGGAACAAAAAAGATCATTCAGCCTAACAGGCATGTCCCACAAAAGTGAAATTGCTTCTTCATCTATCTGCTCACTCTCTCTGTGGACCCTGCTGTCCTCTTCTCTTTTAATAGAAATAAATTCCCTCATGAACCATATGTTGCTCCATTAGCCTTCCCAGGTAATCCATTACACGTGCTTTTCCCCTCTGTGTGAAATACACTTCCTTTTAAACTCTGTTTGCTATCGATTCATTTTTTTTAAAACTAATGTGTGCTTACTCCATGGTACCCATGGGCATCCTTTATTACCCACAAAGTGTTTTCTCTGCCTCCCACATTACACAATAAGACATACAAATACTACTGAGAAATGTGATTTATTTGTGATGGAAATAAAGAATAATCAGTATCTTTAAAAGTGTGTTACAGCCTAAATGGCAGAATTATCAGTATCATTAATTTTCTTGTAATTCATTAGTCCATCAGCATATGGTCGCACAGTATTTTAAATTGCAATTAGCACATGCTGTTATTTTTAAATATACTCATTGGCTTTCAGCAAGGCATCAATACTCAAAGCAGCACTCAAAAGTTAAAATTGAAATCAAGGACCACTTATTGCACTTACCTGCATCATCATTCATACAGGACTATATTTGTTATCTCATGCATCCTATTGCAGCATGATCATTTTAAAATAAATAAGATGTTCCTTAGAGAGGTGGGGTTATTTACTTTGGTGTATACTCATTTAGTGTATTTCATATGCATAACTAATGGTGACATTTTTCACAGGGACCTCGGCTGAATGCAAAGCTTTATATGCCAACAGAACTCCACACAAGGGTGACACAAGCATCTTTATAAAAACAGTATTTACATTCATGTTGCGTCAGTCAGTGCAAAACCAAGCTCTCTGATGTCTTGTGGAGGGTTACAACGCTGATGAACACGATGTCAAAGGAGGTCCCAAAGGTCTTTTTTGGGATTAAGGTCTGGACTTCTTGCTGGTCAATTCATAAACTATAATCTTCAGCTCCAGGTAATCCATGACAATCCTGTCAGTGTGACAACAGGCATTATCGTCAAAACACACTCTGGGCCAATTGCACCAGCAAGTGGTCTTCTTAAAGGGTCCAAGACTGTTTATGTACGTAGAGCTGTAGATGCATCCCTTGGAAAAACAATAAAATCTGTGCAACCTCCAATACAGATTCCTCCCCACACCATAAGTGAGTCCCCTACATATTCAACAATGTTCAGTTGACCAAATCACTCTTCAGGCTCACCATACTCAAACACGTTGGTCATCAGTGGACAGATGAAATCTTGATTCCTTGGTGGACAAAACAGGTGCCCAATAACAGAGCTGCCAGTTCTGGTGATCAAGTCAGTGTCTCTCCAGTGTTGTGGGTCAGTTAATGAGCTGTACCTGGTGTTCTTGACTTCAGACCAGCCGTGCAATCTTTTCACACTGTGACTGTAGTTGCTGTCCTGAAGTGGCTATTGAGACCATGTGCAATGCAATGATAATTTTTCTGTGGCATTTTATGTAGATGTGGGCCATTGTGTGGTATTGTTGATCTCCCATGACCTTGCCCAGAATATCTAGTGTGCAAACCAAATGTGTACAACAGAGTGGGTCACATTGAATCAACCAGCTACACATCTTTATGTATTAATGTTTGCTCCTAACATTTTTTTGGAAGCTCTTTTTCTAGATAATTTTTGGGAACATAATGTTCCCCGCCCTGTGCTGCCTGTTCCAGTCTGACACGCCTGATGTCAAGTTCATGTCAGGTCTCTCTTTCAGGATAACTGACTTCGAAAGTAAGATCCTCGGTTGTGATTTGACCCAGCAGGCAGCTGGGTGGGAGGACTCTAGATTGAACCAGACACTGCCATTCAGGAGTTGCTTCCTTGTTAAACTGTTAAACTTTCTGGTGATGCCTCTTATGAGAGCGAATGAGTCTCCATGAGGTCATGCGCTTTGAACTCCAGTAGGTTATATTTGAACTTATATATATCTATATAATAATTAATATATATAGAAACCTATATAATATATATCTATATATATATATATATATATATATATATATATATTATATATATATATATATATATATATATATATATATATATATATATATATATGTATATATATATATATATATATATATATATATATATATATATATATATATATATATATATATATATATATATATATATACACACACATGTATAAGCAGCAAGACATTTTGGCCCAATATTTTTTTTAAGGTTTTTAAGCAGAATGAGTTTTGATAATATCTAATTGATATACAATGCTTCCTATTTATTTCACTAGTAAAAGGTCCTTATATAGTAAGGTATAGTAAATGACCATTTTCAGTCAACATGGTCTGAATGATCAAATTGTGAAACAAGGAAGCACTATATATTGTATTATGCTAACTGGTTTGTCTAGATACAGTATAAACAATAAAGTGAAGCAAGAAATTTAAGAAAATAATGTGTGTTCATAATTTCAATTTAATTTCTTACACAACCGTTGTTAGTGTACAGTCAGCACTTGGATATCCGGCACTTAGCTACACATCAGTCGCGTTTTACCGTCCTTGTATTAACAAACAAATATATATAACAAATTAATGCCCTTACCCGTCACACACAGTTTCTGACTCTGTCACCAGTTTTCTAATACAAAGCCTGTCTCTTTAATGTTACAATTTATTTGTTTATCTGTCACAGCCTGCAGTGTTTATTGTGCAGTTACACAGCGCTTCCTCCATTTTCACATGAAAATGCAGCAAAAACAAAGCGAATGAGGCAAGCTACGGTAATACAAAACAGTTCATCATTAAACAGTTGTAGATACTGTGATGCATTTTTAATAGTTGTTTTTGTGCATTTTTATTTGCAAGTGAACTGTGACATTAGGGCCTTATTGAGCACTAGATTCTGCAATTTTGAATAGTGACTTTGGATACTGTTTTACATTTTATGCAATTCTGTACAGGGGTAACATTTTGATTTCATTTGGGTCGTTAATGGGGAGTTTTATATACTGCTACAATATGTACCAGATTTAAAAGTATGTACTGTATTGCAGTTAACTTGTCATCTCTTTTGGCAAGTGATATTTTCATAATCATCATTCTGAATTAAAATACTTCTTCTGTTGGAAATATAGTTCTGTACCAACAAAACCAAACTACAGTACATCTAAATGAAAGCCTACTTATTTTAAAACAACGTCCTTTCAGCTATGTATTTTTTAGATCAGATCTTTTTGTTCCCTGAAAAAACGGACAAGGGTTGAAAGGGCCAAAATGAAATAATCAGATATGTGTCACACTCATTTAACTGAAGTCACAATTTTACAGGGTCGGATATATGAGTGCTGACTGTAATTGAAAAATACAAGTGTCGATCAACTTGATATGAATTTTCATATATTACACAGTACACACATACAGTACCCATGTGATGACAGATTACATTAATATGCATTAGAGTATTTTGCATTGAAAAGACAGAAGGGCACACACACTTACACACTGAGAAAAGCTTGTATGCAAATGACAAATTAAAAACTGTAATTCTAGTGATACTGAAAAAAACATATCATTCCTACCTGCCCCCCCCCCCCCAAAACTTATCTTTTAAGACAGTAAATGAGGCCTGATTGTTGTACAATTATCCATAAGATAAAGGAAATGTTTTCATTTTTTTTCCTTCAAAGTAAGAATAAAATCACATTCTGTTAAAATTACAAAACAAATATAAAGCCACAATGGAGTTGGAGATATTTCTTCACCACAGTGTGTTGTTACCTTTTAATAGTATTGTTATTTCCTCTGAGAACAATCCACTCTCGATCCATTCATCATAACTACCAATGTAATCAAATGCAATGAGACCTTGACCTTGACGTGATCTCTCAGCATCACACCTGCTCCTGCAACAACACAAACAGGTGTGTGCTAACCAGACTGGTCACTGGAACTCTAGGAAAGCAATAGTACTGCACTGAAAAAACAAAAGTAGGTGCAAACAAATCTACTGCATAGTATATAAATATCACTGCAGAAAACTTCTCAATGTAGAAATTACTAGAGGAGTGATATTAATTGAGCCTGGTGCTTTGTAGCGACATAGTTCCCCTTATATGTTGTTAATAAATTATCTCTAAACATTTTTGACAAAGGGCCCTAGGTGCAGTTCTTGTAATTTACTCCACAATGGTCAATGTGCTAAAACTGCATGTATCATTAGACATTACATTTTCCCTTTGGACGTTCAAACGAAGACATTCTTATTACAATCCCGTGTATGCTAATCACCTACTGTATTACAATCCTGATGAGCCCAGAATAAAGAAAAGTTGGAGTGTTCATAGCAAGCTACCAGTGTGTATGCACTCCAGTGACTGAAGACTAAAATCCTTTTGCAGAAATAAGGAAACCCTCTTAAGTTTAGAAATGCAGCTGAAACATACTGACGGCAGCAAACTGTTGTTCTTTTAAACATTTGATAAAATTTAAAAAGTCACTCAAAACTCTTACTGGCCAAGCCACCTTGGTTTTAGATTGGTAACATGTCTCTTTGTTAGAAGAGATTTGACCACAACAGCAATGGTAAAACAAAGCACTGTTTTTCAGCTGCTAGTACTTCACAGACACCATCATCTATTGATCATTTTTTAAATTCGTGTTACAGCCTTTCTTCCTACTATCTTAATAACATCTAGTGTCCCTTGGGTATAGTTAAGCAAAATATTAAGATTCCAACAGCCTCTCCAATGATTACCCATCAGACATGCTTATTATTACTGTACTATAATCCAAGGAGTTCATTTTGATTTCCATTTTTGTATTCCGCTCCCAGTTTCCAATTACTTACAGTACCACACTACACACACACACGCACACACACACTCTCTGCTTGGATACTGTTACATGGGGTATGTAAGACTTCTGGTTAAAACCTGTGACCTGAGTTCTCTGTTCAGTAAATATCATAATTACTCTGCATCAGCGCGCATAGGAAGAAATACAGAGAAAAACAAAACAAAACACTGAATGTCCAATAAATTACTGTACCATTCTCAAGCAGGAGAGCTGCGGCATGGAAATTAGACACGTGCATGCGTAGAAGAGTGGAGAGCACCGCTCATCATTGAGTTTGGTGACATCAGCTCCTTGGCCCAGCAGTAATGCTAACAGTTCAGTCAAATTCATTTGTAGAGCTGCGAGATGCAGTGTGCTGAGGAGGGAGAGGAATGGAAAATGTGATTTAATCACTGCATGCAAAATGTGTTTGCAACCTTACTTTGCCACTCGTGTGCCTTGATCCTTATGTGAGATGTTGTGTTTAACCCTCTCCGAAAAAGCGAGAGTGATGCTTGTGAAAGCCAAATGGCTCAAGTAACAGCACTCAGACATGCAGGTAATGTCTTACAGACATACTGTATGGTTTAGACACAATACTGGCAAAGTTTCAGTCACCTAACCTAACTAATTGAGCTGCCTTTTTCATTTAGAATTTAATTATTTTGGGGGTTGATTTCTGAATTTTGTATGAGCCTTAGAAAGCTTACTAGGGTTGTTATTATTATTATTATTATTATTATTATTATTATTATTATTATTATTATTATTATTATTATTATTATGTTTTTTAATGGAAGTTTTAAACAATTAAACCCACTTTCTTCTTGCTTTATTTCACTGGTGGTTGCGTTACTGAAAATGCTGAATTGCATTTCCAAGATCACCTGCAGCCAGTTTGTTTGCTTTTTCTTTTGATTCTCACCAGCACTCATTTATATACAGAGTTACTCATTGAAGTTTGATAGAAATCCAGGTAGTTACTTGTGGTGAGACAGTACCAGAAGACAAACCTTCGGGATGACAGACAGGCAGCCATGTTGAGTACTGCAGGGTATCAAGTTCCTAATCACTCAATAAGTTCCCCAAGGTTGCTCGTTAATCCTAGTGTTTAAGGATAGTGCACTGAGCAGTTTCAGATATACAGCAAACTCCCTTCTTTTGACCTATTAAGAATACAGTTCCTTTTCAACCTGGAATCAGATATAATGTATCTCTCTCAATGAAGCTCAGCCCTGTATTAACACCATGTGGTAGTTGTAAATTACGCTGTATACTGTATGCAATTTGATTTGTGACTGCAGTGGTGGAAATAATTTAAGATTAAGACGAGCCACTTTTACTTAAACTGTTTTCCCATTGGCTCTATCATTGACCCACAAAATCATTTTTAACTTAGCCATGCTAAATATGGTCTTAGTTTTCTGTGTATAGACTATAAACCTGATTTTACAGCTATGATTTCTTTAAAGTGGTTCTTCCTTCCAGGTGAATACTGACGAATTTAAATATAGAAAATATATTTGTTATACATAACTACGTGGTGGTAAGAGAAAAAAAACATGATACACGTTTAACATCCATTCATGGGACAGAAAACAGGGATCAACAGGACTCCGCTGCTATTTAAACATTTACTTATTTCAGGATAAAACATATTACTTATTAGATTATATGGGGGCTTGCAAAGCTGACATGGAGTAGCTGTTATAATCAGATTTCACTGTATCTGAATGGGAGACACTGTACAACAGTGATTTGCAATATATTTGTGCAAAATCCCTTAATTCAAAACAGGTGTGATGGTGAACTAGTGCTTTGCTAAATTGGCATGCTGATGACTATAAGCAATTTGTCTAATACTGGGAACAAAAACAGCACCTACCTAAATGAAATCAAAATAACACAATTCAAGCAGAATTACTGCAATACCAGGTAGAGGGCCGCCATGGACAGCCACTGATTACATAGTGTCAAAATGGGTAGTGAGAGGAGAGCGCTTGGCTTCAGGAATGCGACTACCACCAATTCGAGCATACACGGATGATATGACAACCTAATTGGTTATTGGGCAAATTAACCAATAACATTGACTGGGCACGAATGCAATTCAAGCCCACGAAATCAAGGAGCATCTCCATAATTAAAGGTAAAGCCGTAGATAAAAGGTTCCACATTAATGGTGAGGCAATACCAACAGTGTCCGAGAAGTCAGTGAAAAGTGTAGGGAGATGGTATGACGGGGATCTAAAGGACGCAGTTTGTGTGGGAGAACTTAGACAACAAGCAGTGGAAGGGTTGAAGAGCATAGAGAGCAGCGCTTTACAGGGCAAACTGAAACTCTGGTGCTTTCAGTTTGGTCTACTGCCAAGACTGTTGTGGCCACTGACTGTGTACGAGGTTTCCTTGACAACAGTAGAGAAGCTGGAAGCTTTAATCAGTTCATACGTCAGGAAATGGTTGGGCGTTCCACGCTGCCTCAGTAGAGTGGGACTTTGTGGTAAAGGAATACTGCAGCTACCAATCTCTGCTCTAACCGTGGAGTTTAAGTGCGCCAAGGTCTTAATGGAAATTACTTTAGTAGATTCACTCGACAGATACGTAAGGGAGGCAGCACCTGTGTTGAAAACTGGAAGAAAGTGGACAGCAAAGAAAGCTGTGGAAGATGCTAAGGCTGCCCTTCGAATCAATCATATTATGGGGCAAGTTCAGCATGGAAGCTGGGGTCTTGGTCTCAGTTCAGCTCCTCCTACATGTCACAAGGCAACCCCAGCTCAATGGAGGAAGCTGGTAGTCAACGAGGTGCAAAAGGAGGAGGAGAGGCTCAGGTGTGTAAAGGCCTTTTCCCAGGCCAAGCAGGGAGAATAGATGAGATGGGAGAATGTGGAACAACGCAAGATCGGCTGGCAAGACCTATGGACAATGGAACACAGCTGGATCAGTTTCCTCATCAGATCAACATCTGATGTTCTCCCATCACCACTGAACCTAAACCAGTGGGTGGGTGAGGATCCCTCATGTCCTTTGTGTTCATCACCTGCAACATTAAAACACATTTTGACAAGATGTAAGGTGGATCTTAGCCAAGAGCAGTTTACTTGGTGCCATGACCAGGTGCTGCGATGTTTGGCCTTAGCATTGGAAGACAAGCGTAACCTGACCAATAAGTTGCCAACAGTTCCATCAAAGCATTACACACAAAAGACAATATTCCTCCGTCCAGGAAAGCAACCACCAAGAAAAGGTGTTAAAACCAAGCCTCTCCCAGGACAACTGGAAGCTGATAGAGACTGGAAAATGCTGGCAGATGTTGGTCAACGGCTTATTTTTCCACTTGAGATTGCCACCACTAAACTTTGACCAGACATTGTATTGTAGTCTGGATCAGCACACCTTGTTCATATGGTAGAGTTAACAGTGCCATGGAAGGATGCTGTGGATGAGGCATATGAGAGGAAGAAACTTTGGTATGCTCAACTAGCTGCTGAAGCGGAACAGCAAGGATGGAAAGTCCAGGTTTACATAATGGAAGTGGGTCGTCAAGGATTTGTGACACAATCTACAGCCCGGTTTCTCAGAGATGTCGGGTTCATTGGCCAAGAGTTGCATCTCACAGTGAAGAAGTTATCTGAAGCAGCAGAAAGAAACAGCAACCGGCTGTGGTTGAGACGGAAAGATTCTGGATGGGGATCTCAAGCAAAATAATAATAATGATGTACAGGTAAGTAAGCTGGGCTGAGTTGAGTGGGAGACGGAGGGGGATGATGCTGGGATGCCAGAATCACTATCGAGGTGTCATGGGCTAGTCGACAAAACACCAAGGATGGAAGGTGCCCACTTGAAGACCCCAGAAATGTACCTTACTTAAGTCAATCCATGCGGTTGTCATGCTGATGTGTTGGGGAGACTACACTGTGGTTGATCCCTGGAGCCAGCATCACACTTCAGCCATCAACACCAGACAGAATGCTACATCATCAGATGGAAAGCAACGTACATGGATGGAGATGCAGATGGATCACATTAGTTTACTGTAAAGCTACGTCTTAGTTGGTGCTTATCTTGGCGAGAGCTGAGTTCAAATCAGCATGAAGTTTTAACTATTACATCTCATGTAATGGAAATCATGAAACATAAGTACAAACTGACATAGATATACGCTCTTCACAATTACCAGACCAATTACTGATGTATACCTGGCAATTTCCTGCTGAAATAATCCATAGAGCAATTCTTCTTGCTCTGTAGGTTTGAAAGTAAAGCTCCTCGTAGCCAGCCTGAAAGCAGAGTGTGACAAAGAACAATGATATATTGGCTTGACTTCCCAGAGCCATCAATGTTTTACCTAACACAAAAATTCAACCTTAATACCAATTGTTTTGTTTTGTTTATTTGGAATGTTTAGGTTAACACTACTTTGTTTATACATTATTTTATCTTCATTTTAATCTTTGGAAAAGCAAAATCTTCAGAGCAAATCACACACACACACACACACAAAGTTCAAGTATAAATAGTAAAATACACTATATTCTAGTTTAAATGCATACAATTACCTTTAGTTGTACACCCCTGAAAGTTGCCTTATAAACTTTGATAGATTACTATTGACTTGCTTAATATTTAGTTGTTCTTTCTTTTTTATTTTATAAACCCTTTCTACACAAGTGACAGCCATCCAACTTGCATATGTGTTTATATTATATTGCCTCACGGGTCTGACAGGGGGATATAATTCCCAAAAGCTCATGGTTAAGTTAAAACATTTCATTCTGTGAAAGCAAAAGCCTAACCAACTGTATTCCTTGTGTCACTCACTCTTGGATAATGTGTGCTCTATCCACTAGTTATATCCATTATGTTTCTTCTATTTGGCCAATTTTGATTTATGACAATTTTACCAAGCAACTGACAGACATGTTCTGACAGCGCTCTGTTGCTCTGCAACCATATACTTCTGATTTAATTAACCAAGGCGAAAGGATTTGTTAACTAACTCCATGCATTACATGCTTACCCATGTTCATGTAGAATGACCATGGGCAGCCAGGAAAGAACTAATATGAATTGACAGACCTACATAGTGTGTAAGTTACTCTATGAGGATACAGCCTTCTAGTCTTTCAGATCTGCAGTCTTGTCTATTACGACTTTTAGTGCATAAATGTAACTTCTGTTTCTGATCATGATTAACAAAATGAGATTTGAGGAAAGGAACGACTTTTTTTTTTTTTTTTTACAGAAGAATAGGTGCTACTGTTAAAAAGGTTGTACTTATTTAAAAATAAAAATAACTCTTACCATTCAACACATTTGAAATGGTAATTTGCAACTGCCATGTGTAGCAGGCTTAGTGACTTTGTTTCCGTAGCCCTCTGAATTTTCCGTTGCATCTGTCCATCACTGTCACACTGAAGCAAGAGCGCAACAACATCAATCCTGTCTTGCATTGCAGCACAATGGATTGCCAGCAAGCCCTTTTACTACTGTGGCTTGATAAGAGAGCTAAACACATAGGAGATCAGAAGACAAAGCAGGCTGCCACGAGGAAAATACTACAGTTTACTAGAAATACAACCGAGTAAATATTTAACTCCAAAGCACAATGTGCAAAGGACGATAAGTGTTTTATGTTATAAAACTAGAATCATATAAATGGAGTTCTACTTTGTCTTTTGAAATTAACCTTTTGCATTGTATACTACATGTATGCACAGTATATATTCCATGTTTTCTTTGTGGTGTGTTTATATCTATTCAAAATAACCCCCCACCTCACAAAAATAATGTAAGAAATATAGTTATGAAATCTTTACAAAACATTTTCAGCATGGTAGCATCTGCAGTCATTTTTGCAGTTCATTTCACCAATTTTTTATTTATTTATTTATTTTCTACAATGTTATTACACCATATTCAATGCTTACCCATGCTTTAAGATTTTTCCAGGCTTTCACTATAAATATTTAATCATTGTATGCAGCAGTACACCTTGATAAGGGAAGTGCCTATAATAATTATATTTTAATAAATAATTTTATTTTAGCATCTTTCACAGTGGACCACCATCACAAAGTGTTTTACAAGATAGTGAGGAACAATGCATAATACATTAAATACAATGAAATACAGGGCATAGCACATTAAATACAACATAAAAAAAAACAATGCAAATACATTAAATACAGGCATATTACATTAAATAAAAGGCTAGGATGTGAATTCTAAACATTGCGGATGCATGTGTCAAGCAGTATCATACAAAAAAAATGGAGTGAAAAACCTGAAATAGCAATTTAGACAACAGCTAATAACAGATAGCAGGCTTAGAGAGCATTAAAAGCAAAAGAGAACAAGCTAAAAAGGGAGCTGATTTGAAGCGAGTGATTGTGGGACTTGCACACACTAAAGCTGAGAGAGAGTTCCAGAGAGTCGGAGCCATGAAGCTAAAAGAGCGCTCTCCGAGTGTGGTGCACTTTTGCTTGGGTATAACCAGCAGTCCAGAGGACCTCAGCTTGCGGGCAGAGACATAGCAGGTCAGCAGGTTGGAGAGATACTCTAGACCTGTGTAATGAAGGGCATTGTAGGTGAGCAGGAGAATTTTGAAAGTAATCCTGAACTTTACAGGTAGCCAGTGCAGCTGGGCAAGACAGGGGGTAATGTGATCATGTTTTCTACATCTGGTAAGGATCCTAGCAGTGGCATTTTGAACCAGCTGTTATGGCGCATGACAGAAGACCACCGTAGAGAGAGTTGCAGTAGTAGATTCAAGAGGAGATTAATGCATAACAGAGTATCTCTGCATCCAAGATGGAAAAGTACGGACTGACCTTTGAGATGTTTCAGAGATGGTAGAAGGAGGACTTAACTACAGATGAGATTTGGGCAACAAAGGAGATGTTATGATCCCGAAGTACACCAAGGCTTCGTACAGTGGGGGAAGGTAGCAGCAGACAGTTTCCAACGTTCAAGGCAGCAACATTGAGATTCTTGAGTTGAGTTTTTGATCCTACTAGAAGTTCAGATTTGTTGGTGTTGAGTTGAAGAAAATAGGCAGACACCCAGGCCTCAATGTCTTGGATGAAGCTGAAAGCCGTACCATGGCGGAGGGACATCCAGGGTCTAGTTTTAGGTAGAGCAGGGTGTCATTTGCATAGGAGTGAAACATGAGGCTGTGTTGGGAGATAAGGGAAGCATGTAGATGTTGAAGAGAAGAGGCCCGAGAACATACCCTTGGGGGACACCGCACATGACCAGGTTTGCGTCAGCACTGCTTCCATCATAGAAAACAGACTACATACCTCCAGATAGGTAAGAGGACAACCAGGAGAGACAGGTTCCAGAGATCCCAGCATACTTCTGAAGGTGGTCAAGAAGAATGGTATGATCTATGGTATCAAAAGCAGCAGTTAGGTCAAGGAGGACAAGGACAGAGGAAGCAGCAGCATCAGCATTGAACATTTACAATCCGGAGCAGAGCAGTTTCAGTACTGTGAATTATAAGAAACTTCAGCAACAGAAAGACACACAGTACCAATGTAGAATAGAGAATACCTGTCAGAAGATACAGGCTTCTGAGCACAATGGTTGTAAGAAATGATAACTGATGGTTTATTCGCAGATATTCAAAATTTGTCA
This sequence comes from Polyodon spathula, assembly GCF_017654505.1. NCBI lineage: Eukaryota > Metazoa > Chordata > Actinopteri > Acipenseriformes > Polyodontidae > Polyodon > Polyodon spathula. The sequence continues at coordinate 45,308,741 of NC_054541.1, read as the reverse complement.
TTATAGTTTGCCCAATAAACTGGGATGACTGATTTTGAAACTAATCCTGAGAAGCTCTTCATAGAATCTCAAGTATGTAAAATAGGCAATTTTTAGAAAGCCGGTTCAGATGTTTTGGTGGTTACAGGCAGCATTTTCAATTTAAAAATAGTATTTGTACTTCCAATGATGATCGATAAACAGAAGGTGAATATGACATACAAGAACAAAACCACAGGAGCAGGAAATGATACGCATTATTAGCCAAAGGTGAAATCATTTCATCTGGTTTCTCAGAGCAAGTCTCATTTCAACACATTTTTCAAAATGATTGATAGCAATAGTTCAACACTTCTATTTTCTGTATTAAAATTAGAGAAACTTTTTGATAAGTCTCCTTCATTATTTAATGAATAAAATGTGATCAGACTATTTTTAAAGAATTGCAACAGCAGTCTAAACCAGTTTAATGACTCTTAATCTGTATTTTATTCTTAAACAGACAATAATAATAATACATTTATATAGCACCTTTCATAGTGGACCACCATCACAAAATGCTTTACAGAGGTAAGCTGTGAACTGTGCATTATATGTCACTTACAATAGGACACTGATTTATCATCTCATCCTCAGGATGAAGCACAAGGAGGTTAAGAGACTTGCGCAGGGTCACACAGTGAGTGGTAGCAGTGGGATTTGAACCGTTGACATTCTGGTTACAAGTCTGTGACTTTAACCACTGGACCACACTGCCACCTACTGGCTTCCTGTATGCCTTATAATTATGAGTGTGAATGTTTGTGAATGATTTTTTTTACAATTAATCACAGTTGCTCCTGCTAAACCTTTCCCCTTCAAAGTAGCTGAGGAATAATTATACAGCATAATGGGAACTAATAATATGCAAAAAGCAAACAGTTACAGCACATCTATTGATTGTCAACCCCTTTAGATTTAATCATAACAAACTTTTTTTTAAGAGAATATATCTTACCCACACTTTTAGCTTATATTTTATCCCTCTCACATTTGTCCTCCAATTAAGCGACAGTGCCCATCAATGAATGTGGTAGTTGACTGTAACTGGAGTTATGCATCGCAAGGTCAACTACCACACAGTAGAGCCTTCATCGAGAGACTCATTATTTTGTTTTTTGCTTTAAAAACTAGATTTAGCTTGAACTTGTAATAAATCGTCAGGTACCCTTCCACTGAGCAAATAGTCCCAAAAATGTTCATAAAGGATCGCACACATAATTAGAGAAAAAACGATTAACTTTATTAAAGCAATAACTTTTTTACTTGTCAAAAATGCTTACAGTTGATATGGAAAGTGCCAGATATCTGAATGAAGCAATACTACTGAATTATCTGCATAGCCGTTTGTTGTTGTTAAAAGATGCTGAGCTCCAGTTATTAGTAAATGTGTTACATGTGACAGACATACTAACCTCCACTATGGCCCATCGCTGTAGATATGCATTCCCATGGGGGGGGAATAATAAATATATTGAAATTAAGAAAAGATCAACAACAACAAAAAAGAAACACTGCAGTAAACTGTACTGGAATAAAAAAGCCAAAGGGCACAGATATAGTCTGTGAACTGTGTATTTTTGTGTTAACATGAAATCAATTTTATTTTAAGCACCACTTATTCCTTCCTGCTCAGTGGTTTTCTAGACACTTGAACAATAAAATTGGTGGGATGTTTACCTCTCCAGGACATGGGACTAGTCAAGAACAGCAAGGGAATTAATCATAGGACTTCCAATCCAAAGGGAAAAATCAAACCATTACTAAACTATCATTTAGTGCCCATCAAAAGTTATATGTACCAGAAGTTTTAAGCAGTCCAGCCTGGTGTCTTTGCCTTGCTCCCCATAGCAGACCACGTGAACAGGTGTATTACCATCATTGTCTTTCCGGTTAAGGTCTGCCCCGTGGTCTATTAGAAGCTGACAGAGGTTTAAATTACATTACCATGAGGATGATGTCTTTGGAAAGTACATGCATGTGCCAGCAATGTTTTTGCTTCAGTGCAGCACTACATATTGAATTACCCAGGTTCAGGAAAAGCTCAGGAGTTTGACTTAAAGCCAATAACTACACTGTAACTTTTCAGAGGATGTGCAATGGGAGCTATTAGATTACTGAAACTGGTTTTCCTTTGGGTGGATTGCAGATCGAAAGAAAAGGTAGAACATTAAGAAAACATTCACTCATACTGTAGTTACATTATTGGTTTGATCACAAGCATTGAACCAACATATGTTCATTATAAGAAAAAGGAGACCATTGATAAGGTTTCTTACACCAATAAGGAGTAAGAAAATTATTTTTAAAGCCTCATCTTTAAAGAGATTGTAACACACAAAATAATTCCATAGATATTACAGGTCGTGTCATTCACTTCTCAAAAAAGGTTGCAAGCTTACATTTTCATTTTACAATGTGATCTCTGGTAACGTACTATGTTGAAAAAATTCAGTTCGAACATCTTCTCTGGCCTTTTACTCATCCCTTCAACACTTTTCCTACCCAATCTAAAATGTGTAATTATGTTCCCTCACTGCAGAAACTCCAAACAGCAGCTCTGGAGAACAGAAGGCCAGTGGGCGTCCTCCAGTCCCCAGTGGGCTCTTAACACCCATGAGCTTGAGGGCAGATGTCTTTGAGTTAGCGGCCCCTGGAGGACATGGTCAAGCCTCGCAGGAATCTGCTTCAGGGAGATTTTGTAACATTATTTTTAAGCAATGCTCAACGACGCGATATAAGAGTCTTTAGAAATTAGGCAAGCAGTACATTTGAATAGTCCACTTTCAGATTACATTAATTATCGCTTACTCAAGTGTGAATTATGTTCTTTCTATTTTACAAGGAATTGTTATAGTTTCAAATATCTTGGCAATGTTGCCGATAACTTTTCATCTAACTTAAAACTCAGTTGAAGATGCTTATTGCAATGTTATTGAGATCATGTATATAGACTGCAACTCGTTGTGGTTTGCATTTTGTTAGATTCTTGTTAAAATAACCAGGCAAAGTTTATTTTTTTAATTTTTAATATAATATTATATATATATATATATATATATATATATATACTATATATATATGTATATATATGTGTGTGTGTGTGTGTGTGTGTGTGTGTGTGTGTGTGTGTGTGTGTATATACAGCAAATGGAGTTTTAGAATTGTAGAAAATGTAGATGGTATAAAGTATTACGTTACGTCCTGGGAAAGTCATATTGTAGTTTGTCAAGTTCAGAACATGATACAAGGCAGGCCAATGCAAGGACAATGGAGACAAACAAATTACCAGCAGACACAACTACTATCATAGTGAGGCAAAGCTGCCGTCAGGAAAACTCTTGTGACCATTTTATACCAGAAGGCAGGGACTGGTTTTTAGACCGCAATCCACCATTACACAGAGAGCAATAAATGTCACATTGCAATTTTCATAAACATAACAGAGACCAACTCATTTAAATTCAAATGGCAATTCAGGGTTAAAAATAACTGCAAGATCATTTGTAAATTGCTATTCACCTTCATTGTTTCTGAATCTCTTACTCTATGCAGAGCAGTTGCTCCTTTGTAGTCCAGCAAATTAATATCCACTTGCAGTCCCAATAGGGTCTAAAACATGAATGAATAAATACATGAATACATCTGTTAAAATGTTATATAGCTTGGGAGTTTTCTGTGGGTTATTTGGTATTATGCTTACTTGTCAAAAAAACAGTGGTTCCTAGAATATGACCATATTGAGAAAGTTCTTTTCACAGTCTGAACCTGGTGTCCAGGGTCAAGTCCCCTGTCAAAACCCATATATGCTGTTTAGGACACCGACATACTTTTCCCAAGACTAAAATGAGAACACAGCAAATAATTAATGTAGATGTAGATCTTGACAGCTACTGCAGATACTCCATTGAGAATGGCCATACAATGCTGGGAGGTAAGGGCATGTTGATGCTGCTTGTTGTGGCAGCTCACTGGTGGTGTTTATAATTTCTATTTCTCTTCCATGCCTTCCAGGAAGCCTCACAGGTAACACGGATGGCAGCATATAAATTGTACTAGCCTGGGATGATTGTTTCTACACAGTACATATATGCCCCTTAGAGACGCGCAGTTTATTTCCTGCTCCAGACTTGTGGAAATAATTATTATAGACAAGAACATAATGCAATAAAACAAAATGTACTGCAAAATACTGGTAAGTCTTTTAAGTTTTATCATGAAAGGTAGGTGAGCGGATTATTATTTTTTTTTACACTGTGACATATTGCAAAGAAAATACATTTTATTGCTAAGCATACCATGTATCATGTGTGATATACAAACGCAGAGCGTCCAGTCTCAGCAGGTTCCAAGCATACCTACTTTTCAAGAATTCTGCATGCGCAAGTAAAAATATGTTGCTCCAAATTACCATGGACACAACAGATCTGTCATGATTAAAATACGAATCTGAATAGTTCAATTTCAACAGATGCAATGGATGGTACCAGAAATAAAAATAAAAAAATACATAAAAACATGCACCGCTATAATATATTCCACTGTTCATCAGAAATCAAACTCTGCACCAGCAACGATTATAACATAGGCACAAAACCCTCACTCATCTGCCAACTACTTCTGCTGAACTCCAATTTCAAATCTCTGTAAAAAGAATTTGAAACCCTAAATTAGAAAATAGACAGCTACATACTGCAAATGCAACACAGACTCCATGTTATGAAATAAAGATATGCTCTTTTACAGACGTTTGTGTTTTTATTTGTTCCTTCATGGTGCAGCTTGCATCCTCTTACCAACTTTTCATTTAACCTTTCAGTGTCCATGATTTTAAAATGTTTCAAATGACGAAGGGCTTTTTACAGGTACAATATGAATTTGAATACAATATGATTTTTTATTTTTTTTGTTCATTCAATAATTCAGATTAAGAAATCAATGTGTGTGATGGTCCTAACAACTATATGTGTTATTGTATCTGTCACTCATGGTGTTCTGACTAAGTGTAGTTCTTTAAAACAGGCCTGGCTGGAGCTGAACTGACAGTAAGGGATTATAACCCCTGTGAACCCACTGAGCCACCAGACCAGTCTACTATTGGTCTTTTTAAACTAATTAGAGGCAGACACTACTGCACAAGTGGATGTGCTGACACAACCTATGCTTTCCAAATAAGCAAAACCGAAAACTCTGAAAATACCCTTAAAGCTGTTGAAATAATTTGAATTCCTTTATAACTCATCTTTATTTATTTATTTTGTAAGTAGAATGTTAAAAAAAAAAAACTTACTTTAATGATATCAGTTTCTCCAAAATACGCTGCTGTGCGTGACAATGTGCTTCCATTTATACATCTGTAGGAAAAAGAAATAAAGGAACTTCGTCAACTCTCAAGAAATTCAATCACTGTGCTTGTTAACATGCCATGTGACAGCTGCCAAATAATGTATTTCTTTGTGGTTGCCAAACACGGCTGTCTGGCGGGGTTTCTTTCATATAGAGTAGTACAATCTGAAATCTATCAGTATGAGTGCTGTGGAATACCCACATAACATCTGTGACACCAAATCAATAGACGCTTAAGGCTCTCGGGGCCAAATTCATAAAAATAAATAAATAAATGTGTTTGAGTGTGGTTGAGCAATATGCTAATGTGTTACTTTTATGCAAGTGTGGGTGATACTGATAAATTCACATTTGTAATTTTAATTAGCCATAACCTATGACCATAGCTAAGTAGATAAAGGTAAATGTTGCAGAAAAGCAGAACACATTTTAAGCACATTGCACAGTACCTGTATTTCAGTTGCATGCAACAGGTTTAAATGTGTTTGTTTTTTTTCAGATGCACAGCATGTCACCAATCTGCAGTGTGTAGCAATAGTAACAATCTTTGACAACTTTATCAATGCCTTTAGTTGTTACCAATCTCATAGCTCATCACGGTAAGAAGCAACTCCAGCACATGCCTCCATGGTATTATGTCTATGCCTTCTCTGTCAGAGTGTCTGATTGCATACATTGATTTACTAAGCAGCTGTTGTCTGCTTTTACTGTTTGGTTTAATGGCAGGTCTTGAACTTATTGCTGGAACGGGGGCTCTTTAAGAAAACACGATGCCTCATGTACAGTGTCAACTTCTTAAACAAGTTAATGAATCAATTGAATGCATTTTGATTCAGCTCAGTTTTGCAGTCTGAATAGAATAATTTAACATTTATTTTTATTTATTTTTATTTAACTTTTATTTATTTATTTATTTACCCCTCCCCAACCCTAATTATTATAAAAATGAAGTAAACCAGACACTGGGATGCGATTTAGCAGCTGTCCGTCAGCCGAACACAAAGCAATCATTTTCATTCAAAAGACGATCCTCTTTTTAAAGATTATTCTCTATTCAGTTCAGCTCTTGCCCCGGAGCTGTCTCAAATCACAAATCACACTGTTCATCAATTAGTTTCCATCAACTTTCTATTATGTCAACCCTAATCCTTTGCAGTTGTGCTCATTAGAAATGAAGTGTACCCATTAAATTCTCGCTATGTGTAATAATTAGTGTGTTTTAAGACAAGAGTTTGCATTGTATTTATTTATTTCCTGACAGTGTTCCCTGGGGAATGTGTATGTGTTTGGAGAACACGGTATGGGCTTGGACAGCTGAGAGGTGTAAATTAGACTGGCTTAGCAGACTATACTCCTCCCCTGGGTCTTCTCTTTCTCCTTGTCTTTCTGAGTGTCATTAAACAGGGGAGAGGCTTAATAATAACACACTTCTCTACCTCCCTGCCTTTAAAAGACATGCGAATCCATAGTGCAGTATACTGTACCTGTTTACATTTCCTACTGCAAGGCTCTCTTCATTACAGCAGTGAAATAAACACAGGGTTGTAACTGAATGCAATAAATAGTGAACATTTACATACAAAGTAAATGCATACTCAGTGAATGTTTGATGAAGCAGTAACCATTATTATACACATGTACATATACATTGATGTCAATGTATGATTCTGCATAAAAGCTATACAGTCCCTGTAAATAGAAGTATAACAGTATTATACACTTTCATCTATGTGTATTGAAATACAAAATATCTAACACATGACTAGATCATTTACTGAATAAATGATATGGCATCTTTTCCTAATGAGAAGTTCATTCCCCTTAGGGTCCAGTTTAACTTTCCAAATACAAAATGTGACAGGGAACCACACATTATTACTGCAATGATGAACATTACTGGGGTTTAGTTTTTTGGCATGGTATAAACGAGGCTGTGCCAATACCAATTCACAGGTATTGTGAACTCTTGGACTGTGGTACTTCAGTAGATAGATGGTAATTATAAAATAATGGCTAAATATATGAGGTTCATCATCCATATTGTTGATATTTAATCAATTTTTTAATTAGCAGTTGGTATTGCACATTGTAAGTAAATTACAGCTGACTACAATAAACTAAAAAGACATCTGTAACAAATCAAAAATAAAATTTGTTTTAAGAAAATATCACATGGCATATTGCAAAATAATTACATTACTTTATACAGACTGATCAATACTATTCAACATAAAATTCTTAAAAATAAATACTTTTAGAGATTTAAAGTTAATTTAACAATAACCTGGATATGAGAACCACCCTGGAATGCATGGACACAAAGGTGCTAGATTAATGCCTTCGGTGTGACTAAAATATATATTTTTACATATAGCCTATATAAGGAATCAGACTTATTTGGAAGAGATCTAGCAGAATTTTGGCTCACTGATAGAAAAGACGGCACGATTAAATCAATAAGCAGATAATGTCTCTTTCTAGTATGTTTCCACAGTGCTTTGTTGCTCTTCCTCCTTTTCAATTAAGACCAACTCCTTTATTTTAATTGGATCAATCACTGTGTATGAAGGTAAAATATATCTGAGACAACACCCAAATCTTGGCTCAAAAACTGCATTATGGCGCAAAGTCATTTCATGTACTTGTAACAACATGGCTTCAAAATATTGCAAGAGCATCATAATTGCATTCCCATTTAGATATCCCAACAGATTTCCTTTCTATGTTTGTTTCCATGGTAATTCAATGGTTCTTGTGGGGGCTGGTGGTTCCTCATATCAGGTACACTATAAGAGAAAGAATGCCTGCCACTTGACTTTCACCACGCAGGAGTTTCAGCTGCAAGTTTTAAAACATTTTTTTCTTCTCAGAGGTTAGTATATCAATCAACTTTCAGGCTAGTACACCCACAAAACTGTCTTTTATTTTTATAGAGACAGTCAATTCAAGCATCCAGAAAAGCAAAATTAATTTCCTGTTATTTTCTAAAATGTTATGTAGCACATCTGAATCATATAAGGCGATATATGAAGTATACCTACTGTATGAATGTTGTCAGCATAATCCATAGAGGGGAAGAGCATGGTGCATTTCTAATCTTTACCAGCTTGTTAACACTTCTTTTGAAAAATACCTTTTGTATCTTTTATAATGTAAGCTGTATTTCATTGATGGTTTCAATAACAGCATTAACACTAGAATGTTCTGTTCAATTATGTTACATGTAAAAGAATAAAAATAAAACTAACACGTTTAAACCACTGACTCTCCCCGTTTATAAACAAACAAGATGAAAAGGGAGCCTGCTGTACTTCCCCTTAGGGTCTGTGCTCCTTCAGTATCGCCACCTGCTCTCCATTCGCCATTCTCTTTAGAGTCTGATCATCATATGGGGGTCAATTTCACCAAATCTCTTTTATGTCCATTATTTGTTTTGTTTAAATATACTTTACCAGGATGTTTAAACTTGAGCTTACACTTACCTAACGATCTTCAGTGGCACTGGCACAGCAATTCATTGGTTCCATAATAATATACTAGAAAGCAACTAAAACGACAATAGCCATTGGGAGAATAGTACAACAGTGGTACCCTTTTCATTTTTCGACATTACTACACATAATGAAAAGGCATGAACAAATATAATAGATTGCAGTATTATAGTACCATAATATAAAAATAGGCAATCTGTTTTTTTAGGTGTTTATTTTTAGGGACTGCTGGTTGGATGGAACAAAATTCCCTTTGAGTACCTCCAGCTTTAAAATTGAGGTCTCATATAGTTTTTCTATGTGACTATTAGTCCAAACACATCTTTCATATAGAATGTATTATCAGAAGTTCTATAATCAGTAATATGACCCACCTTTTTAAGGACCAAGCAGCAGGGAGTCATGCTTTACCATCTGCTACTGGGGTCGACTGGAAAGCAATTTGAAAGTGAATTGTTCATAACACGACAGAAATAAAAACGATTTTAATTGGGGTCCAGTTAGGATTGCAGGCTGGCAGAACTCTATCTCTCCAGCTCACACTGATCGAAAAAGTTACATAATGAGCAATACCTAGGAACAAAAACATGTAGACAGAGTGGAGGGCTGAAAATGATCATGGTCAGGGGCATATTGGAGGCTAATTATTGGAAGTGATACATACATCTTTGAATTATTACAGTATGTTGTATTTGTTACAAAATCTTTGTGTTTACATTGCTAGTGATAATGTAGTAGTGTGGGTTATGCAGTTTATAGGACGTTTTCACAGTTTGTTGTGTTACAACCTAAAATCTTGATGAATTTAAATGGGATTTTCCCCCTTTGATTTACACAACCTACTCAACACTTTTAAGAGGAAAGAGAATTTTTATTGTGAAACAACAGTTAATGAACAGTTAATGTATACCTACCACTTCTTAATGATTGACTTGACTGTGCTCCAAGGGATAGTCAATGACTTTGAAATCTTTGTATACCCCTCCCCTAATCTGTGCTTTTCCACAACTTTATCCCAGAGTTGTTTTGAAAGCTCCTTGGTCTTCATTGTAATATCTTTGCTTTGAATGCACTACCTAACTGTGGGATCTTAGAGACAGGTATATTTAATCTGAAAGCTTGTGAGCCACTTTTATTGCACACAGATGGACTCTGTTTAACTTATTGTGTGAATTCTGAAGGCAGTTGGTTGCACCTGAGCTTATTTAGTAGTGTCATAGCAAAGGGGGTGAATACTTATCTAATGAAGACTTTGCAGGTTTATATTTTTAATTGATTTGTCACCCCCATTTTTTGACACATTGAAAGTGTTGAGTAGGTAGAGCTCTCATACGTCAAAGATCCCATCATAGTAATTATTTTCCATACTGAACTCAATATAAAAAAATTCAGGTGATGATAAACCAGTTAGGCAAGTATCAGTTGCATGTACAGATGTGTGCATCTTGAACAAGACTGGTTTCAAAGCTGAGCAGTATTCTTCCCTTTCAAAATATCTGGAAGAATGCCAGACTAGGGGTCTGGTTAAAATTCTGAATGGGAGGCAAATAATTGCTTCTGCAGGTTTTAAATGTAACGCTATTATCCAATACCGATGCCTTATGCTAAACTGAGCGAATTGCTTGCTTCAAAACCAGCTTTGTTTCTGTTTTATTAAAACTAAAAAACTCTGCCAATGAAATGGTTGACAGGTTTATGGTCCACTGAATCAATATAATAGGATTTTGTGTGCTAATAAAATGTCATACATGAATTCTCAAATTGCTTGTTTACAATAATTGCTGTCTTTTGACATTATTCTATTTATACTGAAAACTGAACACCCTCAAAAATTATCTGAGGTTATTTGAATAGTAGGTGATTTTGCAGAGGTAATATTAAGATTAGCTATCTAGCATGTAATGCTCTGTGGTACTAATAGGGTACACAATGATTTGGTAATCCATCGGATATTAGAACATAAGAACATAAGAAAGTTTACAAACGAGAGGAGGCCATTCGGCCCATCTTGCTCGTTTGGTTGTTAGTAGCTTATTGATCCCCAAAATCTCATCAAGCAGCTTCTTGAAGGATCCCAGGGTGTCAGCTTCAACAACATTACTGGGGAGTTGATTCCAGACCCTCACAATTCTCTGTGTAAAAAAGTGCCTCCTATTTTCTGTTCTGAATGCCCCTTTGTCTAAACTCCATTTGTGACCCCTGGTCCTTGTTTCTTTTTTCAGGCTGAAAAAGTCCCTTGGGTCGACACTGTCAATACCTTTTAGAATTCTGAATGCTTGAATTAGGTCGCCACGTAGTCTTCTTTGTTCAAGACTGAACAGATTCAATTCTTTTAGCCTGTCTGCATATGACATGCCTTTTAAGCCCGGAATAATTCTGGTCTCTCTTCTTTGTACTCTTTCTAGAGCAGTAATATCTTTTTTATAGCGAGGTGACCAGAACTGAACACAATATTCAAGATGAGGTCTTACTAGTGCATTGTACAGTTTTAACATTACTTCCCTTGATTTAAATTCAACACTTTTCACAATGTATCCGAGCATCTTGTTAGCCTTTTTTACAGCTTCCCCACATTGTCTAGATGAAGACATTTCTGAGTCAACAAAAACTCCTAGGTCTTTTTCATAGATTCCTTCTCCAATTTCAGTATCTCCCATATGATATTTATAATGTACATTTTTATTTCCTGCATGCAGTACGTTACACTTTTCTCTATTAAATGTCATTTGCCATGTGTCTGCCCAGTTCTGAATCTTGTCTAGATCATTTTGAATGACCTTTGCTGCTGCAACAGTGTTTGCCACTCCTCCATATTCAATGGAATGCTCATTCCATTTTAGTTGCCCTTGTGCTACCATTTACCCTTTAATACATTACAATTACATAGGCATAGGCAATCAATACTAAACTGCAGTATAGTGTTCTGTATGTATTGGTTGGACACATTCATATAATAGGTACAATGGCAAACATTCTGCATTTTCAAATATACGTGTGTTCTGTGTTTGTTATGCCGATAAATACCTGTACTGAATGACAACAACAGTGATTTGAGCTTATAGAAGTGTGGCATGACAAGTTGTGCAGCTGCAAGCAGCTGTCAGAAGCAATCTTTTAATCTGCTTGGCAGACAGTCCGAAACCTTGTCATAGGTAGATACAGTACACTATAGGGTGGACATGGTTGATAATTCAATATTTTCTTTTGATTAAGGGGCTGTTTACAAGAGAATCCTGGAGCACCGCAGGTGTCACACACCAAGCAAAGCATACTCATGATGCACCACCAGAACCAGAGTGTCAGAGTTGGAAGGGTTGCAACGCCTCTCATCGACTTTGCCAACCCATTTTATGTGTCATGTTTAAGAGGTAATAAGAGTGATGTAAAACTTCCATAAAGTCCCCACTTCCCTGCTTACCGTAAGTATAAAAAGGTGTCATTTTTAAACTTCAAGTTACTATTCATTTCCTTATTGTAAATCACTGTGGTTTTGTAAAGTATGTTAATTGTATTGTTGTTTGAATTTACTATTAAGTTCAAAGAAACAGTTTCTGTCTTTTACAAAACAAAGAAATGTGTTATCACTGGCCTCCTACAGTATGTCATTTAATTGTGTGCAAGCCAGGTATGCCCATAACTTATTTAAAAGTAAGTTCAGACAGAAAGCATTATAATATAATCTGAGATTAATTATATAACCCTGTCTGTACACAAAGCAATTCCAGTAAGGTTGCTATTAGTTACTGTGGATCCTTGTCCTCCAAATCACTAGCTACACAGGTGATAAATTAATATCCTGCACATTTGTACTTGCCCAGTTTAAAAAAAAAAAAAAAAAAAAAAATCTACTATATAATTTATGGTATTTTGAACGTTGGTTTCCTCTGGGCAATATGCAAATTTATATATTTGAAATTTAAATTAATACCTAAATGATTTTGATGGTAAAGTATTACATTTTAAAATAAAATAATTAGACTATCCCAATTAAAAAAAATAATCAAAATGTAAAATAGACTGAACTAGTGATACCACACCACTTTGAGGTTGTAGCTGGCACTGTTGTGCAGGCTGATGTGAATCAGATGACTTCATCAGGTGGACTATAACTTGTAAATAAGACAAAAAACATCTAATTTCCAGTTTAAGATGGGAAGGGAGAAAGAGCTGCCAAAATGGGGTTCAACATTTTACTAATGTTGTGTGACCCACATTCAGTGTCCAGACATTGAAATAACCCTAAAGCCTACAGTACTGCTATTTCAAATTAGTATTATGATTAGTATCTGAGTAGAACTACATTATAGATGTGAAAGCACATTTTCAGTGGGTCTCTGCTTCACCATGTGAAGAGTTAAATGAGACAGAATGTGTACAGCCACATTCACCTCCCAAACCAGTCCTGATCCCTGGCCCCTAAATCACATTAGATGTTGTACTTCAACAGGATGTTCATTGTTAGACATCAGTACATAATATGTTGGCAAACGTCTAGCGCTCTATAAAACATGACGTGCACCAAAATGAAAGGCTCTTTGATTTTAATGATTTTTGAAAAGCTCACTGAGCTTGATTGGCATTCTTTTTTTATAATAATAATATAAATATGCTCAAAAAGCAAAATATATTTATGGGCAATATGCTCTCCCCATTTCTAAAAGACATAAAATAAAATTCCTCCTAAGGAACTTGCAAAGGTTTACATTTCAAAGAAATATCCCCAGGGATCTCTATAAGGGCAAACAGTATTATAGCTATAGATGTCACTACTCTGTATGAAAATACATCACTTGGAGCATTGGGTTGGCTCTATTGTATTGTAATAAACTACTTGTTCCTGTTTATCTTGGCAGGTAGCCAGTGCCTGGCAGGCAGAAATCTTGAAAGGATTAACTAAATCTCATTGAAAATTCAACCGTGCCAAAATGAAACATTCACTGGAGTGAAACAATGCTGATATTTTAAATGTTATCTCTCTGTATTCATCATGTTTTATCTATTATTGCTTTTGGTATGAAGATGCTTTAGAAATATATTGTTGAATCCTTATTTCCCAGGAATACACTGTATTGTGTTGAAACAAATCCAGTATATTTCCCTCAATATGAGTTATAGTCTCCAAAATTAAATAAGTAGTTAGTATTTGCTTTTGCTTAAATGATATTCCCTCTCAATTAATCTACACTCATTTGTATCACTGAGTAACCCAGAAACTTAAATGACAATGCATGATGTGCAAAGCCATTGGTATGTAAACTCTATTTGCATGCCAGGACAGAGAAGAACAGGTGCATTACTCTGCAGGAAAACCTTTCAAATTCTCATTGGAAACAACAGGGCAATTATAACCTGGCGGCACTTTGTGTCGAGAAAAAAACAAACATGGAGTAGGTATGGAAACACGATGAGTCATATGACATATGACAGGACTGTAGTACGTCTGGTATTTTTTATATCAGTTAGATATTAGAAATTAATTATTATGGTACATAATAAATCCTACGTAGTGGTCTAGGGGCAATATAATAATGAATATTAGGCAATTAAGGTAGCATACCCGTATTAGAAAAACTGTTAGACTGACTGAGAAAATTTCTTAACTGCAATTAAGCAGAGACTATTCAAAGGATCATTACAAATTATTATGGCCCTTGCTTAATGTCTAATGAAATGTGGCCCTGCAAAAACACTTAAGAAGAAGAAAGGAACAGCAGTTCTTTACCTAGCAAGTACTCTCTGAGATGTTCACTGTGAATGGCATCGAGAGGGCCTTGGCCTCTGTAGTCCTTAGCATGGAAGTCACATCCGCATTCAATTAACAGCTGGTAAATGGAAACAAAGAGACACGTGTAGAAATCAGTGATGCAATTTTCACGGCAGGCAGCAAATACAAATGAGAAAAGCACATTGTTCAATGGGAAAAGTGGTACATACAACTTTTAGTTCTGAAAAGTGGAACGGCTTCATTGTGCACATGGGTAAATCGCCTCAAGGAGATTTTCAGATGCGATAGTAATCACTCTAACTTGTTTAAAATAAACAACGCTCTCATACTGTTTGTTTAAACCTGTACAAACCAGTTTAATGGACTGATGGCTGAGAAAGGCAAAGGTTGACTCTCTTATTAAAAATTGCCCCGAAAAGCATGGCTTCACAATGAATAATCAAAATACTGAGGCCACTGTTCGACTCCAAGCCAATATTATTGAATTTCAATGTGCTCATCTCACAACCTCTACAAAACTGCCTTCTCCATCTGCTGTCATATGATGTGAACTCCTGATCCCCCGATAGGAGATGCCATTACAGAGGGGTTACCATAAACATAGAACACTTAATTGATATATAAGTTTAAATATATGCTGTTGTAAAATAAAAGGGAAATAGCAGTTACCTTGATTATAGAAGCTGTGGAATCTTCAAAACAATTAGCGTCTAATTACATGCATAGGTTTGTGTGTGTCTTTGTGGTTGTTCAATAAAGCGTACTATACACATGTCTGCTTTATTCAGTGCTGAATACTTCACAAGTTTGCTGTTTTAAAACTGATTGATATGTGTTTAATTGTGCTGTCTGCATCGGATATCACTGAAATGGAAAGCTGTATGTTTAGCTGAAGCAAAATGAAAAAAAAAAACAAAAGCATCATGATTTCCCCCCTGATATTGAAGATGTTTAGAGTAGTATAGTAGCTACGATTTGGTAGTGTATTATTTTACAACATGCTTTTTTTACATTTGATACATGCTTATCTAATTGGAGCTCATTAGAGTATCCTGCACATACTATACACACAGAGTATCCTGCACATCCTTCATCAGTATCCTTCATCCATGTGTGTACACACACACACACACACACACACACACACACACACAGTAGATGCCGCTTATTAACAACCTCTCGGTTCCCAGCAAAAAGTTATTATTAACCAAAAGTTTGCAGAATGCTACTTTAGATCTGGATTTCATTAAAACTTACAAAGTGTCCACTCTGGCAGGCCAAGTGTAGAGTTGTGTTTCCAGTGGAAGGATCTTCAGTGCTGCTGTAGCTTTAAAAAGTAATCCTTTATTATGATCTGCATGATGTCCTGAAGTATATGGGCTGGAATTAGTTACTGTTTGTGATGACTTTATAGTCCACTGCTTGCATCTCTAGTTTTAGCCAACACTCTGAAGACAGCCAGATTCTTAGGCTTATCTTACACTATTTTCCTCTAGCCTCCAATAGTTACGTTAGCTCCTTCCAGCCAAACTGTACCATGACATTAAAGAGGGGAGACCTAGCGATATCCTCTCACATTCTAAATTACAATACACTGTAGTTAGGGTTCAGCAGATTAATTAGGTAACAAACACACCCTGAGTGTCATTGAAAGCTACATCATATTCCTGGAGGTTATTGATGGTACCCAGATTATAGCCTTATAGTAGAATGCATTTCACATGTTAAAAAGAATCAACAGTCAGCACCTTTAGAAATAATGGTTGAATCACCCAGATCACATTATTAAAACATCAGTAGGAAAACCATAATGCATACCTAAGTGAAACCTGCGAAGGAGGACCTTTTCCAAGATTTATGAAATCATACTGTAATACGACATGACACTTACTACTTGCGCTACAGTAATTGATGATGACTTTATCTCTCTAGCACACACACAAAACACAAATGAGTTACATTAAAAAGAGGTATTCTATCTTTGAAGGGTAATATTGTTAATAATCTTTTAGAAATGCTGTAAACTATAACATCACATTTTTTTTTTTGCAAAAGCTGCCAAAGCCTCCCCAGCTATTAAGGGATAATAACTCCATCTTGTTGTCTGCTTTGTGCTGCTTTGAGCCTGAGCAAAAATCCTTGATTACAGTATATAGATGCAAAGTAAGCAACTGGATGGATAGATGAATGAATGAACACTTTTGATGTGCTGTTGTAAATACCTTAGGACTGTTACTGTTTCAAAGCACCCTTTCATTTTTTGCCTGATGTACTTCCAGGTCTTTTTCTGCCCCTTTTCAGCATATGCCATCCACTTCTGACAGGATTTCACATCATATGAGGTGCAGAGCCTTCCCAGTTCTAAAACAATACATACACAATAGAATCATATTTTACACAGTACCAAAGATTAATAAAATCAGGTTCCAGGTTTACTATTACAAAACCAGCCAGACACTGAACAGAAAACATCAGGTTGCTTTGGCTTCTCAAGCTCTTAATCCTTTGGTTTCTGGGGCTCTGTAAAAAAACCACTAGTCTAAAATGATTTGTTGCCTTGCTTCGCCTAGCAGAGTACGATTAACCCAACAGTCCTCAAATTCTGTCAGATACTTGACACAAAAATACATCTTTAACTACAATACTGTATTTCCTTCTGCAAACTTTGTTATGAATTTAAAGATGCTGTGCTTTCTCTACTTTAAACCGGGACTTAAATGACTTGGCAGTGTGCTTTGTTTTCTGAAGTGCTGATGTCACCAGCTTAGAGTTGTGGAAAGTTAATGTTAAGCGGCAGACAAGTGTTCTGTGCAAACTGTAGGAGACAGTCTATTCAATTGATCTAAAGAACGGCAAATCTACTGCTGTTGTATAAATCATTAAACAGCACCTTCCCTGATGTTTTCCATATTTGCATAGACACACATGCAAGGTTAAATATTTGATTTTCAAAATCTATTTGAATGATCTACTCACAGTCGTGATATTTAGATCCAACCAATTGAACAGACCCCATAATGTATTGGTAAGCTATGTGGTAATGGCTAAATTTAGGTCCAGGTAACATTAGTTTTGTTTTCTAGTTTGGGGAGGCTTCCACTTAACACTCCACCAATATGCATGATCTTTGCTTTGAAGGAAGTATCTTCTGGGGATTTAAAAGGGTAGCTCATACACCATGCCCATCTAATCTTTGGACTGCTGACAAAACTATCTGATAGTGCTTGCTGTGATGGATTTTAGAAATAATGGCCTAGACTTTACAAGAAATAATTTGATACCCGGCTCACTCTTATTCCCAGGCAAGGAACTGCTAATCTAAACCATAGTAAGTGGAACAACCCTAACTATGTACCTTTTCAGCTTGCATGCTGACACAGCTCTTCGTCTTTCCTCATCATTCAACCATCTGATGGCAGTCTCACGCTAGAATGTATCATATATCCCAAATACTGAAAATAAACACTACTTGGCACAGTTTATTTACTCATTATTTTGGTTCTGGTTTGAACTGGGGCTTAGTAGAAAGCCATCAGATCTCACAGCCAGTGTACTGAGCCGCCCAGCCTCATATTGACTCCACTGTGTGTTCTTCATACCTGGTTAGAGGACAGCTGAACATACAGAGGCACTGAACTCTAATTTTAATAAGATTCGCTGAAATCGCACGAGCATAAAATACCTTATGGGCAAAGCACTGACCATAACGATGCATCAGGAAAACAATAAAATGGGTCACAACTGTTGTGCAAAATCTGTCGCACTCCAGTAAGTTAATAAAGAGCAAGCCTGCATTTTTGGTATTGCAGTGCCTCAACTTCTATTAATGCTGTTAAGGGAGATTCCCACCAGTGTAAGACTGACCACTACATCAAACATACACTAAAGAATGAAACATTAGTATATTAGTGTAAAATCTTTCTGCTAAAGTAAACTTTGGTTTCAATCAATACCTCCTGTTAAAAACATTTTAAAAGAAATGAGCTCTCCAGCTATGTGTATTTTATTGTCAGCTGTGAAATGCAAAGCTCAGTTTTGCAATTTGAAGCAAAACATATTTTATTTTTCGTTATTTAGCTAATGTCTAATGTTGTTGGAAATACAGTTAAATTGTATTAAAACTGCACCAGAACCCCATAGCTAAGACAACCTCGTAGTTCGGTTCATTTTTAGGCATGTGTGAGGTGAAAGATTAAACATTAGGTCTCTAATTAGAAACCGGAATTCCAAGAATATAAATAAAACATGCCATTTTAGTACAATGAGTGTGTGATCAATGACAGAACCCACAATCTACATATTTAATCAAACATGTCAAACTCCCATATGAATAATAGGAATAAACACCAGCCTTTAGTTTAAAAAAAAAAAAAAAAAACATTTGAGTACTTTCAGCATTATGGAAAGAGTTGAGAATACTTTTTCATGTGAACTGCTAACAGTTACCTTTATTTACAGGTCACTTTAGATGACTTGTATCTGGACACTATGGGCTACATTCTCAAATAAGAAGCAAGTCCTCTCTCTCTTCCTCTGTCTTAATGCTCATGCATTTGATCAACCAGAGGTTTGGGTCAAATGCGCCTAAATTCGGTATGGTTTGGTCTTATGATTTCATCTTGGGGTGCATGTCTAATAGACATACTGCAAATATGTATAATCATGTGTACTTTAGTTAAAGATGATGGAGGCTGCATGACAAATTCCTTGCATTTCCTTGTAACATGGAGCAAAAGAAAGACACGCATGGATAATGCTCACTGGATGCCTTTAAAACAGTCATAATGTATGTAACCACAGCAACAAACAAGTCACCTTTTTGTAATTCACTTTTCTGCTTAAATTGATTCAGCTCCAGTATTTCAGATGGGAACACCAAGAGATTCAATCTTATTGCTGCAATCTGGATTTGCAACTTTTTCCAAAAAAAAAAAAAAAATTAATAATTCAGTTAAATATGTATTCTAGTTAATGATATAAAGGATAAGGTCCCCAATAGTAGATAATGATTAACAATATTAGCTTTATATATCTTAACATACAAGGAAGATCTGAAATACGCTCATAAACTCCAAACATAAATACTGTCCCCGCAAGTTATGAAAAAAAGTAGTACTTACCACACTTTGTGCCACAGCTCTGCACTGTCTATACTTACAGACGACCATGAAAATAGAACACATGTAGGCACACACAGCTGTGGAGTCTCTGTAACAGATGGTGTTGAGTTACTGCAAGCAGCACTACCTTTAATAGTCTACCTTTGTGCATTGGCCTTTCACTTGAATTTAAAAAAAACAAACATAATTGATTTTTTTAAAACTTTTTCTAAAGATCACGTGGAAAAAAAAGGTAAAAGAAGCTCACAGCAGAAAATCAATTGTCTACTTGGACCTTGATATGATAGGCACAGAGGTCCTCGGGCAGGGATAAGGTGACCTTTAAATCCCAATGTACAGTATATGGGTTATAAACCATCTTTATATTAGATTTATTTGTAGACATGGAGGTATTTTAACTGTATACCAGTGAGGCGGGGGACCATGGTAATATATTTATATAAATATATCTTATAAATATTTATGATTATATAGATAAATATATATATATATATATATATATATATATATATATATATATATATATATATATAATATAGTAAAATCATTTTTCCAGACAAATTATGCAATACTTCATTACTGTGCACGTCACACTATTCTCGTGCTGTATATATTAGGAAAGAAGTAATTTGTATTGTTCATGTTACAACAATAACGTGCAGTGTTGTGAAATGCGTTATTAATTGCGATTAGAATATAATAATAATAATAATAATAATAATAATAAAATCTGAATCTATATAGCCTGGAACTAAAAAGCATTAGGAGGGTCTTGATTGAAGTCTTTAAAATTTTAAAATGAGCTGACATTGGTACACTTATAACAAAAAGAACGTACAGTAAAAACAGATTAACCTGCATTAAGATTATTCAGAGGAATATGTTATGAAATTCCTAATAATGTTCTTTTGACAGTCGTGGAGAAGCATTGCTGTAGCTCTGTGCTATATTTTTTTCACTGACTCTGCGTTATTTGTTGCGTGATATGTATTACTTAACACAAGACCTGCAACAGAATTATAGGATATAACAAAATATATTTCTGTTTCAGTAAGATGATGATCTTCAATTTGTTCCTTGAAATTTGACACATTTTGACCCATGGAACGATGTCTATCATACCAAACTGCCACTGACCCCGTCCAGGGTTCCAAGCTTGGAAGACACATTTCAAAAATCTAGAACATTATAGTATGATGACAGGGTGCTGACATCATAAGAAAAGATTCTAGAAAAAAAAAAAAAAAAAAAAAAAGTTCCATTCTGGATACCAAAGGTTTTTGCAAAACAATCCATAGTTAACTGTAACCAATACTTTAAGCACAGTACAAAAACCAGGACCAGAGGACACAGCTGGAAATTAAGGGCACAGGCGTAAATGTGTTGTGGCAGATAGTTTTTACTAAACTGCAACACACAGTTCACAGCTAGATGACAAACAGTGCAGGGGTAAGCTTACATAACACTTTAATTACATATATGGCATCAGGAGATAACATCCGTCAATCCTTTTCTTTATCTCCTCAAGAAGGTGATCTTCAAAAATGGTCTAATTGGTTGCCTGATATAAATTGTCTAATGTAAATGAATACGATGCATACAGGAGTTTCTCCATCATCTTTAGAGACATGATAACCACCTTCAAAACCAAATATGTTTATATTTCAAATAACATTTCAATAAATTGAAAGAGCTTAAACAGGGAACATTGCTGTTTACTTCTTACAAACTGGTCTTTAAGAGAACCTCAGTGGTGAACGTGCCAGGCAGAAAGAAATTGACCAAGCAGCACAAGATGTGTCCTTCCATCCGGTTGTCCAAGTTCTTTGCCAGAAGATTCTTTCCTTTTGCAGACATCTGTAGTAAGAATATTCAATCACTGGCAGAAACCATATGTAACTACAGTTAATTGTGGCTATTGCTACTAGGCAAAGGTGTATTATAGTGGAAACCGAAGGTAATGTATTTCTAGGCTTGTGAAGCACCTAAATGAGTTCAATTAGTTTTTCACTTTCACCAAACTGTTATTGTGGCTTAGGCAGAGTTCGGTGGCCCCATACTTTCAAAATCAGAGATAATAATTTGGGTGTGTCTCATGATGAGACAAGAAGAAGGTTTCAGCTCAACAGACAACCTTTTAAATCCTAGTCAGGAGCTGCAGAGGGAATTAAAGAACCAAGTCTCATGTAATTATGCAGAGCCCTTTCTTGTAAAAATTACCAGTACCCTTGGATGTGTCACGATGTTGTAAGGATTTGACAGATATGTGTCATGTCCTACTGATCTAATAATTGTTTCAGGTGGAATTGTATTAAGTATAGCCTCCTCTGCTGGTGTTAAAACACCAGTGGAGTAGACACCACCAGTGGCAACAGCTTCTCTGTGAAGGTGTGCTGTGATTTTCTAAACTCACGTCTTTCATCCTGCACCATCTCTTTTGACAAACCAAGACAACTTTGTTTTGACAGGTTCTGTTACTTCTGCCCAAATTAGTTTTCTTTATTTTTGTGCAACACTTTTTTTCTCCAAACAATGTCTCTTCATTTCTGCATTTACTGCAACCTCTTCTCTAAGAATACTAAGTTCTTGATTGGAGAATATTGGCTTTCTTTGCCTTTCTCGTAGAAAGTTTTGAGTTCCACAAGCCTATACTACCACAAAATAACCTTTACCGTCAGCTCTGTAGGAACGGAGAAAGTACATTTAAAAGTACATTTGAATAGAAAATATAATTGGTTGTTGGAAACTTCCTAGTAATTTTCTGTTATCCAAAATATACCAATAAAACAAAAATGTCACTAATTTTATCCTAACAATGGTTTTATGAATAAATTATATTAACGGGACAATCTGGAAATACCCTCTATTTTCATTCATATCCACAATCATGTTTTAAAATGAAAATGTGTTTCTTTTAAAACTGCACATCTGAGACCTGTTTAGCTGAAGAGTTTGCAAAACGGGTAAGATCTGTGTTGGCTACAGTTACTGTAAAGAGAAACTAACAGGTGTCCTCACCATTTATAAACTAATACACTTGCAGACCAGCTATAGTGCAGTTACCTGTAATGTAACAATATAAAGTTGTTGTTCATTCACAAGAGCTATATTAGTAGAGAAGGAAGTCCCACTTTTACTTATTTTAATCCATTTGTGATGAAAGTTATGAAGCTATTCTGTACAGTTATACCATGATGTTCAACATAGTATCTAAAACCACATATTACAATACCTCACTTTACTTCAATTTTTTACTGATCCTCAAAAAAAAATCAGATTTTACTTAAACAAAACAACATATGCAAACAAAAACAACCTTCAAACATATCAGAGCCTAATGGCTTTGGCGAGACTATTTGAGCTCCAGATAAATATACCTGTAGATGAGAGTTAACAATTTCTAGAATGCATCGATCTGGCAAAGGGTAAAATTCCCAGCCACTTATAGGGATCTTGCCGTTGTAAGCCTTTGCCAGATCATGACCTAAAAAAGTAAAACATTCAATATGGTATTTTAAACATTAATCATGCTGTCACCAATAGCCACCCATAGCTCTACTTCATGTGCAAGACTGGGAAATGCGACACAACCAGCAACATAGAACTGTGAGACACAACCAGCAACATAGAACTAAATGAAAATTGACATTTCTTACCCAAACACGTATTTAAGAATGCTCTATGACCAGCGGAAAATACATTCTTTATGTGAAACTGATATGTGTCCATTCTCTTTTTTTAATTTAAAGAAATGACATATTTACCTGGGAAAGGCTCTACTTCAGGCTGTGGACATGGTTCAAGTGTTGGAGAGACACCGGATCCATTGATGGGACTGGACAATGCTTCCAGGTCTGCAAAAAGAGCAATAGTGGAGCCTGACGGTGGATCTGTCTTTTTGCTTGTAGGTGGCACCTCTGGAGTCCACTGCATGACAAACAGAAAATGAGCTATACAGTGTAAAGCTTTTCTGGCTCTGCTAAAAGAGCAAAAGAGCAAAAGTGCCCGGGGGACCTCTGGAGTTTACCATATGAAAGGCAGAACGATAGAAGATTTTCCGGAACTGCAACACCTTGTTTATAGCAACATTGAATATGACTGTTTGTGTTACGCATAAAAACTGCAATTTGCATTAAAAACATTTACTGTATAGCAACGGCACATTAGATCTGCACATAGAGCAGCATACTAAAAAATACAAAATAGTCAATATTTCATAGATAGACTCATGGGGTGCAGTAAGATTTTGGAGTTAGCAACTAAGGGGGTGGCCTCTTCCACTCTCTGAACTGTAACATAACCGACATTTGATTGTGAAGATGGGAGGGCTTTAGCTGTAAGAACATGAAACAGCAACACAGGATCAATACCACTAAACTACTAATGTTTCACAGCAGGTCAACCCAGGACGAAATCATTTACAGCATTATGATCAGCACATGTGGTCATGGATAGTCATGAAAGAATTGGACTGCATAGGAATATAACCAGCATGTGAAGCTTGTTTTTAACCTTGTACGTGTTTATTTCACCTATTTTGATTTGAAATGGCTCATGTATAACCTTTACATTTTTTTTTGGGGGGGGGGGGGGGGGGGGGGACGACAACATTTTAGCTGTAAAGTATATCTCTGATTTAGATGTGCTGAGCAATATGTACATTTTTTTAAAAATCTAGAAGCATGCCATAATAGAAAATATAACATAAATTAAAAATGTTAATCTATTCTCTGATCAAATGCTTGGCATGATGGCTCCCCGTTGGGAGATTAATTAGAGCCCCCTAGTGGACAACTCTAGGCTCTACCACTCAGGGTGGGTGGGTGGTGGTAGTTGAATCAGCTGGCTCCTGTTTATCACTTCCTGTTGGGAGTGTGGGTATATCAGATCACCTAGGATAGGGAGGCCAACTCCCCCAAAACCTGACTGTCAAAAGAAATTCAAATTAGAGACTGTACACTATTAACCCAATAATATTTCAAGACAAGCAAATGGAACCACTGAATAACCTGTTGTGCTTTAAGATGTCTCTCAGGGAACTCTATGAGAATACATATGAAAAGAGGAATGCAAAGCAAATTAAGCTTCAAATTATGTTACAGATAAGCAAAGGTACCTAGACTCAATGTAGTTTTATTATAGAATACCCAAGCAGACAGACTGTTTTTTTTTTTTTTTTTAAACAACCACACTTTCACTTCTCCTTGTTTTTATCATAAAGGCAATTGAGCAGAGTAGCTTGTCATCAGAGAGCTGCAGCTGGCTGAAACGCTCCCAGGTGAACTAGATTTCATGTGCGACCAGCTTCCACAGTAAGTCAAGTACCTAGGGGATAAATCTCACAGCACAGTCCCTATCCTCTGGAAGAAAATACAAAGATCACCCCTGTAGATGAACAGAATAATGAGGCGCATCCACAGAGCGAGAGGTGACCTTAGTGACTGTCACCCAAATGCATGTATTGGCAAAATCAGTACTATATGGACTATGCAAATATTTAAATAATACTTGAAAGACAACATAAACACCTCTGTAATGCTCCGTGCTTTCAATGATGTGTGGATTCGATATACAGGATCCTATCACAAAGCCTCACCTATTTGTCATGAAAACATTGTTAAAGAAGCCAATCAAATAGACTTTAAAACAGACTTATGATTTTAAGTTTTTGAATTGGGACCCGCAAAATATATATAAATATATATATATATTTAGAGAGAGAGAGAGAGAGAGAGAGAGAGAGAGAGAGAGAGAGAGAGAGAGAGAGATATTACAACTTGACAAGTCCGAGTGAAGTCATCCCCAAATAATTTTCTTTGCAGTCAGCCGTGGTTATGGTACAGGAAGTGACTGAATTGTAAGTTACTTTCTAAAAGGGCTTTTAAATGTGTGCCGATGAAGAGATCCTTTAACACATTGTTGACCTGATGGTCCGATGCCAAACGGACGCACATTAGCCCAGGCTGTGAAGCCAGGTATCTATGATTGGTTATACATCTTAAGGAGTTACGTACTGCTGCAATATCTTTTTTTTTTTTTTTTTTTTTTTAACAGGACAATGTCAATATCATCTGGAAAACAGTACAAACAAAAAATGTTTTTTTTTTTATTTTATTTTTTTTAGATTAAATACAGGATACAACATTTTGAAAGCAACACATTCATTAAGTTAACATGGCTAATGCTAACTGGAAAATTGCACATGAATAATTTCAAAAGTAAAAACCACTGAAAAGAAAATCCATCTTCATTTACTCATTTTGCATTACAAATAATTGTGAGGGATTTCTCTTATTTTGCTTTACACTTACAGTGTTTACCCATAATTGTAAATTTCATTCCAGATTACATATATCAAAGGTCTAGTACCTTTCAAAATCCCCTTTATTACAATAGCTATGTAACAATATTAATAATATCTTTTTATATACCATCACAAAGTGCTTTACAAGTCTTGTGTGTGTTACAAGTTGTGTGGGTGTGTGAACTATGCAACAGCTGCAGAGTCACAACATTTTGAAAGAAGGAGGTTGTGACTTGCTCGTGGTCACACAATGAATCAGATTTGAAGCGGTTACCACATGGTTACAAGTCCATGTCTTTAACTACTTGCCCACACAGCCTCCAGATGATTAACCGTGCTTACCATGATTTCCCTATCCTTTTCATATACATCTCGGAAGATTCAGCACAACACTGGAAATGTTACTTAAGCTAGAGTATTGCTTTAAAGTACTGTTGGAATGTGGAGTAGGGATGTTTTTAAAAGCATATTTAAAAACAAGCAGAAGGTGGGTTAAGTTGAATGCACCTGGAAATGTTTAAACTAAGACACACTATAAATTCCACTTCAAAGCTGCTTGCACATGCAATGGGACCAAAATTCCATCTCAATATTCCTATTTTTAACTAAATGAGCTGCTCCATATCTTCACTCCGAGGGGCTCCATGGCAGGAACAAGAGTTGTATTTAATGAAACGTACAAAACCTTTTTTTTTTTTTTTTTTAAACTTTTCTTTCTACAAAACTACACCGAGTTACTGTCGCTACTTCTTCGTCAGCCACAGGCCATTTTGTGTGAACAGCTATTATTGGTTAAGACCGTTTCTAGTTTCACAGCAGTCAAAACAAATTATTTATTTTTTGTTTGCTGCTTTCATAGTAACTTTTCCAGGGGATGAATTCCTTCTGCACAGTACAACAGCGTCTTGGCAATATAGTCAAGAAAACAGTTGTGGTGTATTTTTTTCTTTTCTTTTAACAGGTACAGTAACGAGCCTGTTAAAACAATTAGGCTTCCCAACTATCGTAGTTAACCTCGGTAATGTGATGTCATTGTATACTTTTTTCTGATTACGAATCAACATAGGAGCAGTATCCTGGTACTGCTTGCACTGTGATAACTAGAGTTGCAAATGTGTAAAAACAAATTTTATCCAAACAAAAACACACTACTTTAAAGCAATAACAAAAAAGTAAATGCAGATTATTTATTTACATAGAATAAAGAAATAAAAAATAAATTTAAAATAAACACACGTCTGATTTGCGTGATGATGACATGAACAACGAATCAAACTACTGCATTCAGGAATTGCACAGCAATAAAGCATTTCCGCAGTACTCCATTTCCAGCCATATTCACCAATACTATGAAATTGTTCAAAATCAACAAAAGTACATGAGTAAGAGTAAAATAGATGTCATCTTACAAAACAGTGCGTGTATAATTTTTTCTCTTTCTGTTTACAATACACATTTCCTGGTCTTCAGTGTACAGAAAAACAAAGTTTGAATCCCCGCAACATACACACCAAGTATAGTTAAGATGCAGCAACATTAGTTTAATTTTCAACAATGCCCGATCAAGTACAAGATTATCGCCCTTATTCAGATACCATATTTTAACAGAATTGCTGGTTAAAAATGGCTTGCTGCATAAATTCTCCCAATCTGTGTCAGAAAACCTAATGTGATAAATTTGGGGAAACTGTGCCCCCACCCCCATATTTACAACCATGTTTATTTGGAACCAGACGGGAACGTGGCACATTTGGAAATCCTTGCGATGTACGACTACTAAAAAACCGTGAACAATACACCGCCACTTCTTATGCTGGAAGCCATTTGCCAAGTTACTCGCTTCCCTTGGATTGATTGTCTTGAATTTTCTGAAGCAGGTATTCCATTTGTACATTCAGGTTTGGCTGTCCCTTTTTAGTCTTCTTGCTCAATATTTGATAAGTTTCCATTTTCTTTTGCTTGTATATCCTCAAAGCCTCCTGTCTTTGTTGTTTGTTCTTCTCTGCCTCCTAAAAAAAATACATAAATAAACAACACCATCAGTACAGTACTATACATCACAGTCTATTGATATTCACTGTGCAACATAAGCAGCTTAAACCATTGAGATCAGCAACCAGGAATAAATGGAACTATTTTAAAAAGGTATTTAAAATGCAGCATGACAGCCAACACATTAATCTTTTGGCAAATAGAAGCTCAGTTGAGCAATAAAACAGAAATGAATAATCTAAGATTACAAACCTCATGTTATAAATGATCAATTTCATGCAAAACACCTGCATGGTCCCCCTAGGGACATCAATCCATAATTACTGTAAATTAAATTGTGCCACACACTGTGGATTTGCAGTGCTAGAAACCATCCTTATGTCCTATAACAATGATCTAAAGCAAGTTAATGCTTTTTTGTGTTAAACTAAACACTGTTCAATTACTTTTAACAGTACTCAGTTTGTGATACTGTACTTCACAATACAAGACGAGGCTCACAAGCTCGCCTACTTGTAGGTACTCACCCTTCTCTTTAGAGCACGCTTGGTCTGGATCCGTTCATACTCCTCTTTCGTCTTTTGGTATGAAGTCTTCTTGAATTTCTGTTCTTTTTTATCAGGTCTGAAATGGCAATAGACAGAAAATCTACTGTTGGTTACGATTTAACAAAAGTGAATTTATAACACCAACAAATGCTTACACTGATAAAGCTGGGTGATCTGTCTGTTCAATATATTCTGAAGGACGTGGTGCAGTCACAGTGCATACCTTTTGGTCTCAAAAGGATCAGAAGTAGCCATAGTAGTTGTAGGTGCAGCAGTAGCTGCCCCTTCCGGCAAGGGGTTCACATCTCTCGCTCTCCTTTCTTTCTTCTTCTGCTGCTCCTCATTCTTTATCTTTTCTTCCTCTGCCAGGTACAAGTGCTTCAGATGCTCCGGGTAACTGTCTGCGTACTGTACCTCTGGTTGGGGTTTTGCTCTCCTTTCCTTACGGAGCAGCTTCTTGTACTCATACTGAACCTTCTGTTTTCTATGGAACGCAAAGCCCTGTCCTGAGCATAACATTGAGACATTAAGGATACAATTCAGAATGACACCATGATTTCCTCACACACTGCTTAAGTGAAATTGACCAGGAACCATTTCCCAAATTATATTAACCAGAAGATCTTATCCTAACCCTAACATTTGAATAACTGGGGAGGACTGACGCTGCTGCTAGCACTGTTATTAAAAGAAAGAAAGAAAGAAAGAAAAAGAAAGAAAGAAAGAAAGAAAGAAATTCGATGTGCAATCCTGTAGGTAAAGTTTCGTGTCTTAAATTAATCTGCGTTAGCAGTGTCACTCACTCAGACAAATACAGCCATTTGATCGAGGCAACATTGTTGAAACATGGAAGATCTTTTTTTATGTTGAACTCGCTCAATTGTTTCCATCGTCCAACACATGTCAGATATGTCTTGGCTGAAGAGCACATATCGTAAGTACACTTACAGATCACATTAGCTAAAGTGCATACACTACTGTCTGAACACATCATAGCGGTACTACGAAACAGCGGCAGACAGGACAAGCTGACACAAACCTTCTTTTAAGCTGCCAGCAAACGCCTTATCTGGTGGTATCCATTTGCGTTTCGTCTTCATGGTAGCCGTGGAAGTATGTTGTCCTTTGTTTTTATAAGTATAGTGGGCAGGAAATGCTGCCTTTTTAGTGTTTTCTAATTTGGCTGTTGATGCCATATTCCAGACAACTACTCAACAAGACACGTTTCTACAACCACGCCGCCCTTAGACAACGTCTGATGAGTTTACATTACAGCAGTCGCGAGTTATTTGCGTCATCACGTTTCGTTCAGACATTACACGTGAATGCAGATCACAAAGTGGAGACATATTTGTTGTGGCAAAATGCAGACACGTTTATAGGCATTCGGAAGATCGAGAGGCAAATGCATTTCGGTACTACCAACATGACTTCTAAGAGGCGTCATTAAAAAAAAAGAAAAAAAAAAATCTGTATGCTACTACTGGGGCTTGGTTGTATTCGCCGTTCCATTGAAGCCGCAGATTTAGAAGGTTTCTGCCAAAAATAAGCCGAATTTAAAAATGTTGTCATCGTTAATAGGTGATAGCTCTATCGAAACTGTGAGAAATAAACTGGATGCTATTAAAAGATTCCTCAGTGTCTCGCTGAGGATATCAAACGCTCACACTGTCGATTTTTATACCGAGGATGTTTGGAATGAGTTTGTGGCTGTCACACCTGAAAGCGTCTTGACGGTAATCACAGGCTGCAACCAGCAGACGGCGCCACTGCCTGTAGAAGAAGAAGGTAGGTGGCACGCACAGGTCAGGACTTTTCCCAGACCAGAAGGGTTATATTTAAAATACCAAAGAACATTCATTCTAATTTGAATGTGCTTTCAACGCAAACAAGAGTAAAGTCTCCAGCCTGTGTATTAAGGAAACGCTCGCACTGAGCCCAGACAGAAACCCGTAATATTACGGCACGTGTGTGAGGTCATGTTGCAATGCTTTTCTAGACAACACTGTACTCCAATACACTCAACCACTGCCCATCGTAAAGGGATATTTCATATTTGACAACTGGCGATGATAAGTAAATAATATTGAAGGTGAATGTGATAGTCTTTGATTCCACGTCACCCACGAATGCTTCACGTTGTAAATTTGTTTTATGCATATGGTCATACATTCAGCTAATACTCAATATTTTGTTGTTGTTATTATTTAAACAGAAAGCAGCCCGTGTTCCTGTGGTTTCGGCGATGACTCTCTGAAGTTAGTAGATGTGGCCAGCTTTCTTAAGGCAGCGAAAGCGCACTCCCTGCCACATCTTCAGGTGTGCACGTCTCTGGAGGATTTACTGCAGGAACTACGAGGAGGGGCACGGGAAAGCACAGGTAGTGACATGAATGTCCCTCCCGTCTGTGCATCACTCTTACATTTTCACACATTTATGGAGAAGCCACCCATAACTTCATAACACTCAATGAGAATTATAAGAAAACACTTAGAGAATTTTGGGGGCTGTGGAGGCATCTCTGTCTGCTTGTCAAACATTTTTGCATGGAAATGTTGGGTGTAGAGCATGGCAGTGGTTCATAGTGTTTGAGGAGGGCTGTTTTCAGCACAAAGCTACCATTTGTAGTTCAAGTGGATGGAAGCAGTATGTAAAATAGACCTAAGACACAAACAGAAACACTATTGTAAGAGAAATGAAAGGAACAGGCCA